>NW_027328147.1:1627938-1953526 GCF_047675955.1 Chlorocebus sabaeus | reverse complement strand
AAGGAAATATCTTCCATTCAAAACTGGAAAGAAGCTTTCTGAGAAAATGCTCTGTGTTCTGTGAATTCATCTCACATTGTTACATCTTTCCCTTCAAGAAGCCTTTCGTTGAGGCTGTTCTTGTGGAATAGGCAAAGGGATATTTGGAAGCCCTTAGAGGTCTATGGTGAAAAAGGAAATATCTTCCGTTCAAAACTGGAAAGGAGCTTTCTGAGAAACTACTCTGTGTTCTGTGAATTCATCTCACAGAGATACATCTTTCCCTTCAAGAAGCCTTTCGCTAAGGCTGTTCTTGTGGAATTGGCAAAGGGATATTTGGAAGCCCATAGAGGGCTATGGTGAAAAAGGAAATATCTTCCGTTCAAAACTGGAAAGAAGCTTTCTGAGAAACTGCTCTGTGTTCTGTGAATTCATATCACAGAGTTACATCTTTCCCTTCAACAAGCCTTTCGCTAAGGCTGTTCTTGTGGAGTTGGCAAAGGGATATTTGGAAGCCCATAGAGGGCTACGGTGAAAAATGAAATATCTTCCGTTCAAAACTGGAAAGAAGCTTTCTGAGAAACTGCTCTGTGTTCTGTTAATTCATCTCACAGAGTTACATCTTTCCATTCAAGAATCCTTTCGCTAAGGCTGTTCTTGTGGAATTGGCAAAGGGATATTTGGAAGCCCATAGAGGGTTATGGTGAAAAAGGAAATATCTTCCGTTCAAAACTGGAAAGAAGCTTTCTGAAAGACTGCTCTGTGTTCTGTGAATTCATCTCACAGAGTTACATCTTTCCTTTCAAGAAGCCTTTCTCTAAGGCTGTTCTTGTGGAATTGGCAAAGGGATATTTGGAATCCCCTAGAGGGCTATGGAGAAAAAGGAAATATATTCCGCTCAAAACTGGAAAGAAGCTTTCTGAGAAACTGCTCCGTGTTCTGTTAATTCATCCCACAAAGTTACATCTTTTCCTTCAAGAAGCCTTTCGTTAAGACTGTTCTTGTTTAATTGTCAAAGGGATATTTGGAAGCCCATAGAGGGCTATGGTGAAAAAGGTAATATCTTCCGTTCAAAACAGGAAAGAAGCTTTCTGAGAAACTGCTCTGTGTTCTCTTAATTCATCTCACAGAGTTACATGTTTCCTTTCAAGAAGTCTTTCGCTAAGGCTGTTCTTGTGGAATTGGCAAAGGGATATTTGGCAGCCCATAGAGGGCTATGGTGAAAAAGGAAATGTCTTCCATTCAATACTGGAAAGAAGCTTTCTGAGAAACTGCTCTGTGTTCTGTGAATTCGTCTCACAGAGTTCCATCTTTCCCTTCAAGAAGCCTTTCGCTAAGGCTGTTCTTGTGGAATTGGCAAAGGAATATTTGGAAGCCCATAGAGGGCTATGGTGAAAAAGGAAATATCTTCCGTTCAAAACTGGAAAGAAGCTTTCTGAGAAACTGCTGTGTGTTCTGTGAATTCATCCCACAGTGTTACATATTTCCGTTCAAGAAGCCTTTCGCTAAGGCTGTTCTTGTGGAATTGGGAAAGTTATATTTGGAAGCACATAAAGGGTTATGGTGAAAAAGGAAATAACTTCCATTCAAAACAGGAAAGAAGCTTTCCGAGAAACTGCTCTGTCTTCTCTTAATTCATCTCACAGAGTTACATGTTTCCCTTCAAGAAGCCTTTCGCTAAGGCTGTTCTTGTGGAATTGGCAAAGGGATATTTGGAAGCCCATAGAGGGCTATGGTGAAAAAGGTAATATCTTCCGTTCAAAACAGGAAAGAAGGTTTCTGAGAAACTGCTTTGTGTTCTCTTAATTCATCTCACAGAGTTACATCTTTCCATTCAAGAATCCTTTCGCTAAGGCTGTTCTTGTGGAATTGGCAAAGGGATATTTGGAAGCCCTTAGAGGGCTATGGTGAAAAAGGAAATATCTTCCGTTCAAAACTGGAAAGAAGCTTTCTGAGAAACTGCTCTGTGTTCTGTGAATTCATCTCACAGAGTTACATCTTTCCCTTCAAGAAGCCTTTCGCTAAGGCTGTTCTTGTGGAATTGGGAAAGTTATATTTGGAAGCCCATAAAGGGTTATGGTGAAAAAGGAAATATCTTCCATTCAAACAGGAAAGAAGCTTTCTGAGAAACTGCTCTGTGTTCTGTGAATTCATCTCACAGAGTTACATCTTTCCCTTCAAGAAGCCTTTCGCTAAGGCTGTGCTTGTGGAATTGGCAAAGGGATATTTGGAATCCCCTAGAGGGCTATGGTGAAAAAGGAAATATATTCCGCTCAAAACTGGAAAGAAGCTTTCTGAGAAACTGCTCCGTGTTCTGTTAATTCATCCCTCAAAGTTACATCTTTCCCTTCAAGAAGCCTTTCGTTAAGATTGTTCTTGTGGAATTGTCAACGGGATATTTGGAAGCCCATAGAGGGCTATGGTGAAAAAGGTAATATCTTCCGTTCAAAACAGGAAAGAAGCTTTCTGAGAAACTGCTCTGTGTTCTCTTAATTCATCTCACAGAGTTACATGTTTCCTTTCAAGAAGTCTTTCGCTAAGGCTGTTCTTGTGGAATTGGCAAAGGGATATTTGGCAGCCCATAGAGGGCTATGGTGAAAAAGGAAATATCTTCCATTCAATACTGGAAAGAAGCTTTCTGAGAAACTGCTCTATGTTCTGTGAATTCGTCTCACAGAGTTCCATCTTTCCCTTCAAGAAGCCTTTCGCTAAGGCTGTTCTTGTGGAATTGGCAAAGGAATATTTGGAAGCCCATAGAGGGCTATGGTGAAAAAGGAAATATCTTCCGTTCAAAACTGGAAAGAAGCTTTCTGAGAAACTGTTCTGTGTTCTGTGAATTCATCCCACAGAGTTACATCTTTCCCTTCAAGAAGAATTTCGCTAAGTCTGTTTTTGTGGAATTGGCAAAGGGATATTTGGAAGCCCATAGAGGGCTATGGTGAAAAAGGAAATATCTTATGTTCAAAACAGGAAAGAAGCTTTCTGAGAAACTGCTCTGTGTTCTCTTAATTCATCTCACACAGTTACATGTTTCCTTTAAAGAAGCCTTTCGCTAAGGCTGTTCTTGTGGAATTGGCAAAGGGATATTTGGAAGCCCATAGAGGGATATGGTGAAAAAGGAAGTATCTTCCGTTCAAAACTGGAAAGAAGCTTTCTGAGACACTGCTCTGTGTTCTGTGAATTCGTCTCACAGAGTTACATCTTTCCCTTCAAGAAGCCTTTCGTTAAGGCTGTTCTTGTGGAATTGGCAAAGGGATATTTGGATGCCCATAGAGGGCTATGGTGAAAAAGGAAATATCTTCCGTTCAAAACTGGAAAGAAGCTTTCTGAGAAACTGCTCTGTGTTCTGTTAATTCATCTCACAGAGGTACATCTTTCCCTTCAAGAAGCCATTCGCTAAAGGCTGTCTTGTGGAATTGGCAAAGGGATATTTGGAAGTCCATAGAGGGCTATGTTGAAAAAGGAAATATCTTCCATTCAAAACTGGAAAGAAGCTTTCTGAGAAACTGCTCTGTGTTCTGTGAATTCATCTCACAGAGTTACATCTTGCCCTTCATGAAGCCTTTCGCTAAGGCTGTTCTTGTGGAATTGGCAAAGGGATATTTGGAAGCCCATAGAGGGCTATGGTGAAAAAGGAAATATCTTCCGTTCAAAACTGGAAACAAGGTTTCTGAGAAACTTCTCTGTGTTCTCTTAATTCATCTCACAGAGTTACATGTTTCCCTTCAAGAAGCCTTTCGCTAAGGCTGTTCTTGTGGAATTGGGAAAGGGATATTTGGAAGCCCATAGAGGGCTATGGTGAAAAAGGAAATATCTTCCGTTCAAAACAGGAAGGAAGCTTTCTGAGAGACTGCTCTGTTTTCTGTGAATTCATCTCACAGAGTTACATCTTTCCCTTCAAGAAGCCTTTCGCTAAGGCTGTGCTTGTGGAATTGGCAAAGGGATATTTGGAATCCCCTAGAGGGCTATGGTGAAAAAGGAAATATATTCCGCTCAAAACTGGAAAGAAGCTTTCTGAGAAACTGCTCTGTGTTCTGTGAATTCATATCACAGAGTTACATCTTTCCCTTCAACAAGCCTTTCGCTAAGGCTGTTCTTGTGGAATTGGCAAAGGGATATTTGGAAGCCCATAGAGGGCTATGGTGAAAAATGAAATATCTTCCGTTCAAAACTGGAAAGAAGCTTTCTGAGAAACTGCTCTGTGTTCTGTTAATTCATCTCACAGAGTTACATCTTTCCATTCAAGAATCCTTTCGCTAAGGCTGTTCTTGTGGAATTGGCAAAGGGATATTTGGAAGCCCATAGAGAGTTATGGTGAAAAAGGAAATATCTTCCGTTCAAAATTGGAAAGAAGCTTTCTGAAAGACTGCTCTGTGTTCTGTGAATTCATCTCACAGAGTTACATCTTTCCTTTCAAGAAGCCTTTCGCTAAGGCTGTTCTTGTGGAATTGGCAAAGGGATATTTGGAATCCCCTAGAGGGCTATGGAGAAAAAGGAAATATATTCCGCTCAAAACTGGAAAGAAGCTTTCTGAGAAACTGCTCCGTGTTCTGTTAATTCATCCCACAAAGTTACATCTTTTCCTTCAAGAAGCCTTTCGTTAAGACTGTTCTTGTTGAATTGTCAAAGGGATATTTGGAAGCCCATAGAGGGCTATGGTGAAAAAGGTAATATCTTCCATTCAAAACAGGAAAGAAGCTTTCTGAGAAACTGCTCTGTGTTCTCTTAATTCATCTCACAGAGTTACATCTTTCCATTCAAGAATCCTTTCGCTAAGGCTGTTCTTGTGGAATTGGCAAAGGGATATTTGGAAGCCCTTAGAGGGCTATGGTGAAAAAGGAAATATCTTCCGTTCAAAACTGGAAAGAAGCTTTCTGAGAAACTGCTCTGTGTTCTGTGAATTCATCTCACAGAGTTACATCTTTCCCTACAAGAAGCCTTTCGCTAAGGCTGTTCTTGTGGAATTGGGAAAGTTATATTTGGAAGCCCATAAAGGGTTATGGTGAAAAAGGAAATATCTTCCATTCAAACAGGAAAGAAGCTTTCTGAGAAACTGCTCTGTGTTCTGTGAATTCATCTCACAGAGTTACATCTTTCCCTTCAAGAAGCCTTTCGCTAAGGCTGTGCTTGTGGAATTGGCAAAGGGATATTTGGAATCCCCTAGAGGGCTATGGTGAAAAAGGAAATATATTCCGCTCAAAACTGGAAAGAAGCTTTCTGAGAAACTGCTCGGTGTTCTGTTAATTCATCCCACAAAGTTACATATTTCCCTTCAAGAAACCTTTCGTTAAGATTGTTCTTGTGGAATTGTCAAAGGGATATTTGGAAGCCCATAGAGGGCTATGGTGAAAAAGGTAATATCTTCCGTTCAAAACAGGAAAGAAGCTTTCTGAGAAACTGCTCTGTGTTCTCTTAATTCATCTCACAGAGTTACATGTTTCCTTTCAAGAAGTCTTTCGCTAAGGCTGTTCTTGTGGAATTGGCAAAGGGATATTTGGCAGCCCATAGAGGGCTATGGTGAAAAAGGAAATGTCTTCCATTCAATACTAGAAAGAAGCTTTCTGAGAAACTGCTCTGTGTTCTGTGAATTCGTCTCACAGAGTTCCATCTTTCCCTTCAAGAAGCCTTTCGCTAAGGCTGTTCTTGTGGAATTGGCAAAGGAATATTTGGAAGCCCATAGAGGGCTATGGTGAAAAAGGAAATATCTTCCGTTCAAAACTGGAAAGAAGCTTTCTGAGAAACTGCTGTGTGTTCTGTGAATTCATCCCACAGTGTTACATATTTCCGTTCAAGAAGCCTTTCGCTAAGGCTGTTCTTGTGGAATTGGGAAAGTTATATTTGGAAGCACATAAAGGGTTATGGTGAAAAAGGAAATAACTTCCATTCAAAACAGGAAAGAAGCTTTCCGAGAAACTGCTCTGTCTTCTCTTAATTCATCTCACAGAGTTACATGTTTCCCTTCAAGAAGCCTTTCGCTAAGGCTGTTCTTGTGGAATTGGCAAAGGGATATTTGGAAGCCCTTAGAGGGCTATGGTGAAAAAGGTAATATCTTCCGTTCAAAACAGGAAAGAAGCTTTCTGAGAAACTGTTCTGTGTTCTGTGAATTCATCCCACAGAGTTACATCTTTCCCTTCAAGAAGAATTTCGCTAAGTCTGTTTTTGTGGAATTGGCAAAGGGATATTTGGAAGCCCATAGAGGGCTATGGTGAAAAAGGAAATATCTTCTGTTCAAAACAGGAAAGAAGCTTTCTGAGAAACTGCTCTGTGTTCTCTTAATTCATCTCACACAGTTACATGTTTCCTTTCAAGAAGCCTTTCGCTAAGGCTGTTCTTGTGGAATTGGCAAAGGGATATTTGGAAGCCCATAGAGGGATATGGTGAAAAAGGAAGTATCTTCCGTTCAAAACTGGAAAGAAGCTTTCTGAGAGACTGCTCTGTGTTCTGTGAATTCATCTCACAGAGTTACATCTTTCCCTTCAAGAAGCCTTTCGCTAAGGCTGTTCTTGTGGAATTGGCAAAGGGATATTTGGAAGCCCAGAGAGGGCTATGTTGAAAAAGGAAATATCTTCCGTTCAAAACTGGAAAGAAGCTTTCTGAGAGACTGCTCTGTGTTCTGTGAATTCATCTCACAGAGTTACATCTTTCCCTTAAAGAAGCCTTTCGCTAAGGCTGTTCTTGTGGAATTGGCAAAGGGATATTTGGAAGCCCATAGAGGGCTATGGTGAAAAAGGAAATATCTTCCGTTCAAAACTGGAAAGAGGCTTTCTGAGAAACTGCTCTGTGTTCTGTGAATTCATCTCACAGAGTTACATCTTTCCCTTCAAGAAGCCTTTCGCTAAGGCTGTTCTTGTGGAATTGGCAAAGGGATATTTGGAAGCCCATAGAGGGCTATGGTGAAAAAGGAAATATCTTCCGTTCAAAACTGGAAAGAAGCTTTCTGAGAAACTGCTCTGTGTTCTGTGAATTCATATCACAGAATTATATCTTTCCCTTCAAGAAGCCTTTCGCTAAGGCTGTTCTTGTGGAATTGGCAAAGGGATATTTGGAAGCCCATAGAGGGCTACGGTGAAGAAGGAAATATCTTCCGTTCAAAACTGGAAAGAAGATTTCTGAGAAACTGCTCTGTGTTCTGTTAATTCATCTCACAGAGTTACATCTTTCCATTCAAGAAGCCTTTCGATGAGGCTGTTCTTGTGCAATTTGCAAAGGGATATTTGGAAGCCCATAGAGGGCTATGGGGAAGAAGGAAATATCTTCCGTTCAAAACTGGAAAGAAGCTTTCTGAGAAACTGCTCTGTGTTCTGTGAATTCATCTCACATAGTTACATCTTTCCCTTCAAGAAGCCTTTCGCTAAGGCTGTTCTTGTGGAATTGGCAAAGGGATATTTGGAAGCGCATAGAGGGCTACGGTGAAAAAGGAAATATCTTCCGTTCAAAACTGGAAAGAAGCTTTCTGAGAAACTGCTCTGTGTTCTGTTAATTCATCTCACAGAGTTACATCTTTCCATTCAAGAAGCCTTTCGATGAGGCTGTTCTTGTGCAATTTGCAAAGGGATATTTGGAAGCCCATAGAGGGCTATGGGGAAGAAGGAAATATCTTCCGTTCAAAACTGGAAAGAAGCTTTCTGAGAAACTGCTCTGTGTTCTGTGAATTCATCTCACATAGTTACATCTTTCCCTTCAAGAAGCCTTTCGCTAAGGCTGTTCTTGTGGAATTGGCAAAGGGATATTTGGAAGCGCATAGAGGGCTACGGTGAAAAAGGAAATATCTTCCGTTCAAAACTGGAAAGAAGCTTTCTGAGAAACTGCTCTGTGTTCTGTGAATTCGTCTCACAGAGTTACATCTTTCCCTTCAAGAAGCCTTTCGCTAAGGCTGTTCTTGTGGAATTGGGAAAGTGATATTTGGAAGCCCATAGAGGGCTATGGTGAAAAAGGAAATATCTTCGGTTCAAAACTGGAAAGAAGCTTTCTGAGAGACTGCTCTGTGTTCTGTGAATTCATATCCCAGAGTTACATCTTTCCCTTCAAGAAGCCTTTCGCTAAGGCTGTTCTTGTGGAATTGGCAAAGGGATATTTGGAAGCCCATAGAGGTCTATGATGAAAAAGGAAATATCTTTCGTTCAAAACTGGAAAGAAGCTTTCTGAGAAACTGCTCTGTGTTCTGTGAGTTCATCTCACAGAGTTACATCTTTCCCTTCAAGAAGCCTTTCGCTAAGGCTGTTCTTGTGGAATCGGCAAAGGGATATTTGGAAGCCCATAGAGGGCTATGGTGAAAAAGGAAATATTTTCCGTTCAAAACTGGAAAGAAGCTTTCTGAGAAACTGCTCTGTGTTCTGCTAATTCATCTCACAGAGTTACATCTTTCCCTTCAAGAAGCCTTTCGCTAAGGCTGTTCTTGTGGAATCGGCAAAGGGATATTTGGAAGCCCATAGAGGGCTATGGTGAAAAAGGAAATATCTTCCGTTCAAAACTGGAAAGAAGCTTTCTGAGAAACTGCTCTGTGTTCTGCTAATTCATCTCAGAGAGTTACATCTTTCCCTTCAAGAAGCCTTTTGCTAAGGCTGTTCTTGTGGAATTGTCAAAGGGATATTTCGAAGCCATTGAGGGCTAAGGTGAAAAAGGAAATATATTCCGCTCAAAACTGGAAAGAAGCTTTCTGAGAAACTGCTCTGTGTTCTGTTAATTCATCTCACAGAGTTACATCTTTTCCTTCAAGAAGCCTTTCGCTAAGGCTGTTCTTGTGCAATTGGCAAAGGGATATTTGGAAGCCCATAGAGGGATATGGTGAAAAAGGAAATATCTTCCGTTCAAAACTGGAAAGAAGCTTTCTGAGAAACTGCTCTGTGTTCTCTGAATTCATCCCACAGAGTTACATCTTTCCCTTCAAGAAGCCTTTCGTTAAGGCTGTTCTTGTGTAGTTGGCAAAGGGATATTTGGAAGCCCATAGAGGGCTATGGTGAAAAAGGAATTATCTTCCGTTCAAAACTGGAAAGAAGCTTTCTGAGAAACTGCTCTGTGTACTCTTAATTCATCTCACAGAGTTACATGTTTCCTTTCAAGAAGCCTTATGCTAAGGCTGTTCTTTTGGAATTGGCAAAGGTATATTTGGAAGCCCATAGAGGGCTATGGTGAAAAAGGAAATATCTTCCGTTCAAAACTGGAAAGAAGCTATCTGAGAAACTGCTCTGTGTTCTGTGAATTCATCTCACAGAGTTACATCTTTCCCTTCAATAAGCCTTTCGCTAAGGCTGTTCTTGTGGAATTGGCAAAGGGATATTCGGAAACCCCTAGAGGGCTATGGTGAAAAAGGAAATATATTCCGCTCAAAACTGGAAAGAAGCTTTCTGAGAAACTGCTCCGTGTTCTGTTAATTCATCCCACAGAGTTACATCTTTCCCTTCAAGAAGCCTTTCGTTAAGACTGTTCTTGTGGAATTGTCAAAGGGATATTTGGAAGCCCATAGAGGGCTATGGTGAAAAAGGAAATATCTTGCGTTCAAAACTGGAAAGAAGCTTTCTGAGAAACTGCTCTGTGTTCTGTGAATTCATATCACAGAGTTACATCTTTCCCTTCAAGAAGCCTTTCGCTAAGGCTGTTCTTGTGCAATTGGCAAAGGGATATTTGGAAGCCCATAGAGGGCTACGGTGAAAAAGGAAATATCTTACGTTCAAAACTGTAAAGAAGCTTTCTGAGAAACTGCTCTGTGTTCTGTGAATTCGTCTCACAGAGTTACATCTTTCCCTTCAAGAAGCCTTTCGCTAAGGCTGTTCTTGTGGAATTGGGAAAGTGATATTTGGAAGCCCATAGAGGGCTATGGTGAAAAAGGAAATATCTTCCGTACAAAACTGGAAAGAAGCTTTCTGAGAGACTGCTCTGTGTTCTGTTAATTCGTCTCCCAGAGTTACATCTTTCCCTTCAAGAAGCCTTTCGCTAAGGCTGTTCTTTTGGAATTGGCAAAGGGATATTTGGAAACCCCTAGAGGGTTATGGTGAAAAAGGAAATACATTCCGCTCAAAACTGGAAAGAAGCTTTCTGAGAAACTGCTCCGTTTTCTGTTAATTCATCCCACAGTGTTACATCTTTCCCTTCAAGAAGCCTTTCGTTAAGTCTGTTCTTGTGGAATTGTCAAAGGGATATTTGGAAGCCCATAGAGGGCTATGGTGAAAAAGGAAATATCTTCTGTTCAAAACAGGAAAGAAGCTTTCTGAGAAACTGCTCTGTGTTCTCTTAGTTCATCTCACAGAGTTACATCTTTCCCTTCAAGAAGCCTTTCGCTAAGGCTGTTCTTGTGGAATTGGCAAAGGGATATTTGGAAACCCATCGAGGGCTATGGTGAAAAAGGAAATATCTTCCGTTCAAAACTGGAAAGAAGCTTTCTGAGAAACTGCTCTGTGTTCTGTTAATTCATCTCACAGAGGTACATCTTTCCCTTCAAGAAGCCATTCGCTAAAGGCTGTTCTTGTGGAATTGGCAAAGGGATATTTGGAAGCCCATAGAGGGCTATGGTGAAAAAGGAAATATCTTCCATTCAAAACTGGAAAGAAGCTTTCTGAGAAAATGCTCTGTGTTCTGTGAATTCATCTCATAGAGTTACATCTTTCCCTTCAAGAAGCCTTTCTCTAAGGCTGTTCTTGTGGAATTGGCAAAGGGATATTTGGAAGCCCTTAGAGGTCTATGGTGAAAAAGGAAATATCTTCCGTTCAAAACTGGAAAGAAGCTTTCTGAGAAACTGCTCTGTGTTCTGTGAATTCATCCCACCGAGTTACATCTTTCCCTTCAAGAAGCCTTTCGCTAAGGCTTTTCTTGTGGAATTGGCAAAGGGATATTTGGAAGCCCATAGAGGGCTATGGTGAATAAGGAAATATCTTCCGTTCAAAACTGGAAAGAAGCTTTCTGAGAAACTGCTCTGTGTTCTGTGAATTCGTCTCACAGAGTTACATCTTTCCCTTCAAGAAGCCTTTCGCTAAGGCTGTTCTTGTGGAATTGGGAAAGGGATATTTGGCAGCCCATAGAGGGCTATGGTGAAAAAGGAAATATCTTCCATTCAATACTGGAAAGAAGCTTTCTGAGAAACTGCTCTATGTTCTGTGAATTCGTCTCACAGAGTTCCATCTTTCCCTTCAAGAAGCCTTTCGCTAAGGCTGTTCTTGTGGAATTGGCAAAGGAATATTTGGAAGCCCATAGAGGGCTATGGTGAAAAAGGAAATATCTTCCGCTCAAAACTGGAAAGAAGCTTTCTGAGAAACTGCTCTGTGTTCTGTGAATTCATCCCACAGAGTTACATCTTTCCCTTCAAGAAGCCTTTCGCTAAGGCTGTTCTTGTGGAATTGGGAAAGTTTTATTTGGACGCCCATAAAGGGTTATGGTGAAAAAGGAAATAACTTCCATTTAAAACAGGAAAGAAGCTTTCCGAGAAACTGCTCTGTCTTCTCTTAATTCATCTCACAGAGTTACATGTTTCCCTTCAAGAAGCCTTTCGCTAAGGCTGTTCTTGTGGAATTGGCAAAGGGATATTTGGAAGCCCATAGAGGGCTATGGTGAAAAAGGAAATATCTTCCGTTCAAAACTGGAAAGAAGCTTTCTGAGAGACTGCTCTGTGTTCTGTGAATTCATCTCACAGAGTTACATCTTTCCCTTCAAGAAGCCTTTCGCTAAGACTGTTCTTGTGGAATTGTCAAAGGGATATTTGGAAGCCCATAGAGGGCTATGGCGAAAAAGGAAATATCTTCCGTTCAAAACTGGAAAGAAGCTTTCTGAGAAACTGCTCTGTGTTCTGTTAATTCATCTCACAGAGTTGCATCTTTCCCTTCAAGAAGCCTTACGCTAAGGCTGTTCTTGTGGAATTGGCAAATGGATATTTGGAAGCCCATAGAGGGCTATGGTGAAAAAGGAAATATCTTCCGTTCAAAACAGGAAAGAAACTTTCTGAGAAACTCCTCTGTGTTCTGTTAATTCATCTCACAGAGTTACAGGTTTCCCTTCAAGAAGAATTTCGCTAAGTCTGTTCTTGTGGAATTGGCAAAGGGATATTTGAAAGCCCATAGAGGGCTGTGGTGAAAAAGGAAATATCTTCTGTTCAAAACAGGAAAGAAGCTTTCTGAGAAACTGCTCTGTGTTCTCTTAATTCATCTCACAGAGTTACATGTTTCCTTTCAAGAAGCCTTTCGCTAAGGCTGTTCTTGTGTAATTGGCAAAGGGATATTTGGAAGCCCATAGAGAGATATGGTGAAAAAGGAAGTATCTTCCGTTCAAAACTGGAAAGAAGCTTTCTGAGAGACTGCTCTGTGTTCTGTGAATTCATCTCACAGAGTTACATCTTTCCCTTCAAGAAGCCTTTCGCTAAGGCTGTTCTTGTGGAATTGGCAAAGGGATATTTGGAAGCCCAGAGAGGGCTATGGTGAAAAAGGAAATATCTTCCGTTCCAAACTGGAAAGAAGCTTTCTGAGAGACTGCTCTGTGTTCTGTGAATTCATCTCACAGAGTTACATCTTTCCCTTAAAGAAGCCTTTCGCTAAGGCTGTTCTTGTGGAATTGGCAAAGGGATATTTGGAAGCCCATAGAGGGCTATGGAGAAAAAGGAAATATCTTCCGTTCAAAACTGGAAAGAGGCTTTCTGAGAAACTGCTCTGTGTTCTGTGAATTCATCTCACATAGTTACATCTTTCCCTTCAAGAAGCCTTTCGCTAAGGCTGTTCTTGTGGAATTGGCAAAGGGATATTTGGAAGCCCATAGAGGGCTATGGTGAAAAAGGAAATATCTTCCGTTCAAAACTGGAAAGAAGCTTTCTGAGAAACTGCTCTGTGTTCTGTGAATTCATATCACAGAATTATATCTTTCCCTTCAAGAAGCCTTTCGCTAAGGCTGTTCTTGTGGAATTGGCAAAGGGATATTTGGAAGCCCATAGAGGGCTACGGTGAAAAAGGAAATATCTTCCGTTCAAAACTGGAAAGAAGATTTCTGAGAAACTGCTCTGTGTTCTGTTAATTCATCTCACAGAGTTACATCTTTCCATTCAAGAAGCCTTTCGCTGAGGCTGTTCTTGTGCAATTTGCAAAGGGATATTTGGAAGCCCATAGAGGGCTATGGTGAAAAAGGAAATATCTTCCGTTCAAAACTGGAAAGAAGCTTTCTGAGAAACTGCTCTGTGTTCTGTTAATTCATCTCACAGAGTTACATCTTTCCCTTCAATAAGCCTTTCGCTAAGGCTGTTCTTTTGGAATTGGCAAAGGGATATTTGGAAACCCCTAGAGGGCTATGGTGAAAAAGGAAATACATTCCGCTCAAAACTGGAAAGAAGCTTTCTGAGAAACTGCTCCTTTTTCTTGTAATTCATCCCACAGAGTTACATCTTTCCCTTCAAGAAGCCTTTCGTTAAGTCTGTTCTTGTGGAATTGTCAAAGGGATATTTGGAAGCCCATAGAGGGCTATGGTGAAAAAGAAAATATCTTCCGTTCAAAACTGGAAAGAAGCTTTCTGAGAAACTGCTCTGTGTTCTGTGAATTCATCTCACAGAGGTACATCTTTCCCTTCAAGAAGCCTTTCGCTAAGGCTGTTCTTGTGGAATTGGCAAAGGGATATTTGGAAGCCCATAGAGGGCTATGGTGAAAAAGGAAATATCTTCCGTTCAAAACTGGAAAAAAGCTTTCTGAGAAACTTCTCTGTGTTCTCTTAATTCATCTCACAGAGTTACATGTTTCCCTTCAAGAAGCCTTTCGCTAAGGCTGTTCTTGTGGAATTGGGAAAGGGATATTTGGAAGCCCATAGAGGGCTATGGTGAAAAAGGAAATATCTTCCGTTCAAAACAGGAAAGAAGCTTTCTGAGAGACTGCTCTGTTTTCTGTGAATTCATCTCACAGAGTTACATCTTTCCCTTCAAGAAGCCTTTCGCTAAGGCTGTTCTTGTGGAATTGGCAAAGGGATATTTGGAAGCCCATCAAGGGCTATGGTGAAAAAGGAAATATCTTCCGTTCAAAACTGGAAAGAAGCTTTCTGAGAAACTGCTCTGTGTTCTGTTAATTCATCTCACAGAGGTACATCTTTCCCTTCAAGAAGCCATTCGCTAAAGGCTGTTCTTGTGGAATTGGCAAAGGGATATTTGGAAGCCCATAGAGGGCTATGGTGAAAAAGGAAATATCTTCCATTCAAAACTGGAAAGAAGCTTTCTGAGAAAATGCTCTGTGTTCTGTGAATTCATCTCACAGAGTTACATCTTTCCCTTCAAGAAGCCTTTCGCTAAGGCTGTTCTTGTGGAATTGGCAAAGGGATATTTGGAAGCCCATAGAGGGTTATGGTGAAAAAGGAAATATCTTCCGTTCAAAACTGGAAAGAAGTTTTCTGAAAGACTGCTCTGTGTTCTGTGAATTCATCTCACAGATTTACATCTTTCCTTTCAAGAAGTCTTTCGCTAAGGCTGTTCTTGTGGAATTGGCAAAGGGATATTTGGAATCCCCTAGAGGGCTATGGAGAAAAAGGAAATATATTCCGCTCAAAACTGGAAAGAAGCTTTCTGAGAAACTGCTCCGTGTTCTGTTAATTCATCCCACAAAGTTACATCTTTTCCTTCAAGAAGCCTTTCGTTAAGACTGTTCTTGTTGAATTGTCAAAGGGATATTTGGAAGCCCATAGAGGGCTATGGTGAAAAAGGTAATATCTTCCGTTCAAAACAGGAAAGAAGCTTTCTGAGAAACTGCTCTGTGTTCTGTGAATTCATCCCACAGAGTTACATCTTTCCCTTCAAGAAGCCTTTCGTTAAGGCTGTTCTTGTGGAGTTGGCAAAGGGATATTTGGAAGCCCATAGAGGGCTATGGTTAAAAAGGAATTATCTTCCGTTCAAAACTGGAAAGAAGCTTTCTGAGAAACTGCTCTGTGTTCTCTTAATTCATCTCACAGAGTTACATGTTTCCTTTCAAGAAGCCTTTCGCTAAGGCTGTTCTTTTGGAATTGGCAAAGGTATATTTGGAAGCCCTTAGAGGGCTATGGTGAAAAAGGAAATATCTTCCGTTCAAAACTGGAAAGAAGCTATCTGAGAAACTGCTCTGTGTTCTGTGAATTCATCTCACAGAGTTACATCTTTCCCTTCAATAAGCCTTTCGCTAAGGCTGTTCTTGTGGAATTGGCAAAGGGATATTTGGAAACCCGTAGAGGGCTATGGTGAAAAAGGAAATATATTCCGCTCAAAACTGGAAAGAAGCTTTCTGAGAAACTGCTCCGTGTTCTGTTAATTCATCCCACAGAGTTACATCTTTCCCTTCAAGAAGCCTTTCGTTAAGACTGCTCTTGTGGAATTGTCAAAGGGATATTTGGAAGCCCATAGAGGGCTATGGTGAAAAAGGAAATATCTTCCGTTCAAAACTGGAAAGAAGCTTTCTGAGAGACTGCTCTGTGTTCTGTGAATTCATCTCACAGAGTTACATCTTTCCCTTCAAGAAGCCTTTCGCTAAGACTGTTCTTGTGGAATTGTCAAAGGGATATTTGGAAGCCCATAGAGGGCTATGGCGAAAAGGGAAATATCTTCCGTTCAAAACTGGAAAGAAGCTTTCTGAGAAACTGCTCTATGTTCTGTTAATTCGTCTCACAGAGTTGCATCTTTCCCTTCAAGAAGCCTTACGCTAAGGGTGTTCTTGTGGAATTGGCAAATGGATATTTGGAAGCCCATAGAGGGCTATGGTGAAAAAGGAAATATCTTGCGTTGAAAACAGGAAAGAAACTTTCTGAGAAACTCCTCTGTGTTCTGTTAATTCATCTCAGAGAGTTACAGGTTTTCCTTCAAGAAGAATTTCGCTAAGTCTGTTCTTGTGGAATTGGCAAAGGGATATTTGGAAGCCCCTAGAGGGCTATGGTGAAAAAGGAAATATCTTCTGTTCAAAACAGGAAAGAAGCTTTCTGAGAAACTGCTCTGTGTTCTCTTAATTCATCTCACAGAGTTACATGTTTCCTTTCAAGAAGCCTTTCGCTAAGGCTGTTCTTGTGGAATTGGCAAAGGGATATTTGGAAGCCCATAGAGGGCTATGGTGAAAAAGGAAATATCTTCCGTTCAAAACTGGAAAGAGGCTTTCTGAGAAACTGCTCTGTGTTCTGTGAATTCATCTCACAGAGTTACATCTTTCCCTTCAAGAAGCCTTTCGCTAAGGCTGTTCTTGTGGAATTGGCAAAGGGATATTTGGAAGCCCATGGAGGGCTATGGTGAAAAAGGAAATATCTTCCGTTCAAAACTGGAAAGAAGTTTTCTGAGAAACTGCTCTGTGTTCTGTGAATTCGTCTCACAGAGTTACATCTTTCCCTTCAAGAAGCCTTTCGCTAAGGCTGTTCTTGTGGAATTGGGAAAGTGATATTTGGAAGCCCATAGAGGGCTATGGTGAAAAAGGAAATATCTTCGGTTCAAAACTGGAAAGAAGCTTTCTGAGAGACTGCTCTGTGTTCGGTGAATTCATCTCCCAGAGTTACATCTTTCCCTTCAAGAAGCCTTTCGCTAAGGCTGTTCTTGTGGAATTGGCAAAGGGATATTTGGAAGCCCATCGAGGGCTATGGTGAAAAAGGAAATATCTTCCGTTCAAAACTGGAAAGAAGCTTTCTGAGAAACTGCTCTGTGTTCTGTGAATTCATCTCACAGAGTTACATCTTTCCCTTCAAGAAGTCTTTCGCTAAGGCTGTTCTTCTGGAATCGGCAAAGGGATATTTGGAAGCCCATAGAGGGCTATGGTGAAAAAGGAAATATCTTCCGCTCAAAACTGGAAAGAAGCTTTCTGAGAAACTGCTCTGTGTTCTGTGAATTCATCCCACAGAGTTACATCTTTCCCTTCAAGAAGCCTTTCGCTAAGGCTGTTCTTGTGGAATTGGGAAAGTTTTATTTGGACGCCCATAAAGGGTTATGGTGAAAAAGGAAATAACTTCCATTTAAAACAGGAAAGAAGCTTTCCGAGAAACTGCTCTGTCTTCTCTTAATTCATCTCACAGAGTTACATGTTTCCCTTCAAGAAGCCTTTCGCTAAGGCTGTTCTTGTGGAATTGGCAAAGGGATATTTGGAAGCCCATAGAGGGCTATGGTGAAAAAGGAAATATCTTCCGTTCAAAACTGGAAAGAAGCTTTCTGAGAGACTGCTCTGTGTTCTGTGAATTCATCTCACAGAGTTACATCTTTCCCTTCAAGAAGCCTTTCGCTAAGACTGTTCTTGTGGAATTGTCAAAGGGATATTTGGAAGCCCATAGAGGGCTATGGCGAAAAAGGAAATATCTTCCGTTCAAAACTGGAAAGAAGCTTTCTGAGAAACTGCTCTGTGTTCTGTTAATTCATCTCACAGAGTTGCATCTTTCCCTTCAAGAAGCCTTACGCTAAGGCTGTTCTTGTGGAATTGGCAAATGGATATTTGGAAGCCCATAGAGGGCTATGGTGAAAAAGGAAATATCTTCCGTTCAAAACAGGAAAGAAACTTTCTGAGAAACTCCTCTGTGTTCTGTTAATTCATCTCACAGAGTTACAGGTTTCCCTTCAAGAAGAATTTCGCTAAGTCTGTTCTTGTGGAATTGGCAAAGGGATATTTGAAAGCCCATAGAGGGCTATGGTGAAAAAGGAAATATCTTCTGTTCAAAACAGGAAAGAAGCTTTCTGAGAAACTGCTCTGTGTTCTCTTAATTCATCTCACAGAGTTACATGTTTCCTTTCAAGAAGCCTTTCGCTAAGGCTGTTCTTGTGTAATTGGCAAAGGGATATTTGGAAGCCCATAGAGAGATATGGTGAAAAAGGAAGTATCTTCCGTTCAAAACTGGAAAGAAGCTTTCTGAGAGACTGCTCTGTGTTCTGTGAATTCATCTCACAGAGTTACATCTTTCCCTTCAAGAAGCCTTTCGCTAAGGCTGTTCTTGTGGAATTGGCAAAGGGATATTTGGAAGCCCAGAGAGGGCTATGGTGAAAAAGGAAATATCTTCCGTTCCAAACTGGAAAGAAGCTTTCTGAGAGACTGCTCTGTGTTCTGTGAATTCATCTCACAGAGTTACATCTTTCCCTTAAAGAAGCCTTTCGCTAAGGCTGTTCTTGTGGAATTGGCAAAGGGATATTTGGAAGCCCATAGAGGGCTATGGAGAAAAAGGAAATATCTTCCGTTCAAAACTGGAAAGAGGCTTTCTGAGAAACTGCTCTGTGTTCTGTGAATTCATCTCACATAGTTACATCTTTCCCTTCAAGAAGCCTTTCGCTAAGGCTGTTCTTGTGGAATTGGCAAAGGGATATTTGGAAGCCCATAGAGGGCTATGGTGAAAAAGGAAATATCTTCCGTTCAAAACTGGAAAGAAGCTTTCTGAGAAACTGCTCTGTGTTCTGTGAATTCATATCACAGAATTATATCTTTCCCTTCAAGAAGCCTTTCGCTAAGGCTGTTCTTGTGGAATTGGCAAAGGGATATTTGGAAGCCCATAGAGGGCTACGGTGAAAAAGGAAATATCTTCCGTTCAAAACTGGAAAGAAGATTTCTGAGAAACTGCTCTGTGTTCTGTTAATTCATCTCACAGAGTTACATCTTTCCATTCAAGAAGCCTTTCGCTGAGGCTGTTCTTGTGCAATTTGCAAAGGGATATTTGGAAGCCCATAGAGGGCTATGGTGAAAAAGGAAATATCTTCCGTTCAAAACTGGAAAGAAGCTTTCTGAGAAACTGCTCTGTGTTCTGTTAATTCATCTCACAGAGTTACATCTTTCCCTTCAATAAGCCTTTCGCTAAGGCTGTTCTTTTGGAATTGGCAAAGGGATATTTGGAAACCCCTAGAGGGCTATGGTGAAAAAGGAAATACATTCCGCTCAAAACTGGAAAGAAGCTTTCTGAGAAACTGCTCCTTTTTCTTGTAATTCATCCCACAGAGTTACATCTTTCCCTTCAAGAAGCCTTTCGTTAAGTCTGTTCTTGTGGAATTGTCAAAGGGATATTTGGAAGCCCATAGAGGGCTATGGTGAAAAAGGAAATATCTTCCGTTCAAAACTGGAAAGAAGCTTTCTGAGAAACTGCTCTGTGTTCTGTTAATTCATCTCACAGAGGTACATCTTTCCCTTCAAGAAGCCATTCGCTAAAGGCTGTTCTTGTGGAATTGGCAAAGGGATATTTGGAAGCCCATAGAGGGCTATGGTGAAAAAGGAAATATCTTCCATTCAAAACTGGAAAGAAGCTTTCTGAGAAAATGCTCTGTGTTCTGTGAATTCATCTCACAGAGTTACATCTTTCCCTTCAAGAAGCCTTTCGCTAAGGCTGTTCTTGTGGAATTGGCAAAGGGATATTTGGAAGCCCATAGAGGGTTATGGTGAAAAAGGAAATATCTTCCGTTCAAAACTGGAAAGAAGTTTTCTGAAAGACTGCTCTGTGTTCTCTGAATTCATCTCACAGATTTACATCTTTCCTTTCAAGAAGTCTTTCGCTAAGGCTGTTCTTGTGGAATTGGCAAAGGGATATTTGGAATCCCCTAGAGGGCTATGGAGAAAAAGGAAATATATTCCGCTCAAAACTGGAAAGAAGCTTTCTGAGAAACTGCTCCGTGTTCTGTTAATTCATCCCACAAAGTTACATCTTTTCCTTCAAGAAGCCTTTCGTTAAGACTGTTCTTGTTGAATTGTCAAAGGGATATTTGGAAGCCCATAGAGGGCTATGGTGAAAAAGGTAATATCTTCCGTTCAAAACAGGAAAGAAGCTTTCTGAGAAACTGCTCTGTGTTCTGTGAATTCATCCCACAGAGTTACATCTTTCCTTTCAAGAAGCCTTTCGTTAAGGCTGTTCTTGTGGAGTTGGCAAAGGGATATTTGGAAGCCCATAGAGGGCTATGGTTAAAAAGGAATTATCTTCCGTTCAAAACTGGAAAGAAGCTTTCTGAGAAACTGCTCTGTGTTCTCTTAATTCATCTCACAGAGTTACATGTTTCCTTTCAAGAAGCCTTTCGCTAAGGCTGTTCTTTTGGAATTGGCAAAGGTATATTTGGAAGCCCATAGAGGGCTATGGTGAAAAAGGAAATATCTTCCGTTCAAAACTGGAAAGAAGCTATCTGAGAAACTGCTCTGTGTTCTGTGAATTCATCTCACAGAGTTACATCTTTCCCTTCAATAAGCCTTTCGCTAAGGCTGTTCTTGTGGAATTGGCAAAGGGATATTTGGAAACCCCTAGAGGGCTATGGTGAAAAAGGAAATATATTCCGCTCAAAACTGGAAAGAAGCTTTCTGAGAAACTGCTCCGTGTTCTGTTAATTCATCCCACAGAGTTACATCTTTCCCTTCAAGAAGCCTTTCGTTAAGACTGCTCTTGTGGAATTGTCAAAGGGATATTTGGAAGCCCATAGAGGGCTATGGTGAAAAAGGAAATATCTTCCGTTCAAAACTGGAAAGAAGCTTTCTGAGAGACTGCTCTGTGTTCTGTGAATTCATCTCACAGAGTTACATCTTTCCCTTCAAGAAGCCTTTCGCTAAGACTGTTCTTGTGGAATTGTCAAAGGGATATTTGGAAGCCCATCGAGGGCTATGGCGAAAAGGGAAATATCTTCCGTTCAAAACTGGAAAGAAGCTTTCTGAGAAACTGCTCTATGTTCTGTTAATTCGTCTCACAGAGTTGCATCTTTCCCTTCAACAAGCCTTACGCTAATGGTGTTCTTGTGGAATTGGCAAATGGATATTTAGAAGCCCATAGAGGGCTATGGTGAAAAAGGAAATATCTTGCGTTGAAAACAGGAAAGAAACTTTCTGAGAAACTCCTCTGTGTTCTGTTAATTCATCTCAGAGAGTTACAGGTTTTCCTTCAAGAAGAATTTCGCTAAGTCTGTTCTTGTGGAATTGGCAAAGGGATATTTGGAAGCCCATAGAGGGCTATGGTGAAAAAGGAAATATCTTCTGTTCAAAACAGGAAAGAAGCTTTCTGAGAAACTGCTCTGTGTTCTCTTAATTCATCTCACAGAGTTACATGTTTCCTTTCAAGAAGCCTTTCGCTAAGGCTGTTCTTGTGGAATTGGCAAAGGGATATTTGGAAGCCCATAGAGGGCTATGGTGAAAAAGGAAATATCTTCCGTTCAAAACTGGAAAGAGGCTTTCTGAGAAACTGCTCTGTGTTCTGTGAATTCATCTCACAGAGTTACATCTTTCCCTTCAAGAAGCCTTTCGCTAAGGCTGTTCTTGTGGAATTGGCAAAGGGATATTTGGAAGCCCATAGAGGGCTATGGTGAAAAAGGAAATATCTTCCGTTCAAAACTGGAAAGAAGCTTTCTGAGAAACTGCTCTGTGTTCTGTGAATTCATATCACAGAATTATATCTTTCCCTTCAAGAAGCCTTTCGCTAAGGCTGTTCTTGTGGAATTGGCAAAGGGATATTTGGAAGCCCATAGAGGGCTACGGTGAAAAAGGAAATATCTTCCGTTCAAAACTGGAAAGAAGATTTCTGAGAAACTGCTCTGTGTTCTGTTAATTCATCTCACAGAGTTACATCTTTCCATTCAAGAAGCCTTTCGCTGAGGCTGTTCTTGTGCAATTTGCAAAGGGATATTTGGAAGCCCATAGAGGGCTATGGTGAAAAAGGAAATATCTTCCGTTCAAAACTGGAAAGAAGTTTTCTGAGAAACTGCTCTGTGTTCTGTGAATTCGTCTCACAGAGTTACATCTTTCCCTTCAAGAAGCCTTTCGCTAAGGCTGTTCTTGTGGAATTGGGAAAGTGATATTTGGAAGCCCATAGAGGGCTATGGTGAAAAAGGAAATATCTTCGGTTCAAAACTGGAAAGAAGCTTTCTGAGAGACTGCTCTGTGTTCGGTGAATTCATCTCCCAGAGTTACATCTTTCCCTTCAAGAAGCCTTTCGCTAAGGCTGTTCTTGTGGAATTGGCAAAGGGATATTTGGAAGCCCATCGAGGGCTATGGTGAAAAAGGAAATATCTTCCGTTCAAAACTGGAAAGAAGCTTTCTGAGAAACTGCTCTGTGTTCTGTGAATTCATCTCACAGAGTTACATCTTTCCCTTCAAGAAGCCTTTCGCTAAGGCTGTTCTTGTGGAATTGGCAAAGGGATATTTGGAAGCCCATAGAGGGCTATGGTGAAAAAGGAAATATCTTCCGTTCAAAACTGGAAAAAAGCTTTCTGAGAAACTTCTCTGTGTTCTCTTAATTCATCTCACAGAGTTACATGTTTCCCTTCAAGAAGCCTTTCGCTAAGGCTGTTCTTGTGGAATTGGGAAAGGGATATTTGGAAGCCCATAGAGGGCTATGGTGAAAAAGGAAATATCTTCCGTTCAAAACAGGAAAGAAGCTTTCTGAGAGACTGCTCTGTTTTCTGTGAATTCATCTCACAGAGTTACATCTTTCCCTTCAAGAAGCCTTTCGCTAAGGCTGTTCTTGTGGAATTGGCAAAGGGATATTTGGAAGCCCATCAAGGGCTATGGTGAAAAAGGAAATATCTTCCGTTCAAAACTGGAAAGAAGCTTTCTGAGAAACTGCTCTGTGTTCTGTTAATTCATCTCACAGAGGTACATCTTTCCCTTCAAGAAGCCATTCGCTAAAGGCTGTTCTTGTGGAATTGGCAAAGGGATATTTGGAAGCCCATAGAGGGCTATGGTGAAAAAGGAAATATCTTCCATTCAAAACTGGAAAGAAGCTTTCTGAGAAAATGCTCTGTGTTCTGTGAATTCATCTCACAGAGTTACATCTTTCCCTTCAAGAAGCCTTTCGCTAAGGCTGTTCTTGTGGAATTGGCAAAGGGATATTTGGAAGCCCATAGAGGGTTATGGTGAAAAAGGAAATATCTTCCGTTCAAAACTGGAAAGAAGTTTTCTGAAAGACTGCTCTGTGTTCTGTGAATTCATCTCACAGATTTACATCTTTCCTTTCAAGAAGTCTTTCGCTAAGGCTGTTCTTGTGGAATTGGCAAAGGGATATTTGGAATCCCCTAGAGGGCTATGGAGAAAAAGGAAATATATTCCGCTCAAAACTGGAAAGAAGCTTTCTGAGAAACTGCTCCGTGTTCTGTTAATTCATCCCACAAAGTTACATCTTTTCCTTCAAGAAGCCTTTCGTTAAGACTGTTCTTGTTGAATTGTCAAAGGGATATTTGGAAGCCCATAGAGGGCTATGGTGAAAAAGGTAATATCTTCCGTTCAAAACAGGAAAGAAGCTTTCTGAGAAACTGCTCTGTGTTCTGTGAATTCATCCCACAGAGTTACATCTTTCCCTTCAAGAAGCCTTTCGTTAAGGCTGTTCTTGTGGAGTTGGCAAAGGGATATTTGGAAGCCCATAGAGAGCTATGGTTAAAAAGGAATTATCTTCCGTTCAAAACTGGAAAGAAGCTTTCTGAGAAACTGCTCTGTGTTCTCTTAATTCATCTCACAGAGTTACATGTTTCCTTTCAAGAAGCCTTTCGCTAAGGCTGTTCTTTTGGAATTGGCAAAGGTATATTTGGAAGCCCATAGAGGGCTATGGTGAAAAAGGAAATATCTTCCGTTCAAAACTGGAAAGAAGCTATCTGAGAAACTGCTCTGTGTTCTGTGAATTCATCTCACAGAGTTACATCTTTCCCTTCAATAAGCCTTTCGCTAAGGCTGTTCTTGTGGAATTGGCAAAGGGATATTTGGAAACCCCTAGAGGGCTATGGTGAAAAAGGAAATATATTCCGCTCAAAACTGGAAAGAAGCTTTCTGAGAAACTGCTCCGTGTTCTGTTAATTCATCCCACAGAGTTACATCTTTCCCTTCAAGAAGCCTTTCGTTAAGACTGCTCTTGTGGAATTGTCAAAGGGATATTTGGAAGCCCATAGAGGGCTATGGTGAAAAAGGAAATATCTTCCGTTCAAAACTGGAAAGAAGCTTTCTGAGAGACTGCTCTGTGTTCTGTGAATTCATCTCACAGAGTTACATCTTTCCCTTCAAGAAGCCTTTCGCTAAGACTGTTCTTGTGGAATTGTCAAAGGGATATTTGGAAGCCCATAGAGGGCTATGGCGAAAAGGGAAATATCTTCCGTTCAAAACTGGAAAGAAGCTTTCTGAGAAACTGCTCTATGTTCTGTTAATTCGTCTCACAGAGTTGCATCTTTCCCTTCAAGAAGCCTTACGCTAAGGGTGTTCTTGTGGAATTGGCAAATGGATATTTGGAAGCCCATAGAGGGCTATGGTGAAAAAGGAAATATCTTGCGTTGAAAACAGGAAAGAAACTTTCTGAGAAACTTCTCTGTGTTCTGTTAATTCATCTCAGAGAGTTACAGGTTTTCCTTCAAGAAGAATTTCGCTAAGTCTGTTCTTGTGGAATTGGCAAAGGGATATTTGGAAGCCCATAGAGGGCTATGGTGAAAAAGGAAATATCTTCCGTTCAAAACTGGAAAGAGGCTTTCTGAGAAACTGCTCTGTGTTCTGTGAATTCATCTCACAGAGTTACATCTTTCCCTTCAAGAAGCCTTTCGCTAAGGCTGTTCTTGTGGAATTGGCAATGGGATATTTGGAAGCCCATAGAGGGCTATGGTGAAAAAGGAAATATCTTCCGTTCAAAACTGGAAAGAAGCTTTCTGAGAAACTGCTCTGTGTTCTGTGAATTCATATCACAGAATTATATCTTTCCCTTCAAGAAGCCTTTCGCTAAGGCTGTTCTTGTGGAATTGGCAAAGGGATATTTGGAAGCCCATAGAGGGCTACGGTGAAAAAGGAAATATCTTCCGTTCAAAACTGGAAAGAAGATTTCTGAGAAACTGCTCTGTGTTCTGTTAATTCATCTCACAGAGTTACATCTTTCCATTCAAGAAGCCTTTCGCTGAGGCTGTTCTTGTGCAATTTGCAAAGGGATATTTGGAAGCCCATAGAGGGCTATGGTGAAAAAGGAAATATCTTCCGTTCAAAACTGGAAAGAAGTTTTCTGAGAAACTGCTCTGTGTTCTGTGAATTCGTCTCACAGAGTTACATCTTTCCCTTCAAGAAGCCTTTCGCTAAGGCTGTTCTTGTGGAATTGGGAAAGTGATATTTGGAAGCCCATAGAGGGCTATGGTGAAAAAGGAAATATCTTCGGTTCAAAACTGGAAAGAAGCTTTCTGAGAGACTGCTCTGTGTTCGGTGAATTCATCTCCCAGAGTTACATCTTTCCCTTCAAGAAGCCTTTCGCTAAGGCTGTTCTTGTGGAATTGGCAAAGGGATATTTGGAAGCCCATCGAGGGCTATGGTGAAAAAGGAAATATCTTCCGTTCAAAACTGGAAAGAAGCTTTCTGAGAAACTGCTCTGTGTTCTGTGAATTCATCTCACAGAGTTACATCTTTCCCTTCAAGAAGCCTTTCGCTAAGGCTGTTCTTCTGGAATCGGCAAAGGGATATTTGGAAGCCCATAGAGGGCTATGGTGAAAAAGGAAATATCTTCCGTTCAAAACTGGAAAGAAGCTTTCTGAGAAACTGCTCTGTGTTCTGCTAATTCATCTCACAGAGTTACATCTTTCCCTTCAAGAAGCCTTTCGCTAAGGCTGTTCTTGTGGAATTGTCAAAGGGATATTTCGAAGCCATTGAGGGCTTAGGTGAAAAAGGAAATATCTTCCGCTCAAAACTGGAAAGAAGCTTTCTGAGAAACTGCTCTGTGTTCTGTGAATTCGTCTCACAGAGTTACATCTTTCCCTTCAAGAAGCCTTTCGCTAAGGCTGTTCTTGTGGAATTGGGAAAGGGATATTTGGCAGCCCATAGAGGGCTATGGTGAAAAAGGAAATATCTTCCATTCAATACTGGAAAGAAGCTTTCTGAGAAACTGCTCTATGTTCTGTGAATTCGTCTCACAGAGTTCCATCTTTCCCTTCAAGAAGCCTTTCGCTAAGGCTGTTCTTGTGGAATTGGCAAAGGAATATTTGGAAGCCCATAGAGGGCTATGTTGAAAAAGGAAATATCTTCCGCTCAAAACTGGAAAGAAGCTTTCTGAGAAACTGCTCTGTGTTCTGTGAATTCATCCCACAGAGTTACATCTTTCCCTTCAAGAAGCCTTTCGCTAAGGCTGTTCTTGTGGAATTGGGAAAGTTATATTTGGACGCCCATAAAGGGTTATGGTGAAAAAGGAAATAACTTCCATTTAAAACAGGAAATAAGCTTTCCGAGAAACTGCTCTGTCTTCTCTTAATTCATCTCACAGAGTTACATGTTTCCCTTCAAGAAGCCTTTCGCTAAGGCTGTTCTTGTGGAATTGGCAAAGGGATATTTGGAAGCCCATAGAGGGCTATGGTGAAAAAGGAAATATCTTCCGTTCAAAACTGGAAAGAAGCTTTCTGAGAGACTGCTCTGTGTTCTGTGAATTCATCTCACAGAGTTACATCTTTCCCTTCAAGAAGCCTTTCGCTAAGACTGTTCTTGTGGAATTGTTAAAGGGATATTTGGAAGCCCATAGAGGGCTATGGCGAAAAAGGAAATATCTTCCGTTCAAAACTGGAAAGAAGCTTTCTGAGAAACTGCTCTGTGTTCTGTTAATTCATCTCACAGAGTTGCATCTTTCCCTTCAAGAAGCCTTACGCTAAGGCTGTTCTTGTGGAATTGGCAAATGGATATTTGGAAGCCCATAGAGGGCTATGGTGAAAAAGGAAATATCTTCCGTTCAAAACAGGAAAGAAACTTTCTGAGAAACTCCTCTGTGTTCTGTTAATTCATCTCACAGAGTTACAGGTTTCCCTTCAAGAAGAATTTCGCTAAGTCTGTTCTTGTGGAATTGGCAAAGGGATATTTGAAAGCCCATAGAGGGCTATGGTGAAAAAGGAAATATCTTCTGTTCAAAACAGGAAAGAAGCTTTCTGAGAAACTGCTCTGTGTTCCCTTAATTCATCTCACAGAGTTACATGTTTCCTTTCAAGAAGCCTTTCGCTAAGGCTGTTCTTGTGTAATTGGCAAAGGGATATTTGGAAGCCCATAGAGAGATATGGTGAAAAAGGAAGTATCTTCCGTTCAAAACTGGAAAGAAGCTTTCTGAGAGACTGCTCTGTGTTCTGTGAATTCATCTCACAGAGTTACATCTTTCCCTTCAAGAAGCCTTTCGCTAAGGCTGTTCTTGTGGAATTGGCAAAGGGATATTTGGAAGCCCAGAGAGGGCTATGGTGAAAAAGGAAATATCTTCCGTTCCAAACTGGAAAGAAGCTTTCTGAGAGACTGCTCTGTGTTCTGTGAATTCATCTCACAGAGTTACATCTTTCCCTTAAAGAAGCCTTTCGCTAAGGCTGTTCTTGTGGAATTGGCAAAGGGATATTTGGAAGCCCATAGAGGGCTATGGAGAAAAAGGAAATATCTTCCGTTCAAAACTGGAAAGAGGCTTTCTGAGAAACTGCTCTGTGTTCTGTGAATTCATCTCACATAGTTACATCTTTCCCTTCAAGAAGCCTTTCGCTAAGGCTGTTCTTGTGGAATTGGCAAAGGGATATTTGGAAGCCCATAGAGGGCTATGGTGAAAAAGGAAATATCTTCCGTTCAAAACTGGAAAGAAGCTTTCTGAGAAACTGCTCTGTGTTCTGTGAATTCATATCACAGAATTATATCTTTCCCTTCAAGAAGCCTTTCGCTAAGGCTGTTCTTGTGGAATTGGCAAAGGGATATTTGGAAGCCCATAGAGGGCTACGGTGAAAAAGGAAATATCTTCCGTTCAAAACTGGAAAGAAGATTTCTGAGAAACTGCTCTGTGTTCTGTTAATTCATCTCACAGAGTTACATCTTTCCATTCAAGAAGCCTTTCGCTGAGGCTGTTCTTGTGCAATTTGCAAAGGGATATTTGGAAGCCCATAGAGGGCTATGGTGAAAAAGGAAATATCTTCCGTTCAAAACTGGAAAGAAGCTTTCTGAGAAACTGCTCTGTGTTCTGTTAATTCATCTCACAGAGTTACATCTTTCCCTTCAATAAGCCTTTCGCTAAGGCTGTTCTTTTGGAATTGGCAAAGGGATATTTGGAAACCCCTAGAGGGCTATGGTGAAAAAGGAAATACATTCCGCTCAAAACTGGAAAGAAGCTTTCTGAAAACTGCTCCTTTTTCTGTTAATTCATCCCACAGAGTTACATCTTTCCCTTCAAGAAGCCTTTCGTTAAGTCTGTTCTTGTGGAATTGTCAAAGGGATATTTGGAAGCCCATAGAGGGCTATGGTGAAAAAGGAAATATCTTCCGTTCAAAACTGGAAAGAAGCTTTCTGAGAAACTGCTCTGTGTTCTGTGAATTCATCTCACAGAGTTACATCTTTCCCTTCAAGAAGCCTTTCGCTAAGGCTGTTCTTGTGGAATTGGCAAAGGGATATTTGGAAGCCCATAGAGGGCTATGGTGAAAAAGGTAATATCTTCCGTTCAAAACTGGAAAAAAGCTTTCTGAGAAACTTCTCTTTGTTCTCTTAATTCATCTCACAGAGTTACATGTTTCCCTTCAAGAAGCCTTTCGCTCAGGCTGTTCTTGTGGAATTGGGAAAGGGATATTTGGAAGCCCCTAGAGGGCTATGGTGAAAAAGGAAATATCTTCCGTTCAAAACAGGAAAGAAGCTTTCTGAGAGACTGCTCTGTTTTCTGTGAATTCATCTCACAGAGTTACATCTTTCCCTTCAAGAAGCCTTTCGCTAAGGCTGTTCTTGTGGAATTGGCAAAGGGATATTTGGAAGCCCATCAAGGGCTATGGTGAAAAAGGAAATATCTTCCGTTCAAAACTGGAAAGAAGCTTTCTGAGAAACTGCTCTGTGTTCTGTTAATTCATCTCACAGAGGTACATCTTTCCCTTCAAGAAGCCATTCGCTAAAGGCTGTTCTTGTGGAATTGGCAAAGGGATATTTGGAAGCCCATAGAGGGCTATGGTGAAAAAGGAAATATCTTCCATTCAAAACTGGAAAGAAGCTTTCTGAGAAAATGCTCTGTGTTCTGTGAATTCATCTCACAGAGTTACATCTTTCCCTTCAAGAAGCCTTTCGCTAAGGCTGTTCTTGTGGAATTGGCAAAGGGATATTTGGAAGCCCATAGAGGGTTATGGTGAAAAAGGAAATATCTTCCGTTCAAAACTGGAAAGAAGTTTTCTGAAAGACTGCTCTGTGTTCTGTGAATTCATCTCACAGATTTACATCTTTCCTTTCAAGAAGTCTTTCGCTAAGGCTGTTCTTGTGGAATTGGCAAAGTGATATTTGGAATCCCCTAGAGGGCTATGGAGAAAAAGGAAATATATTCCGCTCAAAACTGGAAAGAAGCTTTCTGAGAAACTGCTCCGTGTTCTGTTAATTCATCCCACAAAGTTACATCTTTTCCTTCAAGAAGCCTTTCGTTAAGACTGTTCTTGTTGAATTGTCAAAGGGATATTTGGAAGCCCATAGAGGGCTATGGTGAAAAAGGTAATATCTTCCGTTCAAAACAGGAAAGAAGCTTTCTGAGAAACTGCTCTGTGTTCTGTGAATTCATCCCACAGAGTTACATCTTTCCCTTCAAGAAGCCTTTCGTTAAGGCTGTTCTTGTGGAGTTGGCAAAGGGATATTTGGAAGCCCATAGAGGGCTATGGTTAAAAAGGAATTATCTTCCGTTCAAAACTGGAAAGAAGCTTTCTGAGAAACTGCTCTGTGTTCTCTTAATTCATCTCACAGAGTTACATGTTTCCTTTCAAGAAGCCTTTCGCTAAGGCTGTTCTTTTGGAATTGGCAAAGGTATATTTGGAAGCCCATAGAGGGCTATGGTGAAAAAGGAAATATCTTCCGTTCAAAAGTGGAAAGAAGCTATCTGAGAAACTGCTCTGTGTTCTGTGAATTCATCTCACAGAGTTACATCTTTCCCTTCAATAAGCCTTTCGCTAAGGCTGTTCTTGTGGAATTGGCAAAGGGATATTTGGAAACCCCTAGAGGGCTATGGTGAAAAAGGAAATATATTCCGCTCAAAACTGGAAAGAAGCTTTCTGAGAAACTGCTCCGTGTTCTGTTAATTCATCCCACAGAGTTACATCTTTCCCTTCAAGAAGCCTTTCGTTAAGACTGCTCTTGTGGAATTGTCAAAGGGATATTTGGAAGCCCATAGAGGGCTATGGTGAAAAAGGAAATATCTTCCGTTCAAAACTGGAAAGAAGCTTTCTGAGAGACTGCTCTGTGTTCTGTGAATTCATCTCACAGAGTTACATCTTTCCCTTCAAGAAGCCTTTCGCTAAGACTGTTCTTGTGGAATTGTCAAAGGGATATTTGGAAGCCCATAGAGGGCTATGGCGAAAAGGGAAATATCTTCCGTTCAAAACTGGAAAGAAGCTTTCTGAGAAACTGCTCTATGTTCTGTTAATTCGTCTCACAGAGTTGCATCTTTCCCTTCAAGAAGCCTTACGCTAAGGGTGTTCTTGTGGAATTGGCAAATGGATATTTGGAAGCCCATAGAGGGCTATGGTGAAAAAGGAAATATCTTGCGTTGAAAACAGGAAAGAAACTTTCTGAGAAACTCCTCTGTGTTCTGTTAATTCATCTCAGAGAGTTACAGGTTTTCCTTCAAGAAGAATTTCGCTAAGTCTGTTCTTGTGGAATTGGCAAAGGGATATTTGGAAGCCCATAGAGGGCTATGGTGAAAAAGGAAATATCTTCTGTTCAAAACAGGAAAGAAGCTTTCTGAGAAACTGCTCTGTGTTCTCTTAATTCATCTCACAGAGTTACATGTTTCCTTTCAAGAAGCCTTTCGCTAAGGCTGTTCTTGTGGAATTGGCAAAGGGATATTTGGAAGCCCATAGAGGGCTATGGTGAAAAAGGAAATATCTTCCGTTCAAAACTGGAAAGAGGCTTTCTGAGAAACTGCTCTGTGTTCTGTGAATTCATCTCACAGAGTTACATCTTTCCCTTCAAGAAGCCTTTCGCTAAGGCTGTTCTTGTGGAATTGGCAAAGGGATATTTGGAAGCCCATAGAGGGCTATGGTGAAAAAGGAAATATCTTCCGTTCAAAACTGGAAAGAAGCTTTCTGAGAAACTGCTCTGTGTTCCGTGAATTCATATCACAGAATTATATCTTTCCCTTCAAGAAGCCTTTCGCTAAGGCTGTTCTTGTGGAATTGGCAAAGGGATATTTGGAAGCCCATAGAGGGCTACGGTGAAAAAGGAAATATCTTCCGTTCAAAACTGGAAAGAAGATTTCTGAGAAACTGCTCTGTGTTCTGTTAATTCATCTCACAGAGTTACATCTTTCCATTCAAGAAGCCTTTCGCTGAGGCTGTTCTTGTGCAATTTGCAAAGGGATATTTGGAAGCCCATAGAGGGCTATGGTAAAAAAGGAAATATCTTCCGTTCAAAACTGGAAAGAAGTTTTCTGAGAAACTGCTCTGTGTTCTGTGAATTCGTCTCACAGAGTTACATCTTTCCCTTCAAGAAGCCTTTCGCTAAGGCTGTTCTTGTGGAATTGGGAAAGTGATATTTGGAAGCCCATAGAGGGCTATGGTGAAAAAGGAAATATCTTCGGTTCAAAACTGGAAAGAAGCTTTCTGAGAGACTGCTCTGTGTTCGGTGAATTCATCTCCCAGAGTTACATCTTTCCCTTCAAGAAGCCTTTCGCTAAGGCTGTTCTTGTGGAATTGGCAAAGGGATATTTGGAAGCCCATCGAGGGCTATGGTGAAAAAGGAAATATCTTCCGTTCAAAACTGGAAAGAAGCTTTCTGAGAAACTGCTCTGTGTTCTGTGAATTCATCTCACAGAGTTACATCTTTCCCTTCAAGAAGCCTTTCGCTAAGGCTGTTCTTCTGGAATCGGCAAAGGGATATTTGGAAGCCCATAGAGGGCTATGGTGAAAAAGGAAATATCTTCCGTTCAAAACTGGAAAGAAGCTTTCTGAGAAACTGCTCTGTGTTCTGCTAATTCATCTCACAGAGTTACATCTTTCCCTTCAAGAAGCCTTTCGCTAAGGCTGTTCTTGTGGAATTGTCAAAGGGATATTTCGAAGCCATTGAGGGCTAAGGTGAAAAAGGAAATATCTTCCGCTCAAAACTGGAAAGAAGCTTTCTGAGAAACTGCTCTGTGTTCTGTTAATTCATCTCACAGAGTTACATCTTTACCTTCAAGAAGCCTTTCGCTAAGGCTGTTCTTGTGCAATTGGCAAAGGGATATTTGGAAGCCCATAGAGGGATATGGTGAAAAAGGAAATATCTTCCGTTCAAAACTGGAAAGAAGCTTTCTGAGAAACTGCTCTGTGTTCTGTGAATTCATCCCACAGAGTTACATCTTTCCCTTCAAGAAGCCTTTCGTTAAGGCTGTTCTTGTGGAGTTGGCAAAGGGATATTTGGAAGCCCATAGAGGGCTATGGTGAAAAAGAAATATCTTGCGTTCAAAACTGGAAAGAAGCTTTCTGAGAAACTGCTCTGTGTTCTGTGAATTCATATCACAGAGTTACATCTTTCCCTTCAAGAAGCCTTTCGCTAAGGCTGTTCTTGTGCAATTGGCAAAGGGATATTTGGAAGCCCATAGAGTGCTATGATGAAAAAGGAAATATCTTCCGTTCAAAACAGGAAAGAAGCTTTCTGAGAAACTTCTCTGTGTTCTCTTAATTCATCTCACAAAGTTACATCTTTTCCTTCAAGAAGCCTTTCGTTAAGACTGTTCTTGTGGATTTGGCAAAGGGATATTTGGAAGCCCATAGAGGGCTATGGTGAAAAAGGAAATATCTTCCGTTCAAAACTGGAAAGAAGCTTTCTGAGAAACTGCTCTGTGTTCTGTGAATTCATTTCACAGAGTTACATCTTTCCCTTCAACAAGCCATTCGCTAAGGCTGTTCTTGTGGAATTGGCAAAGGGATATTTGGAAGCCCATAGTGGGCTACGGTGAAAAATGAAATATCTTCCGTTCAAAACTGGAAAGAAGCTTTCTGAGAAACTGCTCTGTGTTCTGTTAATTCATCTCACAGAGTTACATCTTTCCATTCAAGAATCCTTTCGCTAAGGCTGTTCTTGTGGAATTGGCAAAGGGATATTTGGAAGCCCATAGAGGGTTATGGTGAAAAAGGAAATATCTTCCGTTCAAAACTGGAAAGAAGCTTTCTGAAAGACTGCTCTGTGTTCTGTGAATTCATCTCACAGAGTTACATCTTTCCTTTCAAGAAGCCTTTCGCTAAGGCTGTTCTTGTGGAATTGGCAAAGGGATATTTGGAATCCCCTAGAGGGCTATGGAGAAAAAGGAAATATATTCCGCTCAAAACTGGAAAGAAGCTTTCTGAGAAACTGCTCCGTGTTCTGTTAATTCATCCCACAAAGTTACATCTTTTCCTTCAAGAAGCCTTTCGTTAATACTGTTCTTGTTGAATTGTCAAAGGGATATTTGGAAGCCCATAGAGGGCTATGGTGAAAAAGGTAATATCTTCCGTTCAAAACAGGAAAGAAGCTTTCTGAGAAACTGCTCTGTGTTCTCTTAATTCATCTCACAGAGTTACATCTTTCCATTCAAGAATCCTTTCGCTAAGGCTGTTCTTGTGGAATTGGCAAAGGGATATTTGGAAGCGCATAGAGGGCTATGGTGAAAAAGGAAATATCTTCCGTTCAAAACTGGAAAGAAGCTTTCTGAGAAACTGCTCTGTGTTCTGTGAATTCATCTCACAGAGTTACATCTTTCCCTTCAAGAAGCCTTTCGCTAAGGCTGTTCTTGTGGAATTGGCAAAGGAATATTTGGAAGCCCATAGAGGGCTATGGTGAAAAAGGAAATATCTTCCGTTCAAAACTGGAAAGAAGCTTTCTGAGAAACTGCTGTGTGTTCTGTGAATTCATCCCACAGAGTTACATCTTTCCCTTCAAGAAGCCTTTCGCTAAGGCTGTTCTTGTGGAATTGGGAAAGTTATATTTGGAAGCACATAAAGGGTTATGGTGAAAAAGGAAATAACTTCCATTCAAAACAGGAAAGAAGCTTTCCGAGAAACTGCTCTGTCTTCTCTTAATTCATCTCACAGAGTTACATGTTTCCCTTCAAGAAGCCTTTCGCTAAGGCTGTTCTTGTGGAATTGGCAAAGGGATATTTGGAAGCCCATAGAGGGCTATGGTGAAAAAGGTAATATCTTCCGTTCAAAACAGGAAAGAAGCTTTCTGAGAAACTGCTCTGTGTTCTCTTAATTCATCTCACAGAGTTACATCTTTCCATTCAAGAATCCTTTCGCTAAGGCTGTTCTTGTGGAATTGGCAAAGGGATATTTGGAAGCCCTTAGAGGGCTATGGTGAAAAAGGAAATATCTTCCGTTCAAAACTGGAAAGAAGCTTTCTGAGAAACTGCTCTGTGTTCTGTGAATTCATCTCACAGAGTTACATCTTTCCCTTCAAGAAGCCTTTCGCTAAGGCTGTTCTTGTGGAATTGGGAAAGTTATATTTGGAAGCCCATAAAGGGCTATGGTGAAAAAGGAAATATATTCCGCTCAAAGCTGGAAAGAAGCTTTCTGAGAAACTGCTCCGTGTTCTGTTAATTCATCCCACAAAGTTACATCTTTCCCTTCAAGAAGCCTTTCGTTAAGATTGTTCTTGTGGAATTGTCAACGGGATATTTGGAAGCCCATAGAGGGCTATGGTGAAAAAGGTAATATCTTCCGTTCAAAACAGGAAAGAAGCTTTCTGAGAAACTGCTCTGTGTTCTCTTAATTCATCTCACAGAGTTACATGTTTCCTTTCAAGAAGTCTTTCGCTAAGGCTGTTCTTGTGGAATTGGCAAAGGGATATTTGGCGGCCCATAGAGGGCTATGGTGAAAAAGGAAATATCTTCCATTCAATACTGGAAAGAAGCGTTCTGAGAAACTGCTCTATGTTCTGTGAATTCGTCTCACAGAGTTCCATCTTTCCCTTCAAGAAGCCTTTCGCTAAGGCTGTTCTTGTGGAATTGGCAAAGGAATATTTGGAAGCCCATAGAGGGCTATGGTGAAAAAGGAAATATCTTCCGTTCAAAACTGGAAAGAAGCTTTCTGAGAAACTGCTCTGTGTTCTGTGAATTCATCCCACAGAGTTACATCTTTCCCTTCAAGAAGAATTTCGCTAAGTCTGTTTTTGTGGAATTGGCAAAGGGATATTTGGAAGCCCATAGAGGGCTATGGTGAAAAAGGAAATATCTTCTGTTCAAAACAGGAAAGAAGCTTTCTGAGAAACTGCTCTGTGTTCTCTTAATTCATCTCACACAGTTACATGTTTCCTTTCAAGAAGCCTTTCGCTAAGGCTGTTCTTGTGGAATTGGCAAAGGGATATTTGGAAGCCCATAGAGGGATATGGTGAAAAAGGAAGTATCTTCCGTTCAAAACTGGAAAGAAGCTTTCTGAGAGACTGCTCTGTGTTCTGTGAATTCATCTCACAGAGTTACATCTTTCCCTTCAAGAAGCCTTTCGCTAAGGCTGTTCTTGTGGAATTGGCATAGGGATATTTGGAAGCCCAGAGAGGGCTATGTTGAAAAAGGAAATATCTTCCGTTCAAAACTGGAAAGAAGATTTCTGAGAGACTGCTCTGTGTTCTGTGAATTCATCTCACAGAGTTACATCTTTCCCTTAAAGAAGCCTTTCGCTAAGGCTGTTCTTGTGGAATTGGCAAAGGGATATTTGGAAGCCCATAGAGGGCTATGGTGAAAAAGGAAATATCTTCCGTTCAAAACTGGAAAGAGGCTTTCTGAGAAACTGCTCTGTGTTCTGTTAATTCATCTGACAGAGTTACATCTTTCCCTTCAAGAAGCCTTTGGCTAAGGCTGTTCTTGTGGAATTGGCAAAGGGATATTTGGAAGCCCATAGAGGGCTATGGTGAAAAAGGAAATATCTTCCGTTCAAAACTGGAAAGAAGCTTTCTGAGAAACTGCTCTGTGTTCTGTGAATTCATATCACAGAATTATATCTTTCTCTTCAAGAAGCCTTTCGATATGGCTGTTCTTGTGCAATTTGCAAAGGGATATTTGGAAGCCCATAGAGGGCTATGGGGAAGAAGGAAATATCTTCCGTTCAAAACTGGAAAGAAGCTTTCTGAGAAACTGCTCTGTGTTCTGTGAATTCATCTCACAGAGTTACATCTTTCCCTTCAAGAAGCCTTTCGCTAAGGCTGTTCTTGTGGAATCGGCAAAGGGATATTTGGAAGCCCATAGAGGGCTACGGTGAAAAAGGAAATATCTTCCGTTCAAAACTGGAAAGAAGCTTTCTGAGAAACTGTTCTGTGTTCTGCTAATTCATCTCACAGAGTTACATCTTTCCCTTCAAGAAGCCTTTCGCTAAGGCTGTTCTTGTGGAATTGGCAAAGGGATATTTCGAAGCCATTGAGGGCTAAGGTGAAAAAGGAAATATATTCCGCTCAAAACTGGAAAGAAGCTTTCTGAGAAACTGCTCTGTGTTCTGTTAATTCATCTCACAGAGTTACATCTTTTCCTTCAAGAAGCCTTTCGCTAAGGCTGTTCTTGTGCAATTGGCAAAGGGATATTTGGAAGCCCATAGAGGGATATGGTGAAAAAGGAAATATCTTCCGTTCAAAACTGGAAAGAAGGTTTCTGAGAAACTGCTCTGTGTTCTCTGAATTCATCCCACAGAGTTACATCTTTCCCTTCAAGAAGCCTTTCGTTAAGGCTGTTCTTGTGTAGTTGGCAAAGGGATATTTGGAAGCCCATAGAGGGCTATGGTGAAAAAGGAATTATCTTCCGTTCAAAACTGGAAAGAAGCTTTCTGAGAAACTGCTCTGTGTTCTCTGAATTCATCCCACAGAGTTACATCTTTCCCTTCAAGAAGCCTTTCGTTAAGGCTGTTCTTGTGCAATTGGCAAAGGGATATTTGGAAGCCCATAGAGGGCTACGGTGAAAAAGGAAATATCTTACGTTCAAAACTGTAAAGGAGCTTTCTGAGAAACTGCTCTGTGTTCTGTGAATTCGTCTCACAGAGTTACATCTTTCCCTTCAAGAAGCCTTTCGCTAAGGCTGTTCTTGTGGAATTGGGAAAGTGATATTTGGAAGCCCATAGAGGGCTAAGGTGAAAAAGGAAATATCTTCCGTACAAAACTGGAAAGAAGCTTTCTGAGAGACTGCTCTGTGTTCTGTGAATTCGTCTCCCAGAGTTCCATCTTTCCCTTCAAGAAGCCTTTCGCTAAGGCTGTTCTTTTGGAATTGGCAAAGGGATATTTGGAAACCCCTAGAGGGCTATGGTGAAAAAGGAAATACATTCCGCTCAAAACTGGAAAGAAGCTTTCTGAGAAACTGCTCTGTTTTCTGTTAATTCATCCCACAGTGTTACATCTTTCCCTTCAAGAAGCCTTTCGTTAAGTCTGTTCTTGTGGAATTGTCAAAGGGATATTTGGAAGCCCATAGAGGGCTATGGTGAAAAAGGAAATATCTTCCGTTCAAAACAGGAAAGAAGCTTTCTGAGAAACTGCTCTGTGTTCTCTTAGTTCATCTCACAGAGTTACATCTTTCCCTTCAAGAAGCCTTTCGCTAAGGCTGTTCTTCTGGAATTGGCAAAGGGATATTTGGAAGCCCATCGAGGGCTATGGTGAAAAAGGAAATATCTTCCGTTCAAAACTGGAAAGAAGCTTTCTGAGAAACTGCTCTGTGTTCTGTTAATTCATCTCACAGAGGTACATCTTTCCCTTCAAGAAGCCATTCGCTAAAGGCTGTTCTTGTGGAATTGGCAAAGGGATATTTGGAAGCCCATAGAGGGCTATGGTGAAAAAGGAAATATCTTCCATTCAAAACTGGAAAGAAGCTTTCTGAGAAAATGCTCTGTGTTCTGTGAATTCATCTCACAGAGTTACATCTTTCCCTTCAAGAAGCCTTTCTCTAAGGCTGTTCTTGTGGAATTGGCAAAGGGATATTTGGAAGCCCTTAGAGGTCTATGGTGAAAAAGGAAATATCTTCCGTTCAAAACTGGAAAGAAGCTTTCTGAGAAACTGCTCTGTGTTCTGTGAATTCATCTCACCGAGTTACATCTTTCCCTTCAAGAAGCCTTTCGCTAAGGCTTTTCTTGTGGAATTGGCAAAGGGATATTTGGAAGCCCATAGAGGGCTATGGTGAAAAAGGAAATATCTTCCGTTCAAAACTGGAAAGAAGCTTTCTGAGAAACTGCTCTGTGTTCTGTGAATTCATATCACAGAGTTACATCTTTCCCTTCAACAAGCCTTTCGCTAAGGCTGTTCTTGTGGAATTGGCAAAGGGATATTTGGAAGCCCATAGAGGGCTACGGTGAAAAATGAAATATCTTCCGTTCAAAACTGGAAAGAAGCTTTCTGAGAAACTGCTCTGTGTTCTGTTAATTCATCTCACAGAGTTACATCTTTCCATTCCAGAATCCTTTCGCTAAGGCTGTTCTTGTGGAATTGGCAAAGGGATATTTGGAAGCCCATAGAGGGTTATGGTGAAAAAGGAAATATCTTCCGTTCAAAACTGGAAAGAAGCTTTCTGAAAGACTGCTCTGTGTTCTGTGAATTCATCTCACTGAGTTACATCTTTCCTTTCAAGAAGCCTTTCGCTAAGGCTGTTCTTGTGGAATTGGCAAAGGGATATTTGGAATCCCCTAGAGGGCTATGGAGAAAAAGGAAATATATTCCGCACAAAACTGGAAAGAAGCTTTCTGAGAAACTGCTCCGTGTTCTGTTAATTCATCCCACAAAGTTACATCTTTCCCTTCAAGAAGCCTTTCGTTAAGACTGTTCTTGTGGAATTGTCAAAGGGATATTTGGAAGCCCATAGAGGGCTATGGTGAAAAAGGTAATATCTTCCGTTCAAAACAGGAAAGAAGCTTTCTGAGAAACTGCTCTGTGTTCTCTTAATTCATCTCACAGAGTTACATCTTTCCATTCAAGAATCCTTTCGCTAAGGCTGTTCTTGTGGAATTGGCAAAGGGATATTTGGAAGCCCTTAGAGGGCTATGGTGAAAAAGGAAATATCTTCCGTTCAAAACTGGAAAGAAGCTTTCTGAGAAACTGCTCTGTGTTCTGTGAATTCATCTCACAGAGTTACATCTTTCCCTTCAAGAAGCCTTTCGCTAAGGCTGTTCTTGTGGAATTGGCAAAGGAATATTTGGAAGCCCATAGAGGCCTATGGTGAAAAAGGAAATATCTTCCGTTCAAAACTGGAAAGAAGCTTTCTGAGAAACTGCTGTGTGTTCTGTGAATTCATCCCACAGAGTTACATCTTTCCCTTCAAGAAGCCTTTCGCTAAGGCTGTTCTTGTGGAATTGGGAAAGTTATATTTGGAAGCACATAAAGGGTTATGGTGAAAAAGGAAATAACTTCCATTCAAAACAGGAAAGAAGCTTTCCGAGAAACTGCTCTGTCTTCTCTTAATTCATCTCACAGAGTTACATGTTTCCCTTCAAAAAGCCTTTCGCTAAGGCTGTTCTTGTGGAATTGGCAAAGGGATATTTGGAAGCCCATAGAGGGCTATGGTGAAAAAGGTAATATCTTCCGTTCAAAACAGGAAAGAAGCTTTCTGAGAAACTGCTCTGTGTTCTCTTAATTCATCTCACAGAGTTACATCTTTCCATTCAAGAATCCTTTCGCTAAGGCTGTTCTTGTGGAATTGGCAAAGGGATATTTGGAAGCCCTTAGAGGGCTATGGTGAAAAAGGAAATATCTTCCGTTCAAAACTGGAAAGAAGCTTTCTGAGAAACTGCTCTGTGTTCTGTGAATTCATCTCACAGAGTTACATCTTTCCCTTCAAGAAGCCTTTCGCTAAGGCTGTTCTTGTGGAATTGGGAAAGTTATATTTGGAAGCCCATAAAGGGCTATGGTGAAAAAGGAAATATATTCCGCTCAAAACTGGAAAGAAGCTTTCTGAGAAACTGCTCCGTGTTCTGTTAATTCATCCCACAAAGTTACATCTTTCCCTTCAAGAAGCCTTTCGTTAAGATTGTTCTTGTGGAATTGTCAACGGGATATTTGGAAGCCCATAGAGGGCTATGGTGAAAAAGGTAATATCTTCCGTTCAAAACAGGAAAGAAGCTTTCTGAGAAACTGCTCTGTGTTCTCTTAATTCATCTCACAGAGTTACATGTTTCCTTTCAAGAAGTCTTTCGCTAAGGCTGTTCTTGTGGAATTGGCAAAGGGATATTTGGCAGCCCATAGAGGGCTATGGTGAAAAAGGAAATATCTTCCATTCAATACTGGAAAGAAGCGTTCTGAGAAACTGCTCTATGTTCTGTGAATTCGTCTCACAGAGTTCCATCTTTCCCTTCAAGAAGCCTTTCGCTAAGGCTGTTCTTGTGGAATTGGCAAAGGGATATTTGGAAGCCCATAGAGGGCTATGGTGAAAAAGGTAATATCTTCCGTTCAAAACAGGAAAGAAGCTTTCTGAGAAACTGCTCTGAGTTCTCTTAATTCATCTCACAGAGTTACATGTTTCCTTTCAAGAAGTCTTTCGCTAAGGCTGTTCTTGTGGAATTGGCAAAGGGATATTTGGCAGCCCATAGAGGGCTATGGTGAAAAAGGAAATATCTTCCATTCAATACTGGAAAGAAGCGTTCTGAGAAACTGCTCTATGTTCTGTGAATTCGTCTCACAGAGTTCCATCTTTCCCTTCAAGAAGCCTTTCGCTAAGGCTGTTCTTGTGGAATTGGCAAAGGAATATTTGGAAGCCCATAGAGGGCTATGGTGAAAAAGGAAATATCTTCCGTTCAAAACTGGAAAGAAGCTTTCTGAGAAACTGCTCTGTGTTCTGTGAATTCATCCCACAGAGTTACATCTTTCCCTTCAAGAAGAATTTCGCTAAGTCTGTTTTTGTGGAATTGGCAAAGGGATATTTGGAAGCCCATAGAGGGCTATGGTGAAAAAGGAAATATCTTCTGTTCAAAACAGGAAAGAAGCTTTCTGAGAAACTGCTCTGTGTTCTCTTAATTCATCTCACACAGTTACATGTTTCCTTTCAAGAAGCCTTTCGCTAAGGCTGTTCTTGTGTAATTGGCAAAGGGATATTTGGAAGCCCATAGAGGGATATGGTGAAAAAGGAAGTATCTTCCGTTCAAAACTGGAAAGAAGCTTTCTGAGAGACTGCTCTGTGTTCTGTGAATTCATCTCACAGAGTTACATCTTTCCCTTCAAGAAGCCTTTCGCTAAGGCTGTTCTTGTGGAATTGGCATAGGGATATTTGGAAGCCCAGAGAGGGCTATGTTGAAAAAGGAAATATCTTCCGTTCAAAACTGGAAACAAGCTTTCTGAGAGACTGCTCTGTGTTCTGTGAATTCATCTCACAGAGTTACATCTTTCCCTTAAAGAAGCCTTTCGCTAAGGCTGTTCTTGTGGAATTGGCAAAGGGATATTTGGAAGCCCATAGAGGGCTATGGTGAAAAAGGAAATATCTTCCGTTCAAAACTGGAAAGAGGCTTTCTGAGAAACTGCTCTGTGTTCTGTTAATTCATCTGACAGAGTTACATCTTTCCCTTCAAGAAGCCTTTGGCTAAGGCTGTTCTTGTGGAATTGGCAAAGGGATATTTGGAAGCCCATAGAGGGCTATGGTGAAAAAGGAAATATCTTCCGTTCAAAACTGGAAAGAAGCTTTCTGAGAAACTGCTCTGTGTTCTGTGAATTCATATCACAGAATTATATCTTTCCCTTCAAGAAGCCTTTCGATATGGCTGTTCTTGTGCAATTTGCAAAGGGATATTTGGAAGCCCATAGAGGGCTATGGGGAAGAAGGAAATATCTTCCGTTCAAAACTGGAAAGAAGCTTTCTGAGAAACTGCTCTGTGTTCTGTGAATTCATCTCACATAGTTACATCTTTCCCTTCAAGAAGCCTTTCGCTAAGGCTGTTCTTGTGGAATTGGCAAAGGGATATTTGGAAGCGCATAGAGGGCTACGGTGAAAAAGGAAATATCTTCCGTTCAAAACTGGAAAGAAGCTTTCTGAGAAACTGCTCTGTGTTCTGTGAATTCGTCTCACAGAGTTACATCTTTCCCTTCAAGAAGCCTTTCGCTAAGGCTGTTCTTGTGGAATTGGGAAAGTGATATTTGGAAGCCCTTAGAGGGCTATGGTGAAAAAGGAAATATCTTCGGTTCAAAACTGGAAAGAAGCTTTCTGAGAGACTGCTCTGTGTTCTGTGAATTCATCTCCCAGAGTTACATCTTTCCCTTCAAGAAGCCTTTCGCTAAGGCTGTTCTTGTGGAATTGGCAAAGGGATATTTGGAAGCCCATAGAGGTCTATGGTGAAAAAGGAAATATCTTCCGTTCAAAACTGGAAAGAAGCTTTCTGAGAAACTGCTCTGTGTTCTGTGAATTCATCTCACAGAGTTACATCTTTCCCTTCAAGAAGCCTTTCGCTAAGGCTGTTCTTGTGGAATCGGCAAAGGGATATTTGGAAGCCCATAGAGGGCTATGGTGAAAAAGAAAATATCTTCCGTTCAAAACTGGAAAGAAGCTTTCTGAGAAACTGTTCTGTGTTCTGCTAATTCATCTCACAGAGTTACATCTTTCCCTTCAAGAAGCCTTTCGCTAAGGCTGTTCTTGTGGAATTGGCAAAGGGATATTTCGAAGCCATTGAGGGCTAAGGTGAAAAAGGAAATATCTTCCGTTCAAAACTGGAAAGAAGCTTTCTGAGAAACTGCTCTGTGTTCTGTTAATTCATCTCACAGAGTTACATCTTTTCCTTCAAGAAGCCTTTTGCTAAGGCTGTTCTTGTGCAATTGGCAAAGGGATATTTGGAAGCCCATAGAGGGATATGGTGAAAAAGGAAATATCTTCCGTTCAAAACTGGAAAGAAGGTTTCTGAGAAACTGCTCTGTGTTCTCTGAATTCATCCCACAGAGTTACATCTTTCCCTTCAAGAAGCCTTTCGTTAAGGCTGTTCTTGTGTAGTTGGCAAAGGGATATTTGGAAGCCCATAGAGGGCTATGGTGAAAAAGGAATTATCTTCCGTTCAAAACTGGAAAGAAGCTTTCTGAGAAACTGCTCTGTGTTCTCTTAATTCATCTCACAGAGTTACATGTTTCCTTTCAAGAAGCCTTATGCTAAGGCTGTTCTTTTGGAATTGGCAAAGGTATATTTGGAAGCCCATAGAGGGCTATGGTGAAAAAGGAAATATCTTCCGTTCAAAACTGGAAAGAAGCTATCTGAGAAACTGCTCTGTGTTCTGTGAATTCATCTCACAGAGTTACATCTTTCCCTTCAAGAAGCCTTTCGCTAAGGCTGTTCTTGTGCAATTGGCAAAGGGATATTTGGAAGCCCATAGAGGGCTACGGTGAAAAAGGAAATATCTTACGTTCAAAACTGTAAAGGAGCTTTCTGAGAAACTGCTCTGTGTTCTGTGAATTCGTCTCACAGAGTTACATCTTTCCCTTCAAGAAGCCTTTCGCTAAGGCTGTTCTTGTGGAATTGGGAAAGTGATATTTGGAAGCCCATAGAGGGCTAAGGTGAAAAAGGAAATATCTTCCGTACAAAACTGGAAAGAAGCTTTCTGAGAGACTGCTCTGTGTTCTGTGAATTCGTCTCCCAGAGTTCCATCTTTCCCTTCAAGAAGCCTTTCGCTAAGGCTGTTCTTTTGGAATTGGCAAAGGGATATTTGGAAACCCCTAGAGGGCTATGGTGAAAAAGGAAATACATTCCGCTCAAAACTGGAAAGAAGCTTTCTGAGAAACTGCTCTGTTTTCTGTTAATTCATCCCACAGTGTTACATCTTTCCCTTCAAGAAGCCTTTCGTTAAGTCTGTTCTTGTGGAATTGTCAAAGGGATATTTGGAAGCCCATAGAGGGCTATGGTGAAAAAGGAAATATCTTCCGTTCAAAACAGGAAAGAAGCTTTCTGAGAAACTGCTCTGTGTTCTCTTAGTTCATCTCACAGAGTTACATCTTTCCCTTCAAGAAGCCTTTCGCTAAGGCTGTTCTTCTGGAATTGGCAAAGGGATATTTGGAAGCCCATCGAGGGCTATGGTGAAAAAGGAAATATCTTCCGTTCAAAACTGGAAAGAAACTTTCTGAGAAACTGCTCTGTGTTTTGTTAATTCATCTCACAGAGGTACATCTTTCCCTTCAAGAAGCCATTCGCTAAAGGCTGTTCTTGTGGAATTGGCAAAGGGATATTTGGAAGCCCATAGAGGGCTATGGTGAAAAAGGAAATATCTTCCATTCAAAACTGGAAAGAAGCTTTCTGAGAAAATGCTCTGTGTTCTGTGAATTCATCTCACAGAGTTACATCTTTCCCTTCAAGAAGCCTTTCTCTAAGGCTGTTCTTGTGGAATTGGCAAAGGGATATTTGGAAGCCCTTAGAGGTCTATGGTGAAAAAGGAAATATCTTCCGTTCAAAACTGGAAAGAAGCTTTCTGAGAAACTGCTCTGTGTTCTGTGAATTCATCTCACCGAGTTACATCTTTCCCTTCAAGAAGCCTTTCGCTAAGGCTTTTCTTGTGGAATTGGCAAAGGGATATTTGGAAGCCCATAGAGGGCTATGGTGAAAAAGGAAATATCTTCCGTTCAAAACTGGAAAGAAGCTTTCTGAGAAACTGCTCTGTGTTCTGTGAATTCATATCACAGAGTTACATCTTTCCCTTCAACAAGCCTTTCGCTAAGGCTGTTCTTGTGGAATTGGCAAAGGGATATTTGGAAGCCCATAGAGGGCTACGGTGAAAAATGAAATATCTTCCGTTCAAAACTGGAAAGAAGCTTTCTGAGAAACTGCTCTGTGTTCTGTTAATTCATCTCACAGAGTTACATCTTTCCATTCCAGAATCCTTTCGCTAAGGCTGTTCTTGTGGAATTGGCAAAGGGATATTTGGAAGCCCATAGAGGGTTATGGTGAAAAAGGAAATATCTTCCGTTCAAAACTGGAAAGAAGCTTTCTGAAAGACTGCTCTGTGTTCTGTGAATTCATCTCACAGAGTTACATCTTTCCTTTCAAGAAGCCTTTCGCTAAGGCTGTTCTTGTGGAATTGGCAAAGGGATATTTGGAATCCCCTAGAGGGCTATGGAGAAAAAGGAAATATATTCCGCTCAAAACTGGAAAGAAGCTTTCTGAGAAACTGCTCCGTGTTCTGTTAATTCATCCCACAAAGTTACATCTTTCCCTTCAAGAAGCCTTTCGTTAAGACTGTTCTTGTGGAATTGTCAAAGTGATATTTGGAAGCCCATAGAGGGCTATGGTGAAAAAGGTAATATCTTCCGTTCAAAACAGGAAAGAAGCTTTCTGAGAAACTGCTCTGTGTTCTCTTAATTCATCTCACAGAGTTACATGTTTCCTTTCAAGAAGTCTTTCGCTAAGGCTGTTCTTGTGGAATTGGCAAAGGGATATTTGGCAGCCCATAGAGGGCTATGGTGAAAAAGGAAATATCTTCCATTCAATACTGGAAAGAAGCTTTCTGAGAAACTGCTCTATGTTCTGTGAATTCGTCTCACAGAGTTCCATCTTTCCCTTCAAGAAGCCTTTCGCTAAGGCTGTTCTTGTGGAATTGGCAAAGGAATATTTGGAAGCCCATAGCTGGCTATGGTGAAAAAGGAAATATCTTCCGCTCAAAACTGGAAAGAAGCTTTCTGAGAAACTGCTCTGTGTTCTGTGAATTCATCCCACAGAGTTACATCTTTCCCTTCAAGAAGCCTTTCGCTAAGGCTGTTCTTGTGGAATTGGGAAAGTTATATTTGGAAGCCCATAAAGGGTTATGGTGAAAAAGGAAATAACTTCCATTTAAAACAGGAAAGAAGCTTTCCGAGAAACTGCTCTGTCTTCTCTTAATTCATCTCACAGAGTTACATGTTTCCCTTCAAGAAGCCTTTCGCTAAGGCTGTTCTTGTGGAATTGGCAAAGGGATATTTGGAAGCCCATAGAGGGCTATGGTGAAAAAGGAAATATCTTCCGTTCAAAACTGGAAAGAAGCTTTCTGAGAGACTGCTCTGTGTTCTGTGAATTCATCTCACAGAGTTACATCTTTCCCTTCAAGAAGCCTTTCGCTAAGACTGTTCTTGTGGAATTGTCAAAGGGATATTTGGAAGCCCATAGAGGGCTATGGCGAAAAAGGAAATATCTTCCGTTCAAAACTGGAAAGAAGCTTTCTGAGAAACTGCTCTGTGTTCTGTTAATTCATCTCACAGAGTTGCATCTTTCCCTTCAAGAAGCCTTACGCTAAGGCTGTTCTTGTGGAATTGGCAAATGGATATTTGGAAGCCCATAGAGGGCTATGGTGAAAAAGGAAATATCTTCCGTTCAAAACAGGAAAGAAACTTTCTGAGAAACTCCTCTGTGTTCTGTTAATTCATCTCACAGAGTTACAGGTTTCCCTTCAAGAAGAATTTCGCTAAGTCTGTTCTTGTGGAATTGGCAAAGGGATATTTGAAAGCCCATAGAGGGCTATGGTGAAAAAGGAAATATCTTCTGTTCAAAACAGGAAAGAATCTTTCTGAGAAACTGCTCTGTGTTCTCTTAATTCATCTCACAGAGTTACATGTTTCCTTTCAAGAAGCCTTTCGCTAAGGCTGTTCTTGTGGAATTGGCAAAGGGATATTTGGAAGCCCATAGAGAGATATGGTGAAAAAGGAAATATCTTCCGTTCCAAACTGGAAAGAAGCTTTCTGAGAGACTGCTCTGTGTTCTGTGAATTCATCTCACAGAGTTACATCTTTCCCTTCAAGAAGCCTTTCGCTAAGGCTGTTCTTGTGGAATTGGCAAAGTGATATTTGGAAGCCCATAGAGGGCTATGGTGAAAAAGGAAATATCTTCCGTTCAAAACTGGAAAGAGGCTTTCTGAGAAACTGCTCTGTGTTCTGTGAATTCATCTCACATAGTTACATCTTTCCCTTCAAGAAGCCTTTCGCTAAGGCTGTTCTTGTGGAATTGGCAAAGGGATATTTGGAAGCCCATAGAGGGCTATGGTGAAAAAGGAAATATCTTCCGTTCAAAACTGGAAAGAAGCTTTCTGAGAAACTGCTCTGTGTTCTGTGAATTCATATCACAGAATTATATCTTTCCCTTCAAGAAGCCTTTCGCTAAGGCTGTTCTTGTGGAATTGGCAAAGGGATATTTGGAAGCCCATAGAGGGCTACGGTGAAAAAGGAAATATCTTCCGTTCAAAACTGGAAAGGAGATTTCTGAGAAACTGCTCTGTGTTCTGTTAATTCATCTCACAGAGTTACATCTTTCCATTCAAGAAGCCTTTCGCTGAGGCTGTTCTTGTGCAATTTGCAAAGGGATATTTGGAAGCCCATAGAGGGCTATGGTGAAAAAGGAAATATCTTCCGTTCAAAACTGGAAAGAAGCTTTCTGAGAAACTGCTCTGTGTTCTGTTAATTCATCTCACAGAGTTACATCTTTCCCTTCAATAAGCCTTTCGCTAAGGCTGTTCTTTTGGAATTGGCAAAGGGATATTTGGAAACCCCTAGAGGGCTATGGTGAAAAAGGAAATACATTCCGCTCAAAACTGGAAAGAAGCTTTCTGAGAAACTGCTCCTTTTTCTGTTAATTCATCCCACAGAGTTACATCTTTCCCTTCAAGAAGCCTTTCGTTAAGTCTGTTCTTGTGGAATTGTCAAAGGGATATTTGGAAGCCCATAGAGGGCTATGGTGAAAAAGGAAATATCTTCCGTTCAAAACTGGAAAGAAGCTTTCTGAGAAACTGCTCTGTGTTCTGTGAATTCATCTCACAGAGTTACATCTTTCCCTTCAAGAAGCCTTTCGCTAAGGCTGTTCTTGTGGAATTGGCAAAGGGATATTTGGAAGCCCATAGAGGGCTATGGTGAAAAAGGAAATATCTTCCGTTCAAAACTGGAAAAAAGCTTTCTGAGAGACTGCTCTGTGTTCTGTGAATTCATCTCCCAGAGTTACATCTTTCCCTTCAAGAAGCCTTTCGCTAAGGCTGTTCTTGTGGAATTGGCAAAGGGATATTTGGAAGCCCATAGAGGTCTATGGTGAAAAAGGAAATATCTTCCGTTCAAAACTGGAAAGAAGCTTTCTGAGAAACTGCTCTGTGTTCTGTGAATTCATCTCACAGAGTTACATCTTTCCCTTCAAGAAGCCTTTCGCTAAGGCTGTTCTTGTGGAATCGGCAAAGGGATATTTGGAAGCCCATAGAGGGCTATGGTGAAAAAGGAAATATCTTCCGTTCAAAACTGGAAAGAAGCTTTCTGAGAAACTGTTCTGTGTTCTGCTAATTCATCTCACAGAGTTACATCTTTCCCTTCAAGAAGCCTTTCGCTAAGGCTGTTCTTGTGGAATTGGCAAAGGGATATTTCGAAGCCATTGAGGGCTAAGGTGAAAAAGGAAATATCTTCCGTTCAAAACTGGAAAGAAGCTTTCTGAGAAACTGCTCTGTGTTCTGTTAATTCATCTCACAGAGTTACATCTTTTCCTTCAAGAAGCCTTTCGCTAAGGCTGTTCTTGTGCAATTGGCAAAGGGATATTTGGAAGCCCATAGAGGGATATGGTGAAAAAGGAAATATCTTCCGTTCAAAACTGGAAAGAAGGTTTCTGAGAAACTGCTCTGTGTTCTCTGAATTCATCCCACAGAGTTACATCTTTCCCTTCAAGAAGCCTTTCGTTAAGGCTGTTCTTGTGTAGTTGGCAAAGGGATATTTGGAAGCCCATAGAGGGCTATGGTGAAAAAGGAATTATCTTCCGTTCAAAACTGGAAAGAAGCTTTCTGAGAAACTGCTCTGTGTTCTCTTAATTCATCTCACAGAGTTACATGTTTCCTTTCAAGAAGCCTTATGCTAAGGCTGTTCTTTTGGAATTGGCAAAGGTATATTTGGAAGCCCATAGAGGGCTATGGTGAAAAAGGAAATATCTTCCGTTCAAAACTGGAAAGAAGCTATCTGAGAAACTGCTCTGTGTTCTGTGAATTCATCTCACAGAGTTACATCTTTCCATTCAATAAGCCTTTCGCTAAGGCTGTTCTTGTGGAATTGGCAAAGGGATATTCGGAAACCCCTAGAGGGCTATGGTGAAAAAGGAAATATATTCCGCTCAAAACTGGAAAGAAGCTTTCTGAGAAACTGCTCCGTGTTCTGTTAATTCATCCCACAGAGTTACATCTTTCCATTCAAGAAGCCTTTCGTTAAGACTGTTCTTGTGGAATTGTCAAAGGGATATTTGGAAGCCCATAGAGGGCTATGGTGAAAAAGGAAATATCTTGCGTTCAAAACTGGAAAGAAGCTTTCTGAGAAACTGCTCTGTGTTCTGTGAATTCATATCACAGAGTTACATCTTTCCCTTCAAGAAGCCTTTCGCTAAGGCTGTTCTTGTGCAATTGGCAAAGGGATATTTGGAAGCCCATAGAGGGCTACGGTGAAAAAGGAAATATCTTACGTTCAAAACTGTAAAGAAGCTTTCTGAGAAACTGCTCTGTGTTCTGTGAATTCGTCTCACAGAGTTACATCTTTCCCTTCAAGAAGCCTTTCGCTAAGGCTGTTCTTGTGGAATTGGCAAAGGGATATTTGGAAGCCCTTAGAGGTCTATGGTGAAAAAGGAAATATCTTCCGTTCAAAACTGGAAAGAAGCTTTCTGAGAAACTGCTCTGTGTTCTGTGAATTCATCTCACCGAGTTACATCTTTCCCTTCAAGAAGCCTTTCGCTAAGGCTTTTCTTGTGGAATTGGCAAAGGGATATTTGGAAGCCCATAGAGGGCTATGGTGAAAAAGGAAATATCTTCCGTTCAAAACTGGAAAGAAGCTTTCTGAGAAACTGCTCTGTGTTCTGTGAATTCATATCACAGAGTTACATCTTTCCCTTCAACAAGCCTTTCGCTAAGGCTGTTCTTGTGGAATTGGCAAAGGGATATTTGGAAGCCCATAGAGGGCTACGGTGAAAAATGAAATATCTTCCGTTCAAAACTGGAAAGAAGCTTTCTGAGAAACTGCTCTGTGTTCTGTTAATTCATCTCACAGAGTTACATCTTTCCATTCCAGAATCCTTTCGCTAAGGCTGTTCTTGTGGAATTGGCAAAGGGATATTTGGAAGCCCATAGAGGGTTATGGTGAAAAAGGAAATATCTTCCGTTCAAAACTGGAAAGAAGCTTTCTGAAAGACTGCTCTGTGTTCTGTGAATTCATCTCACAGAGTTACATCTTTCCTTTCAAGAAGCCTTTCGCTAAGGCTGTTCTTGTGGAATTGGCAAAGGGATATTTGGAATCCCCTAGAGGGCTATGGAGAAAAAGGAAATATATTCCGCTCAAAACTGGAAAGAAGCTTTCTGAGAAACTGCTCCGTGTTCTGTTAATTCATCCCACAAAATTACATCTTTCCCTTCAAGAAGCCTTTCGTTAAGACTGTTCTTGTGGAATTGTCAAAGGGATATTTGGTAGCCCATAGAGGGCTATGGTGAAAAAGGTAATATCTTCCGTTCAAAACAGGAAAGAAGCTTTCTGAGAAACTGCTCTGTGTTCTCTTAATTCATCTCACAGAGTTACATGTTTCCTTTCAAGAAGTCTTTCGCTAAGGCTGTTCTTGTGGAATTGGCAAAGGGATATTTGGCAGCCCATAGAGGGCTATGGTGAAAAAGGAAATATCTTCCATTCAATACTGGAAAGAAGCTTTCTGAGAAACTGCTCTATGTTCTGTGAATTCGTCTCACAGAGTTCCATCTTTCCCTTCAAGAAGCCTTTCGCTAAGGCTGTTCTTGTGGAATTGGCAAAGGAATATTTGGAAGCCCATAGCTGGCTATGGTGAAAAAGGAAATATCTTCCGCTCAAAACTGGAAAGAAGCTTTCTGAGAAACTGCTCTGTGTTCTGTGAATTCATCCCACAGAGTTACATCTTTCCCTTCAAGAAGCCTTTCGCTAAGGCTGTTCTTGTGGAATTGGGAAAGTTATATTTGGAAGCCCATAAAGGGTTATGGTGAAAAAGGAAATAACTTCCATTTAAAACAGGAAAGAAGCTTTCCGAGAAACTGCTCTGTCTTCTCTTAATTCATCTCACAGAGTTACATGTTTCCCTCCAAGAAGCCTTTCGCTAAGGCTGTTCTTGTGGAATTGGCAAAGGGATATTTGGAAGCCCATAGAGGGCTATGGTGAAAAAGGAAATATCTTCCGTTCAAAACTGGAAAGAAGCTTTCTGAGAGACTGCTCTGTGTTCTGTGAATTCATCTCACAGAGTTACATCTTTCCCTTCAAGAAGCCTTTCGCTAAGACTGTTCTTGTGGAATTGTCAAAGGGATATTTGGAAGCCCATAGAGGGCTATGGCGAAAAAGGAAATATCTTCCGTTCAAAACTGGAAAGAAGCTTTCTGAGAAACTGCTCTGTGTTCTGTTAATTCATCTCACAGAGTTGCATCTTTCCCTTCAAGAAGCCTTACGCTAAGGCTGTTCTTGTGGAATTGGCAAATGGATATTTGGAAGCCCATAGAGGGCTATGGTGAAAAAGGAAATATCTTCCGTTCAAAACAGGAAAGAAACTTTCTGAGAAACTCCTCTGTGTTCTGTTAATTCATCTCACAGAGTTACAGGTTTCCCTTCAAGAAGAATTTCGCTAAGTCTGTTCTTGTGGAATTGGCAAAGGGATATTTGAAAGCCCATAGAGGGCTATGGTGAAAAAGGAAATATCTTCTGTTCAAAACAGGAAAGAAGCTTTCTGAGAAACTGCTCTGTGTTCTCTTAATTCATCTCACAGAGTTACATGTTTCCTTTCAAGAAGCCTTTCGCTAAGGCTGTTCTTGTGGAATTGGCAAAGGGATATTTGGAAGCCCATAGAGAGATATGGTGAAAAAGGAAGTATCTTCCGTTCAAAACTGGAAAGAAGCTTTCTGAGAGACTGCTCTGTGTTCTGTGAATTCATCTCACAGAGTTACATCTTTCCCTTCAAGAAGCCTTTCGCTAAGGCAGTTCTTGTGGAATTGGCAAAGGGATATTTGGAAGCCCAGAGAGGGCTATGGTGAAAAAGGAAATATCTTCCGTTCCAAACTGGAAAGAAGCTTTCTGAGAGACTGCTCTGTGTTCTGTGAATTCATCTCACAGAGTTACATCTTTCCCTTCAAGAAGCCTTTCGCTAAGGCTGTTCTTGTGGAATTGGCAAAGTGATATTTGGAAGCCCTTAGAGGGCTATGGTGAAAAAGGAAATATCTTCCGTTCAAAACTGGAAAGAGGCTTTCTGAGAAACTGCTCTGTGTTCTGTGAATTCATCTCACATAGTTACATCTTTCCCTTCAAGAAGCCTTTCGCTAAGGCTGTTCTTGTGGAATTGGCAAAGGGATATTTGGAAGCCCATAGAGGGCTATGGTGAAAAAGGAAATATCTTCGTTCAAAACTGGAAAGAAGCTTTCTGAGAAACTGCTCTGTGTTCTGTGAATTCATATCACAGAATTATATCTTTCCCTTCAAGAAGCCTTTCGCTAAGGCTGTTCTTGTGGAATTGGCAAAGGGATATTTGGAAGCCCATAGAGGGCTACGGTGAAAAAGGAAATATCTTCCGTTCAAAACTGGAAAGAAGATTTCTGAGAAACTGCTCTGTGTTCTGTTAATTCATCTCACAGAGTTACATCTTTCCATTCAAGAAGCCTTTCGCTGAGGCTGTTCTTGTGCAATTTGCAAAGGGATATTTGGAAGCCCATAGAGGGCTATGGTGAAAAAGGAAATATCTTCCGTTCAAAACTGGAAAGAAGCTTTCTGAGAAACTGCTCTGTGTTCTGTTAATTCATCTCACAGAGTTACATCTTTCCCTTCAATAAGCCTTTCGCTAAGGCTGTTCTTTTGGAATTGGCAAAGGGATATTTGGAAACCCCTAGAGGGCTATGGTGAAAAAGGAAATACATTCCGCTCAAAACTGGAAAGAAGCTTTCTGAGAAACTGCTCCTTTTTCTGTTAATTCAACCCACAGAGTTACATCTTTCCCTTCAAGAAGCCTTTCGTTAAGTCTGTTCTTGTGGAATTGTCAAAGGGATATTTGGAAGCCCATAGAGGGCTATGGTGAAAAAGGAAATATCTTCCGTTCAAAACTGGAAAGAAGCTTTCTGAGAAACTGCTCTGTGTTCTGTGAATTCATCTCACAGAGTTACATCTTTCCCTTCAAGAAGCCTTTCGCTAAGGCTGTTCTTGTGGAATTGGCAAAGGGATATTTGGAAGCCCATAGAGGGCTATGGTGAAAAAGGAAATATCTTCCGTTCAAAACTGGAAAAAAGCTTTCTGAGAAACTTCTCTGTGTTCTCTTAATTCATCTCACAGAGTTACATGTTTCCCTTCAAGAAGCCTTTCGCTAAGGCTGTTCTTGTGGAATTGGGAAAGGGATATTTGGAAGCCCATAGAGGGCTATGGTGAAAAAGGAAATATCTTCCGTTCAAAACAGGAAAGAAGCTTTCTGAATGACTGCTCTGTTTTCTGTGAATTCATCTCACAGAGTTACATCTTTCCCTTCAAGAAGCCTTTCGCTAAGGCTGTTCTTGTGGAATCGGCAAAGGGATATTTGGAATCCCCTAGAGGGCTATGGAGAAAAAGGAAATATATTCCGCTCAAAACTGGAAAGAAGCTTTCTGAGAAACTGCTCCGTGTTCTGTTAATTCATCCCACAAAGTTACATCTTTTCCTTCAAGAAGCCTTTCGTTAAGACTGTTCTTGTTGAATTGTCAAAGGGATATTTGGAAGCCCATAGAGGGCTATGGTGAAAAAGGTAATATCTTCCGTTCAAAACAGGAAAGAAGCTTTCTGAGAAACTGCTCTGTGTTCTCTTAATTCATCGCGCAGAGTTACATCTTTCCATTCAAGAATCCTTTCGCTAAGGCTGTTCTTGTGGAATTGGCAAAGGGATATTTGGAAGCCCTTAGAGGGCTATGGTGAAAAAGGAATTATCTTCCGTTCAAAACTGGAAAGAAGCTTTCTGAGAAGCTGCTCTGTGTTCTGTGAATTCATCTCACAGAGTTACATCTTTCCCTTCAAGAAGCCTTTCGCTAAGGCTGTTCTTGTGGAATTGGGAAAGTTATATTTGGAAGCCCATAAAGGGTTATGGTGAAAAAGGAAATATCTTCCATTCAAAACAGGAAAGAACCTTTCTGAGAAACTGCTCTGTGTTCTCTTAATTCATCTCACAGAGTTACATGTTTCCCTTCAAGAAGCCTTTCGCTAAGGCTGTTCTTGTGGAATTGGCAAAGGGATATTTGGAAGCCCATAGAGGGTTATGGTGAAAAAGGAAATATCTTCCGTTCAAAACTGGAAAGAAGCTTTCTGAGAGACTGCTCTGTGTTCTGTGAATTCATCTCACAGAGTTACATCTTTCCCTTCAAGAAGCCTTTCGCTAAGGCTGTTCTTGTGGAATTGGCAAAGGGATATTTGGAAGCCCATAGAGGGCTATGGTGAAAAAGGAAATATCTTCCGTTCAAAACTGGAAAGAAGCTTTCTGAGAAACTGCTCTGTGTTCTGCTAATTCATCTCACAGAGTTACATCTTTCCCTTCAAGAAGCCTTTCGCTAAGGCTGTTCTTGTGGAATTGTCAAAGGGATATTTCGAAGCCATTGAGGGCTAAGGTGAAAAAGGAAATATCTTCCGCTCAAAACTGGAAAGAAGCATTCTGAGAAACTGCTCTGTGTTCTGTTAATTCATCTCACAGAGTTACATCTTTACCTTCAAGAAGCCTTTCTCTAAGGCTGTTCTTGTGCAATTGGCAAAGGGATATTTGGAAGCCCATAGAGGGATATGGTGAAAAAGGAAATATCTTCCGTTCAAAACTGGAAAGAAGCTTTCTGAGAAACTGCTCTGTGTTCTGTGAATTCATCCCACAGAGTTACATCTTTCCCTTCAAGAAGCCTTTCGTTAAGGCTGTTCTTGTGGAGTTGGCAAAGGGATATTTGGAAGCCCATAGAGGGCTATGGTTAAAAAGGAATTATCTTCCGTTCAAAACTGGAAAGAAGCTTTCTGAGAAACTGCTCTGTGTTCTCTTAATTCATCTCACAGAGTTACATGTTTCCTTTCAAGAAGCCTTTCGCTAAGGCTGTTCTTTTGGAATTGGCAAAGGTATATTTGGAAGCCCATAGAGGGCTATGGTGAAAAAGGAAATATCTTCCGTTCAAAACTGGAAAGAAGCTATCTGAGAAACTGCTCTGTGTTCTGTGAATTCATCTCACAGAGTTACATCTTTCCCTTCAATAAGCCTTTCGCTAAGGCTGTTCTTGTGGAATTGGCAAAGGGATATTTGGAAACCCCTAGAGGGCTATGGTGAAAAAGGAAATATATTCCGCTCCAAACTGGAAAGAAGCTTTCTGAGAAACTGCTCCGTGTTCTGTTAATTCATCCCACAGAGTTACATCTTTCCCTTCGAGAAGCCTTTCGTTAAGACTGTTCTTGTGGAATTGTCAAAGGGATATTTGGAAGCCCATAGAGGGCTATGGTGAAAAAGGAAATATCTTCCGTTCAAAACTGGAAAGAAGCTTTCTGAGAGACTGCTCTGTGTTCTGTGAATTCATCTCACAGAGTTACATCTTTCCCTTCAAGAAGCCTTTCGCTAAGACTGTTCTTGGGTAATTGTCAAAGGGATATTTGGAAGCCCATAGAGGGCTATGGCGAAAAAGGAAATATCTTCCGTTCAAAACTGGAAAGAAGCTTTCTGAGAAACTGCTCTATGTTCTGTTAATTCGTCTCACAGAGTTGCATCTTTCCCTTCAAGAAGCCTTACGCTAAGGGTGTTCTTGTGGAATTGGCAAATGGATATTTGGAAGCCCATAGAGGTCTATGGTGAAAAAGGAAATATCTTCCGTTGAAAACAGGAAAGAAACTTTCTGAGAAACTCCTCTGTGTTCTGTTAATTCATCTCAGAGAGTTACAGGTTTTCCTTCAAGAAGAATTTCGCTAAGTCTGTTCTTGTGGAATTGGCAAAGGGATATTTGGAAGCCCATAGAGGGCTATGGTGAAAAAGGAAATATCTTCTGTTCAAAACAGGAAAGAAGCTTTCTGAGAAACTGCTCTGTGATCTCTTAATTCATCTCACAGAGTTACATGTTTCCTTTCAAGAAGCCTTTCGCTAAGGCTGTTCTTGTGGAGTTGGCAAAGGGATATTTGGAAGCCCATAGAGGGCTATGGTGAAAAAGGAAATATCTTGCGTTCAAAACTGGAAAGAAGCTTTCTGAGAAACTGCTCTGTGTTCTGTGAATTCGTCTCCCAGAGTTACATCTTTCCCTTCAAGAAGCCTTTCGCTAAGGCTGTTCTTGTGGAATTGGCAAAGGGATATTTGGAAGCCCATAGAGGGCTATGGTGAAAAAGGAAATATCTTCCGTTCAAAACTGGAAAGAAGCTTTCTGAGAAACTGCTCTCTGTTCTGTTAATTCATCTCACAGAGTTACATCTTTCCCTTCAAGAAGCCTTTCGCTAAGGCTGTTCTTGTGGAATCGGTAAAGGGATATTTGGAAGCCCATAGAGGGCTATGGTGAAAAAGGAAATATCTTCCGTTCAAAACTGGAAAGAAGCTTTCTGAGAAACTGCTCTGTGTTCTGTTAATTCATCTCACAGAGTTACATCTTTCCCTTCAAGAAGCCTTTCGCTAAGGCTGTTCTTGTGGAATTGTCAAAGGGATATTTGGAAGCCATTGAGGGCTATGTTGAAAAAGGAAATATCTTCCGCTCAAAACTGGAAAGAAGCTTTCTGAGAAACGGCTCTGTGTTCTGTTAATTCATCTCACAGAGATACATCTTTACCTTCAAGAAGCCTTTCGCTAAGGCTGTTCTTGTGCAATTGGCAAAGGGATATTTGGAAGCCCATAGAGTGCTATGATGAAAAAGGAAATATCTTCCGTTCAAAACAGGAAAGAAGCTTTCTGAGAAACTTCTCTGTGTTCTCTTAATTCATCTCACAAAGTTACATCTTTTCCTTCAAGAAGCCTTTCGTTAAGACTGTTCTTGTTGAATTGTCAAAGGGATATTTGGAAGCCCATAGAGGGCTATGGTGAAAAAGGTAATATCTTCCGTTCAAAACAGGAAAGAAGCTTTCTGAGAAACTGCTCTGTGTTCTCTTAATTCATCTCACAGAGTTACATCTTTCCATTCAAGAATCCTTTCGCTAAGGCTGTTCTTGTGAAATTGGCAAAGGGATATTTGGAAGCCCTTAGAGGGCTATGGTGAAAAAGGAAATATCTTCCGTTCAAAACTGGAAAGAAGCTTTCTGAGAAACTGCTCTGTGTTCTGTGAATTCATCTCACAGAGTTACATCTTTCCCTTCAAGAAGCCTTTCGCTAAGGCTGTTCTTGTGGAATTGGCAAAGGGATATTTGGAAGCCCATAAAGGGTTATGGTGAAAAAGGAAATATCTTCCATTCAAAACAGGAAAGAACCTTTCTGAGAAACTGCTCTGTGTTCTCTTAATTCATCTCACAGAGTTACATGTTACCCTTCAAGAAGCCTTTCGCTAAGGCTGTTCTTGTGGAATTGGCAAAGGGATATTTGGAAGCCCATAGAGGGTTATGGTGAAAAAGGAAATATCTTCCGTTCAAAACTGGAAAGAAGCTTTCTGAGAGACTGCTCTGTGTTCTGTGAATTCATCTCACAGAGTTACATCTTTCCCTTCAAGAAGCCTTTCGCTAAGGCTGTTCTTGTGGAATTGGCAAAGGGATATTTGGAAGCCCATAGAGGGCTATGGTGAAAAAGGAAATATCTTCCGTTCAAAACTGGAAAGAAGCTTTCTGAGAAACTGCTCTGTGTTCTGCTAATTCATCTCACAGAGTTACATCTTTCCCTTGAAGAAGCCTTTCGCTAAGGCTGTTCTTGTGGAATTGTCAAAGGGATATTTCGAAGCCATTGAGGGCTAAGGTGAAAAAGGAAATATATTCCGCTCAAAACTGGAAAGAAGCTTTCTGAGAAACTGCTCTGTGTTCTGTTAATTCATCTCAAATAGTTACATCTTTACCTTCAAGAAGCCTTTCGCTAAGGCTGTTCTTGTGCAATTGGCAAAGGGATATTTGGAAGCCCATAGAGGTATATGGTGAAAAAGGAAATATCTTCCGTTCAAAACTGGAAAGAAGCTTTCTGAGAAACTGCTCTGTGTTCTGTGAATTCATCCCACAGAGTTACATCTTTCCCTTCAAGAAGCCTTTCGTTAAGGCTGTTCTTGTGGAGTTGGCAAAGGGATATTTGGAAGCCCTTAGAGGGCTATGGTGAAAAAGGAATTATCTTCCGTTCAAAACTGGAAAGAAGCTTTCTGAGAAACTGCTCTGTGTTCTCTTAATTCATCTCACAGATTTACATGTTTCCTTTCAAGAAGCCTTTCGCTAAGGCTGTTCTTTTGGAATTGGCAAAGGTATATTTGGAAGCCCATAGAGGGCTATGGTGAAAAAGGAAATATCTTCCGTTCAAAACTGGAAAGAAGCTATCTGAGAAACTGCTCTGTGTTCTGTGAATTCATCTCACAGAGTTACATCTTTCCCTTCAATAAGCCTTTCGCTAAGGCTGTTCTTGTGGAATTGGCAAAGGGATATTTGGAAACCCCTAGAGGGCTATGGTGAAAAAGGAAATATATTCCGCTCAAAACTGGAAAGAAGCTTTCTGAGAAACTGCTCCGTGTTCTGTTAATTAATCCCACAGAGTTACATCTTTCCCTTCAAGAAGCCTTTCGTTAAGACTGTTATTGTGGAATTGTCACAGGGATATTTGGAAGCCCATAGAGGGCTATGGTGAAAAAGGAAATATCTTGCGTTCAAAACTGGAAAGAAGCTTTCTGAGAAACTGCTCTGTGTTCTGTGAATTCATATCACAGAGTTACATCTTTCCCTTCAAGAAGCCTTTCGCTAAGGCTGTTCTTGTGCAATCGGCAAAGGGATATTTGGAAGTCCATAGAGGGCTACGGTGAAAAAGGAAATATCTTACGTTCAAAACTGGAAAGAAGCTTTCTCAGAAACTGCTCTGTGTTCTGTGAATTCGTCTCACAGAGTTACATCTTTCCCTTCAAGAAGCCTTTCGCTAAGGCTGTTCTTGTGGAATCGGTAAAGGGATATTTGGAAGCCCATAGAGGGCTATGTTGAAAAAGGAAATATCTTCCGTTCAAAACTGGAAAGAAGCTTTCTGAGAAACTGCTCTGTGTTCTGTTAATTCATCTCACAGAGTTACATCTTTCCCTTCAAGAAGCCTTTCGCTAAGGCTGTTCTTGTGGAATTGTCAAAGGGATATTTGGAAGCCATTGAGGGCTATGTTGAAAAAGGAAATATCTTCCGCTCAAAACTGGAAAGAAGCTTTCTGAGAAACTGCTCTGTGTTCTGTTAATTCATCTCACAGAGATACATCTTTACCTTCAAGAAGCCTTTCGCTAAGGCTGTTCTTGTGCAATTGGCAAAGGGATATTTGGAAGCCCATAGAGGGCTATGATGAAAAAGGAAATATCTTCCGTTCAAAACAGGAAAGAAGCTTTCTGAGAAACTGCTCTGTGTTCTGTGAATTCATCCCACAGAGTTACATCTTTCCCTTCAAGAAGCCTTTCGTTAAGGCTGTTCTTGTGGAGTTGGCAAAGGGATATTTGGAAGCCCATAGAGGGCTATGGTGAAAAAGGAAATATCTTCCGTTCAAAACTGGAAAGAAGCTTTCTGAGAAACTGCTCTGTGTTCTGTTAATTCATCTCACAGAGTTACATCTTTCCCTTCAAGAAGCCTTTCGCTAAGGCTGTTCTTGTGGAATTGTCAAAGGGATATTTCGAAGCCATTGAGGGCTAAGGTGAAAAAGGAAATATCTTCCGCTCAAAACTGGAAAGAAGCTTTCTCAGAAACTGCTCTGTGTTCTGTTAATTCATCTCACAGAGTTACATCTTTACCTTCAAGAAGCCTTTCGCTAAGGCTGTTCTTGTGCAATTGGCAAAGGGATATTTGGAAGCCCATAGAGGGCTATGGTGAAAAAGGAAATATCTTCCGTTCAAAACTGGAAAGAAGCTTTCTGAGAAACTGCTCTGTGTTCTGTGAATTCATCCCACAGAGTTACATCTTTCCCTTCAAGAAGCCTTTCGTTAAGGCTCTTCTTGTGGAGTTGGCAAAGGGATATTTGGAAGCCCATAGAGGGCTATGGTTAAAAAGGAATTATCTTCCGTTCAAAACTGGAAAGAAGCTTTCTGAGAAACTGCTCTGTGTTCTCTTAATTCATCTCACAGAGTTACAAGTTTCCTTTCAAGAAGTCTTTCGCTAAGGCTGTTCTTTTGGAATTGGCAAAGGTATATTTGGAAGCCCATAGAGGGCTATGGTGAAAAAGGAAGTTTCTTCCGTTCAAAATGGAAAGAAGCTTTCTGAGAAACTGCTCTGTGTTCTGTGAATTCATCTCAGAGAGTTACATCATTCCCTTCAAGAAGCCTTTCGCTAAGGCTGTTCTTGTGGAATTGGGAAAGGGATATTTGGAAACCCCTAGAGGGCTATGGTGAAAAAGGAAATATATTCCGCTCAAAACTGGAAAGAAGCTTTCTGAGAAACTGCTCCGTGTTCTGTTAATTCATCTCACAGAGTTACATCTTTCCATTCAAGGATCCTTTCGCTAAGGCTGTTCTTGTGGAATTGGCAAAGGGATATTTGGAAGCCCATAGAGGGCTATGGTGAAAAAGGTAATATCTTCCGTTCAAAACAGGAAAGAAGCTTTCTGAGAAACTGCTCTGTGTTCTCTTAATTCATCTCACAGAGTTACATGTTTCCTTTCAAGAAGTCTTTCGCTAAGGCTGTTCTTGTGGAATTGGCAAAGGGATATTTGGCAGCCCATAGAGGGCTATGGTGTAAAAGGAAATATCTTCCATTCAATACTGGAAAGAAACTTTCTGAGAAACTGCTCTATGTTCTGTGAATTCGTCTCACAGAGTTCCATCTTTCTCTTCAAGAAGCCTTTCGCTAAGGCTGTTCTTGTGGAATTGGCAAAGGAATATTTGGAAGCCCATAGAGGGCTATGGTGAAAAAGGAAATATCTTCCGTTCAAAACTGGAAAGAAGCTTTCTGAGAAACTGCTCTGTGTTCTGTGAATTCATCCCACAGAGTTACATCTTTCCCTTCAAGAAGCCTTTCGCTAAGGCTGTTCTTGTGGAATTGGGAATGTTATATTTGGAAGCCCATAAAGGGTTATGGTGAAAAAGGAAATATCTTCCATTCAAACAGGAAAGAAGCTTTCTGAGAAACTGCTCTGTGTTCTGTGAATTCATCTCACAGAGTTACATGTTTCCCTTCAAGAAGCCTTTCGCTAAGGCTGTTCTTGTGGAATTGGCAAAGGGATACTTGGAATCCCCTAGAGGGCTATGGTGAAAAAGGAAATATATTCCGCTCAAAACTGGAAAGAAGCTTTCTGAGAAACTGCTCCGTGTTCTGTTAATTCATCCCACAAAGTTACATCTTTCCCTTCAAGAAGCCTTTCGTTAAGACTGTTCTTGTGGAATTGTCAAAGGGATATTTGGAAGCCCATAGAGGGCTATGGTGAAAAAGGTAATATCTTCCGTTCAAAACAGGAAAGAAGCTTTCTGAGAAACTGCTCTGTGTTCTCTTAATTCATCTCACAGAGTTACATGTTTCCTTTCAAGAAGTCTTTCGCTAAGGCTGTTCTTGTGGAATTGGAAAAGGGATATTTGGCAGCCCATAGAGGGCTATGGTGAAAAAGGAAATATCTTCCATTCAATACTGGAAAGAAGCTTTCTGAGATACTGCTCTATGTTCTGTGAATTCGTCTCACAGAGTTCCATCTTTCCCTTCAAGAAGCCTTTCGCTAAGGCTGTTCTTGTGGAATTGGCAAAGGAATATTTGGAAGCCCATAGAGGGCTATGGTGAAAAAGGAAATATCTTCCGTTCAAAACTGGAAAGAAGCTTTCTGAGAAACTGCTCTGTCTTCTCTTAATTCATCTCACAGAGTTACATGTTTCCCTTCAAGAAGCCTTTCGCTAAGTCTGTTTTTGTGGAATTGGCAAAGGGATATTTGGAAGCCCATAGAGGGCTATGGTGAAAAAGGAAATATCTTCCGTTCAAAACTGGAAAGAAGCTTTCTGAGAGACTGCTCTGTGTTCTGTGAATTCATCTCACAGAGTTACATCTTTCCCTTCAAGAAGCCTTTCGCTAACGCTGTTCTTGAGGAATTGGCAAAGGGATATTTGGAAGCCCATAGAGGGCTATGGTGAAAAAGGAAATATCTTCCGTTCAAAACTGGAAAGAAGCTTTCTGAGATACTGCTCTGTGTTCTGTGAATTCATCTCACAGAGTTACATCTTTCCATTCAAAAAGCGTTTCGCTGAGGCTGTTCTTGTGTAATTTGCAAAGGGATATTTGGAAGCCCGTAGAGGGCTATGTGAAAAAGGAAATATCTTCCGCTCAAAACTGGAAAGAAGCTTCCTGAGAAACTGCTCTGTGTTCTGTGAATTCATCTCACAGAGTTACATCTTTCCCTTCAAGAAACCTTTCGCTAAGGCTGTTCTTGTGGAATTGGCAAAGGGATATTTGGAAACCCCTAGAGAGCTATGGTGAAAAAGGAAATATATTCCGCTCAAAACTGGAAAGAAGCTTTCTGAGAAACTGCTCCGTGTTCTGTTAATTCATCCCACAGAGTTACATCTTTCCCTTCAAGAAGCCTTTCGTTAAGACTGTTCTTGTGGAATTGTCAAAGGGATATTTGGAAGCCCATAGAGGGCTATGGTGAAAAAGGAAATATCTTCCGTTCAAAACTGGAAAGAAACTTTCTGAGAAACTGCTCTGTGTTCCCTTAATTCATTTCACAGAGTTACATGTTTCCTTTCAAGAATTCTTTCGCTAAGGCTGTTCTTGTGGAATTGGCAAAGGGATATTTGGAAGCCCATAGAGGGCTACGGTGAAAAAGGAAATATCTTCCATTCAATACTGGAAAGAAGCTTTCTGAGAAACTGCTCTATGTTCTGTGAATTCGTCTCACAGAGTTCCATCTTTCCCTTCAAGAAGCCTTTCGCTAAGGCTGTTCTTGTGGAATTGGCAAAGGAATATTTGGAAGCCCATAGAGGGCTATGGTGAAAAAGGAAATATCTTCCGTTCAAAACTGGAAAGAAGCTTTCTGAGAAACTGCTCTGTGTTCTGTGAATTCATCTCACAGAGTTACATCTTTCCCTTCAAGAAGCCTTTCGCTAAGGCTGTTCTTGTGGAATCGGCAAAGGGATATTTGGAAGCCCATAGAGGGCTATGGTGAAAAAGGAAATATCTTCCGTTCAAAACTGGAAAGAAGCTTTCTGAGAAACTGCTCTGTGTTCTGTGAATTCATCTCACAGAGTTACATCTTTCCCTTCAAGAAACCTTTCGCTAAGGCTGTTCTTGTGGAATTGGCAAAGGGATATTTGGAAGCCCCTAGAGTGCTACGGTGAAAAAGGAAATATCTTCCGTTCAAAACTGGAAAGAAGCTTTCTGAGAAACCGCTCTGTGTTCTGTGAATTCGTCTCACAGAGTTACATCTTTCCCTTCAAGAAGCCTTTCGCTAAGGCTGTTCTTGTGGAATTGGGAAAGTGATATTTGGAAGCCCATAGAGGGCTATGGTGAAAAAGGAAATATCTTCCGTTCAAAACTGGAAAGAAGCTTTCTGAGAGACTGCTCTGTGTTCTGTGATTTCATCTCCCAGAGTTACATCTTTCCCTTCAAGAAGCCTTTCGTTAAGGCTGTTCTTGTGGAGTTGGCAAAGGGATATTTGGAAGCACATAGAGGGCTATGGTGAAAAAGGAAATATCTTCCGTTCAAAACTGGAAAGAAGCTTTCTGAGAAACTGCTCTGTGTTCTGTGAATTCATCTCACAGAGTTACATCTTTCCCTTCAAGAAGCCTTTCGCTAAGGCTGTTCTTTTGGAATTGGCAAAGGTATATTTGGAAGCCCATAGAGGGCTATGGTGAAAAAGGAAATATCTTCCGTTCAAAACTGGAAAGAAGCTTTCTGAGAAACTGCTCTGTGTTCTGTGAATTCATCTCACAGAGTTACATCTTTCCCTTCAAGAAGCCTTTCGCTAAGGCTGTTCTTGTGCAATTGGCAAAGGGATATTTCGAAGCCATTGAGGGCTAAGGTGAAAAAGGAAATATCTTCCGCTCAAAACTGGAAAGAAGCTTTCTGAGAAACTGCTCCGTGTTCTGTTAATTCATCCCACAGAGTTACATCTTTCCCTTCAAGAAGCCTTTCGTTAAGACGGTTCTTGTGGAATTGTCAAAGGGATATTTGGAAGCCCATCGAGGGCTATGGTGAAAAAGGAAATATCTTCCGTTCAAAACTGGAAAGAAGCTTTCTGAGAATCTTCTCTGTGTTCCGTTAATTCATCTCACAGAGTTACATCTTTCCCTTCAAGAAGCCATTCGCTAAAGGCTGTTCTTGTGGAATTGGCAAGGGGATATTTGGAAGTCCATAGAGGGATATGTTGAAAAAGGAAATATCTTCCATTCAAAACTGGAAAGACGCTTTCTGAGAAAATGCTCTGGGTTCTGTGAATTCATCACACAGAGTTACATCTTTCCCTTCAAGAAGCCTTTCGCTGACGCTCTTCTTGTGGAATTGGCAAAGGGATATTTGGAAGCCCTTGGAGGGCTATGGTGAAAAAGGAAATATCTTCCGTTCAAAACTGGAAAGAAGCTTTCTGAGAAACTGCTCTGTGGTCTGTGAATTCATCTCACAGGGATACATCGTTCCCTTCAAGAAGCCTTTCGCTAAGGCTGTTCTTGTGGAATTGGCAAAGGGATATTTGGAAGCCCATAGAGGGCTATGGTGAAAAAGGAAATATCTTCCGTTCAAAACTGGAAAGAAGCTTTCTGAGAAACTGCTCTGTGTTCTGTGAATTCATATCACAGAGTTACATCTTTCCCTTCAAGAAGCCTTTCGCTAAGGCTGTTCTTGTGGAATTGGCAAAGGGATATTTGGAAGCCCATAGAGGGCTACGGTGAAAAAGGAAATATCTTCCGTTCAAAACTGGAAAGAAGCTTTCTGAGAAACTGCTCTGTGTTCTGTTAATTCATCTCACAGAGTTACATCTTTCCATTCAAGAAGCCTTTCGCTAAGGCTGTTCTTGTGGAACTGGCAAAGGGATATTTCGAAGCCCATAGAGGGCTATGGTGAAAAAGGAAATATCTTCCGTTCAAAAGTGGAAAGAAGCTTTCTGAGAAACTGCTCTGTGTTCTGTGAATTCATCTCACAGAGTTACATCTTTCCCTTCAAGAAGCCTTTCGCTAAGGCTGTTCTTGTGGAATTGGGAAAGTTATATTTGGAAGCCCCTAAAGGGTTATGGTGAAAAAGGAAATATCTTCCATTCAAACAGGAAACAAGTTTTCTGAGAAACTGCTCTGTGTTCTGTGAATTCATCTCACAGAGTTACATCTTTCCCTTCAAGAAGCCTTTCGCTAAGGCTGTTCTTGTGGAAATGGGAAAGTTATATTTGGAAGCCCATAAAGGGTTATGGTGAAAAAGGAAATATCTTCCATTCAAACAGGAAACAAGCTTTCTGAGAAACTGCTCTGTGTTCTGTGAATTCATCTCACAGAGTTACATCTTTCCCTTCAAGAAGCCTTTCGCTAAGGCTGTTCTTGTGCAATTGGCAAAGGGATATTTGGAAACCCCTAGAGGGCTATGGTGAAAAAGGAAATATCTTCCGCTCAAAACTGGAAAGAAGCTTTGTGAGAAACTGCTCCGTGTTCTGTTAATTCATCCCACAGAGTTACATCTTTCCCTTCAAGAAGCCTTTCGTTAAGACGGTTCTTGTGGAATTGGCAAAGGGATATTTGGAAGCCCATAGAGGGCTAAGGTGAAAAAGGAAATATATTCCGCTCAAAACTGGAAAGAAGCTTTCTGAGAAACTGCTCCGTGTTCTGTTAATTCATCCCACAGAGTTACATCTTTCCCTTCAAGAAGCCTTTCGTTAAGACTGTTCTTGTGGAATTGTCAAAGGGATATTTGGAAGCCCATAGAGGGCTATGGTGAAAAAGGAAATATCTTCCGTTCAAAACTGGAAAGAAACTTTCTGAGAAACTGCTCTGTGTTCCCTTAATTCATTTCACAGAGTTACATGTTTCCTTTCAAGAATTCTTTCGCTAAGGCTGTTCTTGTGGAATTGGCAAAGGGATATTTGGAAGCCCATAGAGGGCTATGGTGAAAAAGGAAATATCTTCCATTCAATACTGGAAAGAAGCTTTCTGAGAAACTGCTCTATGTTCTGTGAATTCGTCTCACAGAGTTCCATGTTTCCCTTCAAGAAGCCTTTCGCTAAGGCTGTTCTTGTGGAATTGGCAAAGGAATATTTGGAAGCCCATAGAGGGCTATGGTGAAAAAGGAAATATCTTCCGTTCAAAACTGGAAAGAAGCTTTCTGAGAAACTGCTCTGTGTTCTGTGAATTCATCTCACAGAGTTCCATGTTTCCCTTCAAGAAGCCTTTCGCTAAGGCTGTTCTTGTGGAATTGGCAAAGGGATATTTGGAAGCCCATAGAGGGCTATGGTGAAAAAGGAAATATCTTCCGTTCAAAACTGGAAAGAAGCTTTCTGAGAAACTGCTCTGTGTTCTGTGAATTCATCTCACAGAGTTACATCTTTCCCTTCAAGAAACCTTTCGCTAAGGCTGTTCTTGTGGAATTGGCAAAGGGATATTTGGAAGCCCATAGAGGGCTACGGTGAAAAAGGAAATATCTTCCGTTCAAAACTGGAAAGAAGCTTTCTGAGAAACTGCTCTGTGTTCTGTGAATTCGTCTCACAGAGTTACATCTTTCCCTTCAAGAAGCCTTTCGCTAAGGCAGTTCTTGTGGAATTGGGAAAGTGATATTTGGAAGCCCATAGAGGGCTATGGTGAAAAAGGAAATATCTTCCGTTCAAAACTGGAAAGAAGCTTTCTGAGAGACTGCTCTGTGTTCTGTGATTTCATCTCCCAGAGTTACATCTATCCCTTCAAGAAGCCTTTCGCTAAGGCTGTTCTTGTGGAATTGGCAAAGGGATATTTGGAAGCCCATAGAGGGCTATGGTGAAAAAGGAAATATCTTCCGTTCAAAACTGGAAAGAAGCTTTCTGAGAAACTGCTCTGTGTTCTGTGAATTCATCTCACAGAGTTACATCTTTCCCTTCAAGAAGCCTTTCGCTAAGGCTGTTCTTGTGGAATTGGCAAAGGGATATTTGGAAGCCCATAGAGGGCTAAGGTGAAAAAGGAAATATCTTCCGTTCAAAACTGGAAAGAAGCTTTCTGAGAAACTGCTCTGTGTTCTGTGAATTCGTCTCACAGAGTTACATCTTTCCCTTCAAGAAGCCTTTCGCTAAGGCTGTTCTTGTGGAATCGGCAAGGGGATATTTGGAAGCCCATAGAGGGCTATGGTGAAAAAGGAAATATCTTCCGTTCAAAAGTGGAAAGAAGCTTTCTGAGAAACTGCTCTGTGTTCTGTGAATTCATCTCACAGAGTTACATCTTTCCCTTCAAGAAGCCTTTCGCTAAGACTGTTCTTGTGGAATTGTCAAAGGGATATTTGGAAGCCCATAGAGGGGTATGGCGAAAAAGGAAATATCTTCCGTTCAAAACTGGAAAGAAGCTTTCTGAGAAACTGCTCTGTGTTCTGTTAATTCATCTCACAGAGTTGCATCTTTCCCTTCAAGAAGCCTTACGCTAAGGCTGTTCTTGTGGAATTGGCAAAGGGATATTTGGAAGCCCATAGAGGGCTATGGTGAAAAAGGAAATATCTTCCGTTCAAAACTGGAAAGAAGCTTTCTGAGAAACTGCTCTGTGTTCTGTTAATTCATCCCACAGAGTTACATCTTTCCCTTCAAGAAGCCTTTCGCTAAGGCTGTTCTTGTGGAATTGGCAAAGGGATATTTGGAAGCCCATAGATGGCTACGGTGAAAAAGGAAATATCTTCCGTTCAAAACTGGAAAGAAGCTTTCTGAGAAACTGCTCTGTGTTCTCTTAATTCATTTCACAGAGTTACATGTTTCCTTTCAAGAAGTCTTTCTCTAAGGCTGTTCTTGTGGAATTGGCAAAGGGATATTTGGAAGCCCATAGAGGGCTATGGTGAAAAAGGAAATATCTTCCGTTCAAAACTGGAAAGAAGCTTTCTGAGAAACGGCTCTGTGTTCTGTGAATTCATCTCACAGAGTTACATCTTTCCCTTCAAGAAGCCTTTCGCTAAGGCTGTTCTTGTGGAATTGGCAAAGGGATATTTGGAAGCCCATAGAGGGCTACGGTGAAAAAGGAAATATCTTCCGTTCAAAACTGGAAAGAAGCTTTCTGAGAAACTGCTCTGTGTTCTGTGAATTCGTCTCACAGAGTTACATCTTTCCCTTCAAGAAGCCTTTCGCTAAGGCTGTTCTTGTGGAATCGGCAAAGGGATATTTGGAAGGCCATAGAGGGCTATGGTGAAAAAGGAAATATCTTCCGTTCAAAACTGGAAAGAAGCTTTCTGAGAAACTGCTCTGTTCTGTGAATACATATCACAGAGTTACATCTTTCCCTTCAAGAAGCCTTTCGCTAAGGCTGTTCTTGTGGAATTGGCAAAGGGATATTTGGAAGCCCATAGAGGGCTAAGGTGAAAAAGGAAATATATTCCGCTCAAAACTGGAAAGAAGCTTTCTGAGAAACTGCTCCGTGTTCTGTTAATTCATCCCACAGAGTTACATCTTTCCCTTCAAGAAGCCTTTCGTTAAGACTGTTCTTGTGGAATTGTCAAAGGGATATTTGGAAGCCCATAGAGGGCTATGGTGAAAAAGGAAATATCTTCCGTTCAAAACTGGAAAGAAACTTTCTGAGAAACTGCTCTGTGTTCCCTTAATTCATTTCACAGAGTTACATGTTTCCTTTCAAGAATTCTTTCGCTAAGGCTGTTCTTGTGGAATTGGCAAAGGGATATTTGGAAGCCCATAGAGGGCTATGGTAAAAAAGGAAATATCTTCCATTCAATACTGGAAAGAAGCTTTCTGAGAAACTGCTCTATGTTCTGTGAATTCGTCTCACAGAGTTCCATGTTTCCCTTCAAGAAGCCTTTCGCTATGGCTGTTCTTGTGGAATTGGCAAAGGAATATTTGGAAGCCCATAGAGGGCTATGGTGAAAAAGGAAATATCTTCCGTTCAAAACTGGAAAGAAGCTTTCTGAGAAACTGCTCTGTGTTCTGTGAATTCATCTCACAGAGGTACATCTTTCCCTTCAAGAAGCCATTCGCTAAAGGCTGTTCTTGTGGAATTGGCAAAGGGATATTTGGAAGTCCATAGAGGGCTATGGTGAAAAAGGAAATATCTTCCATTCAAAACTGGAAAGAAACTTTCTGAGAAACTGCTCTGTGTTCTCTTAATTCATCTCACAGAGTTACATGTTTCCCTCCAAGAAGCCTTTCGCTAAGGCTGTTCTTGTGGAATTGGGAAAGGGATATTTGGAAGCCCATAGAGGGCTATGGTGAAAAAGGAAATATCTTCCGTTCAAAACTGGAAAGAAGCTTTCTGAGAGACTGCTCTGTGTTCTGTGAATTCATCTCACAGAGTTACATGTTTCCCTTCAAGAAGCCTTTCGCTAAGGCTGTTCTTGTGGAATTGGGAAAGGGATATTTGGAAGCCCATAGAGGGCTACGGTGAAAAAGGAAATATCTTCCATTCAAAACTGGAAAGAAGCTTTCAGAGAGACTGCTCTGTGTTCTGTGAATTCATCTCACAGAGTTACATCTTTCCCTTCAAGAAGCCTTTCGCTAAGGCTGTTCTTGTGGAATTGGCAAAGGGATATTTGGAAGCCCATAGAGGGCTATTGTGAAAAAGGAAATATCTTCCGTTCAAAACTGGAAAGAAGCTTTCTGAGAAACTGCTCTGTGTTCTGTGAATTCATCTCACAGAGTTACATCTTTCCCTTCAAGAAACCTTTCGCTAAGGCTGTTCTTGTGGAATTGGCAAAGGGATATTTGGAAGCCCCTAGAGGGCTACGGTGAAAAAGGAAATATCTTCCGTTCAAAACTGGAAAGAAGCTTTCTGAGAAACTGCTCTGTGTTCTGTGAATTCGTCTCACAGAGTTACATCTTTCCCTTCAAGAAGCCTTTCGCTAAGGCTGTTCTTGTGGAATTGGGAAAGTGATATTTGGAAGCCCATAGAGGGCTATGGTGAAAAAGGAAATATCTTCCGTTCAAAACTGGAAAGAAGCTTTCTGAGAAACTGCTCTGTGTTCTGTGAATTCATCTCACAGAGTTACATCTTTCCCTTCAAGAAGCCTTTCGCTAAGGCTGTTCTTGTGGAATCGGCAAAGGGATATTTGGAAGCCCATAGAGGGCTATGGTGAAAAAGGAAATATCTTCCGTTCAAAACTGGAAAGAAGCTTTCTGAAAAACTGCTCTGTGTTCTGTTAATTCATCTCACAGAGTTACATCTTTCCCTTCAAGAAGCCTTTCGCTAAGGCTGTTCTTGTGGAATTGTCAAAGGGATATTTCGAAGCCATTGAGGGCTAAGGTGAAAAAGGAAATATCTTCCGCTCAAAACTGGAAAGAAGCTTTCTGAGAAACTGCTCCGTGTTCTGTTAATTCATCCCACAGAGTTACATCTTTCCCTTCAAGAAGCCTTTCGTTAAGACTGTTCTTGTGCAATTGGCAAATTGATATTTGGAAGCCCATAGAGGGCTATGGTGAAAGAGGAAATATCTTCCGTTCAAAACTGGAAAGAAGCTTTCTGAGAAACTGCTCTGTGTTCTGTGAATTCATCCCACAGAGTTACATCTTTCCCTTCAAGAAGCCTTTCGTTAAGGCTGTTCTTGTGGAGTTGGCAAAGGGATATTTGGAAGCACATAGATGGCTATGGTGAAAAAGGAATTATCTTCCGTTCAAAACTGGAAAGAAGCTTTCTGAGAAACTGCTCTGTGTTCTGTGAATTCATCCCACAGAGTTACATCTTTCCCTTCAAGAAGCCTTTCGCTAAGGCTGTTCTTGTGGAATTGGGAAAGTTATATTTGGAAGCCCATAAAGGGTTATGGTGAAAAAGGAAAAAACTTCCATTCAAAACAGGAAAGAAGCTTTCCGAGAAACTGCTCTGTCTTCTCTTAATTCATCTCACAGAGTTACATGTTTCCCTTCAAGAAGCCTTTCGCTAAGGCTGTTCTTGTGGAATTGGCAAAGGGATATTTGGAAGCCCAGATAGGGTTATGGTGAAAAAGGAAATATCTTCCGTTCAAAACTGGAAAGAAGCTTTCTGAGAGACTGCTCTGTGTTCTGTGAATTCATCTCACAGAGTTACATCTTTCCCTTCAAGAAGCCTTTCGCTAAGACTGTTCTTGTGGAATTGTCAAAGGGATATTTGGAAGCCCATAGAGGGGTATGGCGAAAAAGGAAATATCTTCCGTTCAAAACTGGAAAGAAGCTTTCTGAGAAACTGCTCTGTGTTCTGTTAATTCATCTCACAGAGTTGCATCTTTCCCTTCAAGAAGCCTTACGCTAAGGCTGTTCTTGTGGAATTGGCAAAGGGATATTTGGAAGCCCATAGAGGGCTATGGTGAAAAAGGAAATATCTTCCGTTCAAAACTGGAAAGAAGCTTTCTGAGAAACTGCTCTGTGTTCTGTTAATTCATCCCACAGAGTTACATCTTTCCCTTCAAGAAGCCTTTCGCTAAGGCTGTTCTTGTGGAATTGGCAAAGGGATATTTGGAAGCCCATAGAGGGCTACGGTGAAAAAGGAAATATCTTCCGTTCAAAACTGGAAAGAAGCTTTCTGAGAAACTGCTCTGTGTTCTCTTAATTCATTTCACAGAGTTACATGTTTCCTTTCAAGAAGTCTTTCTCTAAGGCTGTTCTTGTGGAATTGGCAAAGGGATATTTGGAAGCCCATAGAGGGCTATGGTGAAAAAGGAAATATCTTCCGTTCAAAACTGGAAAGAAGCTTTCTGAGAAACGGCTCTGTGTTCTGTGAATTCATCTCACAGAGTTACATCTTTCCCTTCAAGAAGCCTTTCGCTAAGGCTGTTCTTGTGGAATTGGCAAAGGGATATTTGGAAGCCCATAGAGGGCTAAGGTGAAAAAGGAAATATCTTCCGTTCAAAACTGGAAAGAAGCTTTCTGAGAAACTGCTCTGTGTTCTGTGAATTCGTCTCACAGAGTTACATCTTTCCCTTCAAGAAGCCTTTCGCTAAGGCTGTTCTTGTGGAATTGTCAAAGGGATATTTGGAAGCCCATAGAGGGCTATGGTGAAAAAGGAAATATCTTCCGTTCAAAACTGGAAAGAAACTTTCTGAGAAACTGCTCTGTGTTCCCTTAATTCATTTCACAGAGTTACATGTTTCCTTTCAAGAATTCTTTCGCTAAGGCTGTTCTTGTGGAATTGGCAAAGGGATATTTGGAAGCCCATAGAGGGCTATGGTGAAAAAGGAAATATCTTCCATTCAATACTGGAAAGAAGCTTTCTGAGAAACTGCTCTATGTTCTGTGAATTCGTCTCACAGAGTTCCATGTTTCCCTTCAAGAAGCCTTTCGCTATGGCTGTTCTTGTGGAATTGGCAAAGGAATATTTGGAAGCCCATAGAGGGCTATGGTGAAAAAGGAAATATCTTCCGTTCAAAACTGGAAAGAAGCTTTCTGAGAAACTGCTCTGTGTTCTGTGAATTCATCTCACAGAGGTACATCTTTCCCTTCAAGAAGCCATTCGCTAAAGGCTGTTCTTGTGGAATTGGCAAAGGGATATTTGGAAGTCCATAGAGGGCTATGGTGAAAAAGGAAATATCTTCCATTCAAAACTGGAAAGAAACTTTCTGAGAAACTGCTCTGTGTTCTCTTAATTCATCTCACAGAGTTACATGTTTCCCTCCAAGAAGCCTTTCGCTAAGGCTGTTCTTGTGGAATTGGGAAAGGGATATTTGGAAGCCCATAGAGGGCTATGGTGAAAAAGGAAATATCTTCCGTTCAAAACTGGAAAGAAGCTTTCTGAGAGACTGCTCTGTGTTCTGTGAATTCATCTCACAGAGTTACATGTTTCCCTTCAAGAAGCCTTTCGCTAAGGCTGTTCTTGTGGAATTGGGAAAGGGATATTTGGAAGCCCATAGAGGGCTATGGTGAAAAAGGAAATATCTTCCATTCAAAACTGGAAAGAAGCTTTCAGAGAGACTGCTCTGTGTTCTGTGAATTCATCTCACAGAGTTACATCTTTCCCTTCAAGAAGCCTTTCGCTAAGGCTGTTCTTGTGGAATTGGCAAAGGGATATTTGGAAGCCCATAGAGGGCTATTGTGAAAAAGGAAATATCTTCCGTTCAAAACTGGAAAGAAGCTTTCTGAGAAACTGCTCTGTGTTCTGTGAATTCATCTCACAGAGTTACATCTTTCCCTTCAAGAAACCTTTCGCTAAGGCTGTTCTTGTGGAATTGGCAAAGGGATATTTGGAAGCCCCTAGAGGGCTACGGTGAAAAAGGAAATATCTTCCGTTCAAAACTGGAAAGAAGCTTTCTGAGAAACTGCTCTGTGTTCTGTGAATTCGTCTCACAGAGTTACATCTTTCCCTTCAAGAAGCCTTTCGCTAAGGCTGTTCTTGTGGAATTGGGAAAGTGATATTTGGAAGCCCATAGAGGGCTATGGTGAAAAAGGAAATATCTTCCGTTCAAAACTGGAAAGAAGCTTTCTGAGAAACTGCTCTGTGTTCTGTGAATTCATCTCACAGAGTTACATCTTTCCCTTCAAGAAGCCTTTCGCTAAGGCTGTTCTTGTGGAATCGGCAAAGGGATATTTGGAAGCCCATAGAGGGCTATGGTGAAAAAGGAAATATCTTCCGTTCAAAACTGGAAAGAAGCTTTCTGAGAAACTGCTCTGTGTTCTGTTAATTCATCTCACAGAGTTACATCTTTCCCTTCAAGAAGCCTTTCGCTAAGGCTGTTCTTGTGGAATTGTCAAAGGGATATTTCGAAGCCATTGAGGGCTAAGGTGAAAAAGGAAATATCTTCCGCTCAAAACTGGAAAGAAGCTTTCTGAGAAACTGCTCCGTGTTCTGTTAATTCATCCCACAGAGTTACATCTTTCCCTTCAAGAAGCCTTTCGTTAAGACTGTTCCTGTGCAATTGGCAAATTGATATTTGGAAGCCCATAGAGGGCTATGGTGAAAGAGGAAATATCTTCCGTTCAAAACTGGAAAGAAGCTTTCTGAGAAACTGCTCTGTGTTCTGTGAATTCATCCCACAGAGTTACATCTTTCCCTTCAAGAAGCCTTTCGTTAAGGCTGTTCTTGTGGAGTTGGCAAAGGGATATTTGGAAGCACATAGATGGCTATGGTGAAAAAGGAATTATCTTCCGTTCAAAACTGGAAAGAAGCTTTCTGAGAAACTGCTCTGTGTTCTGTGAATTCATCCCACAGAGTTACATCTTTCCCTTCAAGAAGCCTTTCGCTAAGGCTGTTCTTGTGGAATTGGGAAAGTTATATTTGGAAGCCCATAAAGGGTTATGGTGAAAAAGGAAAAAACTTCCATTCAAAACAGGAAAGAAGCTTTCCGAGAAACTGCTCTGTCTTCTCTTAATTCATCTCACAGAGTTACATGTTTCCCTTCAAGAAGCCTTTCGCTAAGGCTGTTCTTGTGGAATTGGCAAAGGGATATTTGGAAGCCCAGATAGGGTTATGGTGAAAAAGGAAATATCTTCCGTTCAAAACTGGAAAGAAGCTTTCTGAGAGACTGCTCTGTGTTCTGTGAATTCATCTCACAGAGTTACATCTTTCCCTTCAAGAAGCCTTTCGCTAAGACTGTTCTTGTGGAATTGTCAAAGGGATATTTGGAAGCCCATAGAGGGGTATGGCGAAAAAGGAAATATCTTCCGTTCAAAACTGGAAAGAAGCTTTCTGAGAAACTGCTCTGTGTTCTGTTAATTCATCTCACAGAGTTGCATCTTTCCCTTCAAGAAGCCTTACGCTAAGGCTGTTCTTGTGGAATTGGCAAAGGGATATTTGGAAGCCCATAGAGGGCTATGGTGAAAAAGGAAATATCTTCCGTTCAAAACTGGAAAGAAGCTTTCTGAGAAACTGCTCTGTGTTCTGTTAATTCATCCCACAGAGTTACATCTTTCCCTTCAAGAAGCCTTTCGCTAAGGCTGTTCTTGTGGAATTGGCAAAGGGATATTTGGAAGCCCATAGAGGGCTACGGTGAAAAAGGAAATATCTTCCGTTCAAAACTGGAAAGAAGCTTTCTGAGAAACTGCTCTGTGTTCTCTTAATTCATTTCACAGAGTTACATGTTTCCTTTCAAGAAGTCTTTCTCTAAGGCTGTTCTTGTGGAATTGGCAAAGGGATATTTGGAAGCCCATAGAGGGCTATGGTGAAAAAGGAAATATCTTCCGTTCAAAACTGGAAAGAAGCTTTCTGAGAAACGGCTCTGTGTTCTGTGAATTCATCTCACAGAGTTACATCTTTCCCTTCAAGAAGCCTTTCGCTAAGGCTGTTCTTGTGGAATTGGCAAAGGGATATTTGGAAGCCCATAGAGGGCTAAGGTGAAAAAGGAAATATCTTCCGTTCAAAACTGGAAAGAAGCTTTCTGAGAAACTGCTCTGTGTTCTGTGAATTCGTCTCACAGAGTTACATCTTTCCCTTCAAGAAGCCTTTCGCTAAGGCTGTTCTTGTGGAATTGTCAAAGGGATATTTGGAAGCCCATAGAGGGCTATGGTGAAAAAGGAAATATCTTCCGTTCAAAACTGGAAAGAAACTTTCTGAGAAACTGCTCTGTGTTCCCTTAATTCATTTCACAGAGTTACATGTTTCCTTTCAAGAATTCTTTCGCTAAGGCTGTTCTTGTGGAATTGGCAAAGGGATATTTGGAAGCCCATAGAGGGCTATGGTGAAAAAGGAAATATCTTCCATTCAATACTGGAAAGAAGCTTTCTGAGAAACTGCTCTATGTTCTGTGAATTCGTCTCACAGAGTTCCATGTTTCCCTTCAAGAAGCCTTTCGCTATGGCTGTTCTTGTGGAATTGGCAAAGGAATATTTGGAAGCCCATAGAGGGCTATGGTGAAAAAGGAAATATCTTCCGTTCAAAACTGGAAAGAAGCTTTCTGAGAAACTGCTCTGTGTTCTGTGAATTCATCTCACAGAGGTACATCTTTCCCTTCAAGAAGCCATTCGCTAAAGGCTGTTCTTGTGGAATTGGCAAAGGGATATTTGGAAGTCCATAGAGGGCTATGGTGAAAAAGGAAATATCTTCCATTCAAAACTGGAAAGAAACTTTCTGAGAAACTGCTCTGTGTTCTCTTAATTCATCTCACAGAGTTACATGTTTCCCTCCAAGAAGCCTTTCGCTAAGGCTGTTCTTGTGGAATTGGGAAAGGGATATTTGGAAGCCCATAGAGGGCTATGGTGAAAAAGGAAATATCTTCCGTTCAAAACTGGAAAGAGGCTTTCTGAGAGACTGCTCTGTGTTCTGTGAATTCATCTCACAGAGTTACATGTTTCCCTTCAAGAAGCCTTTCGCTAAGGCTGTTCTTGTGGAATTGGGAAAGGGATATTTGGAAGCCCATAGAGGGCTATGGTAAAAAAGGAAATATCTTCCGTTCAAAACTGGAAAGAAGCTTTCAGAGAGACTGCTCTGTGTTCTGTGAATTCATCTCACAGAGTTACATCTTTCCCTTCAAGAAGCCTTTCGCTAAGGCTGTTCTTGTGGAATTGGCAAAGGGATATTTGGAAGCCCATAGAGGGCTATTGTGAAAAAGGAAATATCTTCCGTTCAAAACTGGAAAGAAGCTTTCTGAGAAACTGCTCTGTGTTCTGTGAATTCATCTCACAGAGTTACATCTTTCCCTTCAAGAAACCTTTCGCTAAGGCTGTTCTTGTGGAATTGGCAAAGGGATATTTGGAAGCCCCTAGAGGGCTACGGTGAAAAAGGAAATATCTTCCGTTCAAAACTGGAAAGAAGCTTTCTGAGAAACTGCTCTGTGTTCTGTGAATTCGTCTCACAGAGTTACATCTTTCCCTTCAAGAAGCCTTTCGCTAAGGCTGTTCTTGTGGAATTGGGAAAGTGATATTTGGAAGCCCATAGAGGGCTATGGTGAAAAAGGAAATATCTTCCGTTCATAACTGGAAAGAAGCTTTCTGAGAGACTGCTCTGTGTTCTGTGATTTCATCTCCCAGAGTTACATCTATCCCTTCAAGAAGCCTTTCGCTAAGGCTGTTCTTGTGGAATTGGCAAAGGGATATTTGGAAGCCCATAGAGGGCTATGGTGAAAAAGCAAATATCTTCCGTTCAAAACTGGAAAGAAGCTTTCTGAGAAACTGCTCTGTGTTCTGTGAATTCATCTCACAGAGTTACATCTTTCCCTTCAAGAAGCCTTTCGCTAAGGCTGTTCTTGTGGAATCGGCAAAGGGATATTTGGAAGCCCATAGAGGGCTATGGTGAAAAAGGAAATATCTTCCGTTCAAAACTGGAAAGAAGCTTTCTGAGAAACTGCTCTGTGTTCTGTTAATTCATCTCACAGAGTTACATCTTTCCCTTCAAGAAGCCTTTCGCTAAGGCTGTTCTTGTGGAATTGTCAAAGGGATATTTCGAAGCCATTGAGGGCTAAGGTGAAAAAGGAAATATCTTCCGCTCAAAACTGGAAAGAAGCTTTCTGAGAAACTGCTCCGTGTTCTGTTAATTCATCCCACAGAGTTACATCTTTCCCTTCAAGAAGCCTTTCGTTAAGACTGTTCTTGTGCAATTGGCAAAGGGATATTTGGAAGCCCATAGAGGGCTATGGTGAAAGAGGAAATATCTCCCGTTCAAAACTGGAAAGAAGCTTTCTGAGAAACTGCTCTGTGTTCTGTGAATTCATCCCACAGAGTTACATCTTTCCCTTCAAGAAGCCTTTCGTTAAGGCTGTTCTTGTGGAGTTGGCAAAGGGATATTTGGAAGCACATAGATGGCTATGGTGAAAAAGGAATTATCTTCCGTTCAAAACTGGAAAGAAGCTTTCTGAGAAACTGCTCTGTGTTCTCTTAATTCATCTCACAGAGTTACATGTTTCCTTTCAAGAAGCCTTTCGCTAAGGCTGTTCTTTTGGAATTGGCAAAGGTATATTTGGAAGCCCATAGAGGGCTATGGTGAAAAAGGAAATATCTTCCGTTCAAAACTGGAAAGAAGCTTTCTGAGAAACTGCTCTGTGTTCTGTGAATTCATCTCACAGAGTTACATCTTTCCCTTCAATAAGCCTTTCGCTAAGGCTGTTCTTGTGCAATTGGCAAAGGGATATTTGGAAACCCCTAGAGGGCTATGGTGAAAAAGGAAATATCTTCCGCTCAAAACTGGAAAGAAGCTTTCTGAGAAACTGCTCCGTGTTCTTTTAATTCATCCCACAGAGTTACATCTTTCCCTTCAAGAAGCCTTTCGTTAAGACGGTTCTTGTGGAATGGTCAAAGGGATATTTGGAAGCCCATCGAGGGCTATGGTGAAAAAGGAAATATCTTCCGTTCAAAACTGGAAAGAAGCTTTCTGAGAAACTGCTCTGTGTTCTGTGAATTCATCCCACAGAGTTACATCTTTCCCTTCAAGAAGCCTTTCGCTAAGGCTGTTCTTGTGGAATTGGGAAAGTTATATTTGGAAGCCCATAAAGGGTTATGGTGAAAAAGGAAAAAACTTCCATTCAAAACAGGAAAGAAGCTTTCCGAGAAACTGCTCTGTCTTCTCTTAATTCATCTCACAGAGTTACATGTTTCCCTTCAAGAAGCCTTTCGCTAAGGCTGTTCTTGTGGAATTGGCAAAGGGATATTTGGAAGCCCAGATAGGGTTATGGTGAAAAAGGAAATATCTTCCGTTCAAAACTGGAAAGAAGCTTTCTGAGAGACTGCTCTGTGTTCTGTGAATTCATCTCACAGAGTTACATCTTTCCCTTCAAGAAGCCTTTCGCTAAGACTGTTCTTGTGGAATTGTCAAAGGGATATTTGGAAGCCCATAGAGGGGTATGGCGAAAAAGGAAATATCTTCCGTTCAAAACTGGAAAGAAGCTTTCTGAGAAACTGCTCTGTGTTCTGTTAATTCATCTCACAGAGTTGCATCTTTCCCTTCAAGAAGCCTTACGCTAAGGCTGTTCTTGTGGAATTGGCAAAGGGATATTTGGAAGCCCATAGAGGGCTATGGTGAAAAAGGAAATATCTTCCGTTCAAAACTGGAAAGAAGCTTTCTGAGAAACTGCTCTGTGTTCTGTTAATTCATCCCACAGAGTTACATCTTTCCCTTCAAGAAGCCTTTCGCTAAGGCTGTTCTTGTGGAATTGGCAAAGGGATATTTGGAAGCCCATAGAGGGCTACGGTGAAAAAGGAAATATCTTCCGTTCAAAACTGGAAAGAAGCTTTCTGAGAAACTGCTCTGTGTTCTCTTAATTCATTTCACAGAGTTACATGTTTCCTTTCAAGAAGTCTTTCTCTAAGGCTGTTCTTGTGGAATTGGCAAAGGGATATTTGGAAGCCCATAGAGGGCTATGGTGAAAAAGGAAATATCTTCCGTTCAAAACTGGAAAGAAGCTTTCTGAGAAACGGCTCTGTGTTCTGTGAATTCATCTCACAGAGTTACATCTTTCCCTTCAAGAAGCCTTTCGCTAAGGCTGTTCTTGTGGAATTGGCAAAGGGATATTTGGAAGCCCATAGAGGGCTAAGGTGAAAAAGGAAATATCTTCCGTTCAAAACTGGAAAGAAGCTTTCTGAGAAACTGCTCTGTGTTCTGTGAATACGTCTCACAGAGTTACATCTTTCCCTTCAAGAAGCCTTTCGCTAAGGCTGTTCTTGTGGAATTGTCAAAGGGATATTTGGAAGCCCATAGAGGGCTATGGTGAAAAAGGAAATATCTTCCGTTCAAAACTGGAAAGAAACTTTCTGAGAAACTGCTCTGTGTTCCCTTAATTCATTTCACAGAGTTACATGTTTCCTTTCAAGAATTCTTTCGCTAAGGCTGTTCTTGTGGAATTGGCAAAGGGATATTTGGAAGCCCATAGAGGGCTATGGTGAAAAAGGAAATATCTTCCATTCAATACTGGAAAGAAGCTTTCTGAGAAACTGCTCTATGTTCTGTGAATTCGTCTCACAGAGTTCCATGTTTCCCTTCAAGAAGCCTTTCGCTAAGGCTGTTCTTGTGGAATTGGCAAAGGAATATTTGGAAGCCCATAGAGGGCTATGGTGAAAAAGGAAATATCTTCCGTTCAAAACTGGAAAGAAGCTTTCTGAGAAACTGCTCTGTGTTCTGTGAATTCATCTCACAGAGGTACATCTTTCCCTTCAAGAAGCCATTCGCTAAAGGCTGTTCTTGTGGAATTGGCAAAGGGATATTTGGAAGTCCATAGAGGGCTATGGTGAAAAAGGAAATATCTTCCATTCAAAACTGGAAAGAAACTTTCTGAGAAACTGCTCTGTGTTCTCTTAATTCATCTCACAGAGTTACATGTTTCCCTCCAAGAAGCCTTTCGCTAAGGCTGTTCTTGTGGAATTGGGAAAGGGATATTTGGAAGCCCATAGAGGGCTATGGTGAAAAAGGAAATATCTTCCGTTCAAAACTGGAAAGAGGCTTTCTGAGAGACTGCTCTGTGTTCTGTGAATTCATCTCACAGAGTTACATGTTTCCCTTCAAGAAGCCTTTCGCTAAGGCTGTTCTTGTGGAATTGGGAAAGGGATATTTGGAAGCCCATAGAGGGCTATGGTGAAAAAGGAAATATCTTCCGTTCAAAACTGGAAAGAAGCTTTCAGAGAGACTGCTCTGTGTTCTGTGAATTCATCTCACAGAGTTACATCTTTCCCTTCAAGAAGCCTTTCGCTAAGGCTGTTCTTGTGGAATTGGCAAAGGGATATTTGGAAGCCCATAGAGGGCTATTGTGAAAAAGGAAATATCTTCCGTTCAAAACTGGAAAGAAGCTTTCTGAGAAACTGCTCTGTGTTCTGTGAATTCATCTCACAGAGTTACATCTTTCCCTTCAAGAAACCTTTCGCTAAGGCTGTTCTTGTGGAATTGGCAAAGGGATATTTGGAAGCCCCTAGAGGGCTACGGTGAAAAAGGAAATATCTTCCGTTCAAAACTGGAAAGAAGCTTTCTGAGAAACTGCTCTGTGTTCTGTGAATTCGTCTCACAGAGTTACATCTTTCCTTTCAAGAAGCCTTTCGCTAAGGCTGTTCTTGTGGAATTGGGAAAGTGATATTTGGAAGCCCATAGAGGGCTATGGTGAAAAAGGAAATATCTTCCGTTCATAACTGGAAAGAAGCTTTCTGAGAGACTGCTCTGTGTTCTGTGATTTCATCTCCCAGAGTTACATCTATCCCTTCAAGAAGCCTTTCGCTAAGGCTGTTCTTGTGGAATTGGCAAAGGGATATTTGGAAGCCCATAGAGGGCTATGGTGAAAAAGCAAATATCTTCCGTTCAAAACTGGAAAGAAGCTTTCTGAGAAACTGCTCTGTGTTCTGTGAATTCATCTCACAGAGTTACATCTTTCCCTTCAAGAAGCCTTTCGCTAAGGCTGTTCTTGTGGAATCGGCAAAGGGATATTTGGAAGCCCATAGAGGGCTATGGTGAAAAAGGAAATATCTTCCGTTCAAAACTGGAAAGAAGCTTTCTGAGAAACTGCTCTGTGTTCTGTTAATTCATCTCACAGAGTTACATCTTTCCCTTCAAGAAGCCTTTCGCTAAGGCTGTTCTTGTGGAATTGTCAAAGGGATATTTCGAAGCCATTGAGGGCTAAGGTGAAAAAGGAAATATCTTCCGCTCAAAACTGGAAAGAAGCTTTCTGAGAAACTGCTCCGTGTTCTGTTAATTCATCCCACAGAGTTACATCTTTCCCTTCAAGAAGCCTTTCGTTAAGACTGTTCTTGTGCAATTGGCAAAGGGATATTTGGAAGCCCATAGAGGGCTATGGTGAAAGAGGAAATATCTCCCGTTCAAAACTGGAAAGAAGCTTTCTGAGAAACTGCTCTGTGTTCTGTGAATTCATCCCACAGAGTTACATCTTTCCCTTCAAGAAGCCTTTCGTTAAGGCTGTTCTTGTGGAGTTGGCAAAGGGATATTTGGAAGCACATAGATGGCTATGGTGAAAAAGGAATTATCTTCCGTTCAAAACTGGAAAGAAGCTTTCTGAGAAACTGCTCTGTGTTCTCTTAATTCATCTCACAGAGTTACATGTTTCCTTTCAAGAAGCCTTTCGCTAAGGCTGTTCTTTTGGAATTGGCAAAGGTATATTTGGAAGCCCATAGAGGGCTATGGTGAAAAAGGAAATATCTTCCGTTCAAAACTGGAAAGAAGCTTTCTGAGAAACTGCTCTGTGTTCTGTGAATTCATCTCACAGAGTTACATCTTTCCCTTCAATAAGCCTTTCGCTAAGGCTGTTCTTGTGCAATTGGCAAAGGGATATTTGGAAACCCCTAGAGGGCTATGGTGAAAAAGGAAATATCTTCCGCTCAAAACTGGAAAGAAGCTTTCTGAGAAACTGCTCCGTGTTCTTTTAATTCATCCCACAGAGTTACATCTTTCCCTTCAAGAAGCCTTTCGTTAAGACGGTTCTTGTGGAATGGTCAAAGGGATATTTGGAAGCCCATCGAGGGCTATGGTGAAAAAGGAAATATCTTCCGTTCAAAACTGGAAAGAAGCTTTCTGAGAAACTGCTCTGTGTTCTGTGAATTCATCTCACAGAGGTACATCTTTCCTTTCAAGAAGCCATTCGCTAAAGGCTGTTCTTTTGGAATTGGCAAGGGGATATTTGGAAGTCCATAGAGGGATATGGTGAAAAAGGTAATATCTTCCATTCAAAACTGGAAAGAAGCTTTCTGAGAAAATGCTCTGGGTTCTGTGAATTCATCACACAGAGTTACATCTTTCCCTTCAAGAAGCCTTTCGCTGACGTTGTTCTTCTGGAATTGGCAAAGGGATATTTGGAAGCCCTTGGAGGGCTATGGTGAAAAAGGAAATATCTTCCGTTCAAAACTGGAAAGAAGCTTTCTGAGAAACTGCTCTGTGGTCTGTGAATTCATCTCACAGGGATACATCGTTCCCTTCAAGAAGCCTTTCTCTAAGGCTGTTCTTGTGGAATTGGCAAAGGGATATTTGGAAGCCCATAGAGGGCTATGGTGAAAAAGGAAATATCTTCCGTTCAAAACTGGAAAGAAGCTTTCTGAGAAACTGCTCTGTGTTCTGTGAATTCATATCACAGAGTTACATCTTTCCCTTCAAGAAGCCTTTCGCTAAGGCTGTTCTTGTGGAATTGGCAAAGGGATATTTGGAAGCCCATAGAGGGCTACGGTGCAAAACGAAATATCTTCCGTTCAAAACTGGAAAGAAGCTTTCTGAGAAACTGCTCTGTGTTCTGTTAATTCATCTCACAGAGTTACATCTTTCCATTGAAGAATCCTTTCGCTAAGGCTGTTCTTGTGGAACTGGCAAAGGGATATTTGGAAGCCCATAGAGGGCTATGGTGAAAAAGGAAATATCTTCCGTTCAAAAGTGGAAAGAAGCTTTCTGAGAAACTGCTCTGTGTTCTGTGAATTCATCTCACAGAGTTACATCTTTCCCTTCAAGAAGCCTTTCGCTAAGGCTGTTCTTGTGGAATTGGGAAAGTTATATTTGGAAGCCCATAAAGGGTTATGGTGAAAAAGGAAATATCTTCCATTCAAACAGGAAACAAGCTTTCTGAGAAACTGCTCTGTGTTCTGTGAATTCATCTCACAGAGTTACATCTTTCCCTTCAAGAAGCCTTACGCTAAGGCTGTTCTTGTGGAATTGGCAAAGGGATATTTGGAAGCCCATAGAGGGCTATGGTGAAAAAGGAAATATCTTCCGTTCAAAACTGGAAAGAAGCTTTCTGAGAAACTGCTCTGTGTTCTGTTAATTCATCCCACAGAGTTACATCTTTCCCTTCAAGAAGCCTTTCGCTAAGGCTGTTCTTGTGGAATTGGCAAAGGGATATTTGGAAGCCCATAGAGGGCTACGGTGAAAAAGGAAATATCTTCCGTTCAAAACTGGAAAGAAGCTTTCTGAGAAACTGCTCTGTGTTCTCTTAATTCATTTCACAGAGTTACATGTTTCCTTTCAAGAAGTCTTTCTCTAAGGCTGTTCTTGTGGAATTGGCAAAGGGATATTTGGAAGCCCATAGAGGGCTATGGTGAAAAAGGAAATATCTTCCGTTCAAAACTGGAAAGAAGCTTTCTGAGAAACTGCTCTGTGTTCTGTGAATTCATCTCACAGAGTTACATCTTTCCCTTCAAGAAGCCTTTCGCTAAGGCTGTTCTTGTGGAATTGGCAAAGGGATATTTGGAAGCCCATAGAGGGCTAAGGTGAAAAAGGAAATATCTTCCGTTCAAAACTGGAAAGAAGCTTTCTGAGAAACTGCTCTGTGTTCTGTGAATTCGTCTCACAGAGTTACATCTTTCCCTTCAAGAAGCCTTTCGCTAAGGCTGTTCTTGTGGAATCGGCAAAGGGATATTTGGAAGCCCATAGAGGGCTATGGTGAAAAAGGAAATATCTTCCGTTCAAAACTGGAAAGAAGCTTTCTGAGAAACTGCTCTGTTCTGTGAATACATATCACAGAGTTACATCTTTCCCTTCAAGAATCCTTTCGCTAAGGCTGTTCTTGTGGAATTGGCAAAGGGATATTTGGAAGCCCATAGAGGGCTAAGGTGAAAAAGGAAATATATTCCGCTCAAAACTGGAAAGAAGCTTTCTGAGAAACTGCTCCGTGTTCTGTTAATTCATCCCACAGAGTTACATCTTTCCCTTCAAGAAGCCTTTCGTTAAGACTGTTCTTGTGGAATTGTCAAAGGGATATTTGGAAGCCCATAGAGGGCTATGGTGAAAAAGGAAATATCTTCCGTTCAAAACTGGAAAGAAACTTTCTGAGAAACTGCTCTGTGTTCCCTTAATTCATTTCACAGAGTTACATGTTTCCTTTCAAGAATTCTTTCGCTAAGGCTGTTCTTGTGGAATTGGCAAAGGGATATTTGGAAGCCCATAGAGGGCTATGGTGAAAAAGGAAATATCTTCCGTTCAATACTGGAAAGAAGCTTTCTGAGAAACTGCTGTGTGTTCTGTTAATTCATCTCACAGAGTTACATCTTTCCATTCCAGAATCCTTTCGCTAAGGCTGTTCTTGTGGAATTGGCAAAGGGATATTTGGAAGCCCATAGAGGGTTATGGTGAAAAAGGAAATATCTTCCGTTCAAAACTGGAAAGAAGCTTTCTGAAAGACTGCTCTGTGTTCTGTGAATTCATCTCACAGAGTTACATCTTTCCTTTCAAGAAGCCTTTCGCTAAGGCTGTTCTTGTGGAATTGGCAAAGGGATATTTGGAATCCCCTAGAGGGCTATGGAGAAAAAGGAAATATCTTCCATTCAATACTGGAAAGAAGCTTTCTGAGAAACTGCTCTATGTTCTGTGAATTCGTCTCACAGAGTTCCATCTTTCCCTTCAAGAAGCCTTTCGCTAAGGCTGTTCTTGTGGAATTGGCAAAGGAATATTTGGAAGCCCATAGCTGGCTATGGTGAAAAAGGAATTATCTTCCGCTCAAAACTGGAAAGAAGCTTTCTGAGAAACTGCTCTGTGTTCTGTGAATTCATCCCACAGAGTTACATCTTTCCCTTCAAGAAGCCTTTCGCTAAGGCTGTTCTTGTGGAATTGGGAAAGTTATATTTGGAAGCCCATAAAGGGTTATGGTGAAAAAGGAAATAACTTCCATTTAAAACAGGAAAGAAGCTTCCCGAGAAACTGCTCTGTCTTCTCTTAATTCATCTCACAGAGTTACATGTTTCCCTCCAAGAAGCCTTTCGCTAAGGCTGTTCTTGTGGAATTGTCAAAGGGATATTTGGAAGCCCATAGAGGGCTATGGTGAAAAAGGAAATATCTTCCGTTCAAAACTGGAAAGAAGCTTTCTGAGAGACTGCTCTGTGTTCTGTGAATTCATCTCACAGAGTTACATCTTTCCCTTCAAGAAGCCTTTCGCTAAGACTGTTCTTGTGGAATTGTCAAAGGGATATTTGGAAGCCCATAGAGGGCTATGGCGAAAAAGGAAATATCTTCCGTTCAAAACTGGAAAGAAGCTTTCTGAGAAACTGCTCTGTGTTCTGTTAATTCATCTCACAGAGTTGCATCTTTCCCTTCAAGAAGCCTTACGCTAAGGCTGTTCTTGTGGAATTGGCAAATGGATATTTGGAAGCCCATAGAGGGCTATGGTGAAAAAGGAAATATCTTCCGTTCAAAACAGGAAAGAAACTTTCTGAGAAACTCCTCTGTGTTCTGTTAATTCATCTCACAGAGTTACAGGTTTCCCTTCAAGAAGAATTTCGCTAAGTCTGTTCTTGTGGAATTGGCAAAGGGATATTTGAAAGCCCATAGAGGGCTATGGTGAAAAAGGAAATATCTTCTGTTCAAAACAGGAAAGAAGCTTTCTGAGAAACTGCTCTGTGTTCTCTTAATTCATCTCACAGAGTTACATGTTTCCTTTCAAGAAGCCTTTCGCTAAGGCTGTTCTTGTGGAATTGGCAAAGGGATATTTGGAAGCCCATAGAGAGATATGTTGAAAAAGGAAGTATCTTCCGTTCAAAACTGGAAAGAAGCTTTCTGAGAGACTGCTCTGTGTTCTGTGAATTCATCTCACAGAGTTACATCTTTCCCTTCAAGAAGCCTTTCGCTAAGGCAGTTCTTGTGGAATTGGCAAAGGGATATTTGGAAGCCCAGAGAGGGCTATGGTGAAAAAGGAAATATCTTCCGTTCCAAACTGGAAAGAAGCTTTCTGAGAGACTGCTCTGTGTTCTGTGAATTCATCTCACAGAGTTACATCTTTCCCTTCAAGAAGCCTTTCGCTAAGGCTGTTCTTGTGGAATTGGCAAAGTGATATTTGGAAGCCCATAGAGGGCTATGGTGAAAAAGGAAATATCTTCCGTTCAAAACTGGAAAGAGGCTTTCTGAGAAACTGCTCTGTGTTCTGTGAATTCATCTCACATAGTTACATCTTTCCCTTCAAGAAGCCTTTCGCTAAGGCTGTTCTTGTGGAATTGGCAAAGGGATATTTGGAAGCCCATAGAGGGCTATGGTGAAAAAGGAAATATCTTCCGTTCAAAACTGGAAAGAAGCTTTCTGAGAAACTGCTCTGTGTTCTGTGAATTCATATCACAGAATTATATCTTTCCCTTCAAGAAGCCTTTCGCTAAGGCTGTTCTTGTGGAATTGGCAAAGGGATATTTGGAAGCCCATAGAGGGCTACGGTGAAAAAGGAAATATCTTCCGTTCAAAACTGGAAAGAAGATTTCTGAGAAACTGCTCTGTGTTCTGTTAATTCATCTCACAGAGTTACATCTTTCCATTCAAGAAGCCTTTCGCTGAGGCTGTTCTTGTGCAATTTGCAAAGGGATATTTGGAAGCCCATAGAGGGCTATGGTGAAAAAGGAAATATCTTCCGTTCAAAACTGGAAAGAAGCTTTCTGAGAAACTGCTCTGTGTTCTGTTAATTCATCTCACAGAGTTACATCTTTCCCTTCAATAAGCCTTTCGCTAAGGCTGTTCTTTTGGAATTGGCAAAGGGATATTTGGAAACCCCTAGAGGGCTATGGTGAAAAAGGAAATACATTCCGCTCAAAACTGGAAAGAAGCTTTCTGAGAAACTGCTCCTTTTTCTGTTAATTCATCCCACAGAGTTACATCTTTCCCTTCAAGAAGCCTTTCGTTAAGTCTGTTCTTGTGGAATTGTCAAAGGGATATTTGGAAGCCCATAGAGGGCTATGGTGAAAAAGGAAATATCTTCCGTTCAAAACTGGAAAGAAGCTTTCTGAGAAACTGCTCTGTGTTCTGTGAATTCATCTCACAGAGTTACATCTTTCCCTTCAAGAAGCCTTTCGCTAAGGCTGTTCTTGTGGAATTGGCAAAGGGATATTTGGAAGCCCATAGAGGGCTATGGTGAAAAAGGAAATATATTCCGTTCAAAACTGGAAAAAAGCTTTCTGAGAAACTTCTCTGTGTTCTCTTAATTCATCTCACAGAGTTACATGTTTCCCTTCAAGAAGCCTTTCGCTAAGGCTGTTCTTGTGGAATTGGGAAAGGGATATTTGGAAGCCCATAGAGGGCTATGGTGAAAAAGGAAATATCTTCCGTTCAAAACAGGAAAGAAGCTTTCTGAATGACTGCTCTGTTTTCTGTGAATTCATCTCACAGAGTTACATCTTTCCCTTCAAGAAGCCTTTCGCTAAGGCTGTTCTTGTGGAATCGGCAAAGGGATATTTGGAATCCCCTAGAGGGCTATGGAGAAAAAGGAAATATATTCCGCTCAAAACTGGAAAGAAGCTTTCTGAGAAACTGCTCCGTGTTCTGTTAATTCATCCCACAAAGTTACATCTTTTCCTTCAAGAAGCCTTTCGTTAAGACTGTTCTTGTTGAATTGTCAAAGGGATATTTGGAAGCCCATAGAGGGCTATGGTGAAAAAGGTAATATCTTCCGTTCAAAACAGGACAGAAGCTTTCTGAGAAACTGCTCTGTGTTCTCTTAATTCATCGCGCAGAGTTACATCTTTCCATTCAAGAATCCTTTCGCTAAGGCTGTTCTTGTGGAATTGGCAAAGGGATATTTGGAAGCCCTTAGAGGGCTATGGTGAAAAAGGAATTATCTTCCGTTCAAAACTGGAAAGAAGCTTTCTGAGAAGCTGCTCTGTGTTCTGTGAATTCATCTCACAGAGTTACATCTTTCCCTTCAAGAAGCCTTTCGCTAAGGCTGTTCTTGTGGAATTGGGAAAGTTATATTTGGAAGCCCATAAAGGGTTATGGTGAAAAAGGAAATATCTTCCATTCAAAACAGGAAAGAACCTTTCTGAGAAACTGCTCTGTGTTCTCTTAATTCATCTCACAGAGTTACATGTTTCCCTTCAAGAAGCCTTTCGCTAAGGCTGTTCTTGTGGAATTGGCAAAGGGATATTTGGAAGCCCATAGAGGGTTATGGTGAAAAAGGAAATATCTTCCGTTCAAAACTGGAAAGAAGCTTTCTGAGAGACTGCTCTGTGTTCTGTGAATTCATCTCACAGAGTTACATCTTTCCCTTCAAGAAGCCTTTCGCTAAGGCTGTTCTTGTGGAATTGGCAAAGGGATATTTGGAAGCCCATAGAGGGCTATGGTGAAAAAGGAAATATCTTCCGTTCAAAACTGGAAAGAAGCTTTCTGAGAAACTGCTCTGTGTTCTGCCAATTCATCTCACAGAGTTACATCTTTCCCTTCAAGAAGCCTTTCGCTAAGGCTGTTCTTGTGGAATTGTCAAAGGGATATTTCGAAGCCATTGAGGGCTAAGGTGAAAAAGGAAATATCTTCCGCTCAAAACTGGAAAGAAGCATTCTGAGAAACTGCTCTGTGTTCTGTTAATTCATCTCACAGAGTTACATCTTTACCTTCAAGAAGCCTTTCTCTAAGGCTGTTCTTGTGCAATTGGCAAAGGGATATTTGGAAGCCCATAGAGGGATATGGTGAAAAAGGAAATATCTTCCGTTCCAAACTGGAAAGAAGCTTTCTGAGAAACTGCTCTGTGTTCTGTGAATTCATCCCACAGAGTTACATCTTTCCCTTCAAGAAGCCTTTCGTTAAGGCTGTTCTTGTGGAGTTGGCAAAGGGATATTTGGAAGCCCATAGAGGGCTATGGTTAAAAAGGAATTATCTTCCGTTCAAAACTGGAAAGAAGCTTTCTGAGAAACTGCTCTGTGTTCTCTTAATTCATCTCACAGAGTTACATGTTTCCTTTCAAGAAGCCTTTCGCTAAGGCTGTTCTTTTGGAATTGGCAAAGGTATATTTGGAAGCCCATAGAGGGCTATGGTGAAAAAGGAAATATCTTCCGTTCAAAACTGGAAAGAAGCTATCTGAGAAACTGCTCTGTGTTCTGTGAATTCATCTCACAGAGTTACATCTTTCCCTTCAATAAGCCTTTCGCTAAGGCTGTTCTTGTGGAATTGGCAAAGGGATATTTGGAAACCCCTAGAGGGCTATGGTGAAAAAGGAAATATATTCCGCTCCAAACTGGAAAGAAGCTTTCTGAGAAACTGCTCCGTGTTCTGTTAATTCATCCCACAGAGTTACATCTTTCCCTTCGAGAAGCCTTTCGTTAAGACTGTTCTTGTGGAATTGTCAAAGGGATATTTGGAAGCCCATAGAGGGCTATGGCGAAAAAGGAAATATCTTCCGTTCAAAACTGGAAAGAAGCTTTCTGAGAAACTGCTCTATGTTCTGTTAATTCGTCTCACAGAGTTGCATCTTTCCCTTCAAGAAGCCTTACGCTAAGGGTGTTCTTGTGGAATTGGCAAATGGATATTTGGAAGCCCATAGAGGGCTATGGTGAAAAAGGAAATATCTTCCGTTGAAAACAGGAAAGAAACTTTCTGAGAAACTCCTCTGTGTTCTGTTAATTCATCTCAGAGAGTTACAGGTTTTCCTTCAAGAAGAATTTCGCTAAGTCTGTTCTTGTGGAATTGGCAAAGGGATATTTGGAAGCCCATAGAGGGCTATGGTGAAAAAGGAAATATCTTCTGTTCAAAACAGGAAAGAAGCTTTCTGAGAAACTGCTCTGTGATCTCTTAATTCATCTCACAGAGTTACATGTTTCCTTTCAAGAAGCCTTTCGCTAAGGCTGTTCTTGTGGAGTTGGCAAAGGGATATTTGGAAGCCCATAGAGGGCTATGGTGAAAAAGGAAATATCTTGCGTTCAAAACTGGAAAGAAGCTTTCTGAGAAACTGCTCTGTGTTCTATGAATTCATATCACAGAGTTACATCTTTCCCTTCAAGAAGCCTTTCACTAAGGCTGTTCTTGTGCAATTGTCAAAGGGATATTTGGAAGCCCATAGAGGGCTACGGTGAAAAAGGAAATATCTTCCGTTCAAAACTGGAAAGAAGCTTTCTGAGAAACTGCTCTGTGTTCTGTGAATTCGTCTCACAGAGTTACATCTTTCCCTTCAAGAAGCCTTTCGCTAAGGCTGTTCTTGTGGAATTGGGAAAGTGATATTTGGAAGCCCATAGAGGGCTATGGTGAAAAAGGAAATATCTTCCGTACAAAACTGGAAAGAAGCTTTCTGAGAGACTGCTCTGTGTTCTGTGAATTCGTCTCCCAGAGTTACATCTTTCCCTTCAAGAAGCCTTTCGCTAAGGCTGTTCTTGTGGAATTGGCAAAGGGATATTTGGAAGCCCATAGAGGGATATGGTGAAAAAGGAAATATCTTCCGTTCAAAACTGGAAAGAAGCTTTCTGAGAAACTGCTCTCTGTTCTGTTAATTCATCTCACAGAGTTACATCTTTCCCTTCAAGAAGCCTTTCGCTAAGGCTGTTCTTGTGGAATCGGTAAAGGGATATTTGGAAGCCCATAAAGGGCTATGGTGAAAAAGGAAATATCTTCCGTTCAAAACTGGAAAGAAGCTTTCTGAGAAACTGCTCTGTGTTCTGTTAATTCATCTCACAGAGTTACATCTTTCCCTTCAAGAAGCCTTTCGCTAAGGCTGTTCTTGTGGAATTGTCAAAGGGATATTTGGAAGCCATTGAGGGCTATGTTGAAAAAGGAAATATCTTCCGCTCAAAACTGGAAAGAAGCTTTCTGAGAAACGGCTCTGTGTTCTGTTAATTCATCTCACAGAGATACATCTTTACCTTCAAGAAGCCTTTCGCTAAGGCTGTTCTTGTGCAATTGGCAAAGGGATATTTGGAAGCCCATAGAGTGCTATGATGAAAAAGGAAATATCTTCCGTTCAAAACAGGAAAGAAGCTTTCTGAGAAACTTCTCTGTGTTCTCTTAATTCATCTCACAAAGTTACATCATTTCCTTCAAGAAGCCTTTCGTTAAGACTGTTCTTGTTGAATTGTCAAAGGGATATTTGGAAGCCCATAGAGGGCTATGGTGAAAAAGGTAATATCTTCCGTTCAAAACAGGAAAGAAGCTTTCTGAGAAACTGCTCTGTGTTCTCTTAATTCATCTCACAGAGTTACATCTTTCCATTCAAGAATCCTTTCGCTAAGGCTGTTCTTGTGAAATTGGCAAAGGGATATTTGGAAGCCCTTAGAGGGCTATGGTGAAAAAGGAAATATCTTCCGTTCAAAACTGGAAAGAAGCTTTCTGAGAAACTGCTCTGTGTTCTGTGAATTCATCTCACAGAGTTACATCTTTCCCTTCAAGAAGCCTTTCGCTAAGGCTGTTCTTGTGGAATTGGCAAAGGGATATTTGGAAGCCCATAAAGGGTTATGGTGAAAAAGGAAATATCTTCCATTCAAAACAGGAAAGAACCTTTCTGAGAAACTGCTCTGTGTTCTCTTAATTCATCTCACAGAGTTACATGTTACCCTTCAAGAAGCCTTTCGCTAAGGCTGTTCTTGTGGAATTGGCAAGAGGATATTTGGAAGCCCATAGAGGGTTATGGTGAAAAAGGAAATATCTTCCGTTCAAAACTGGAAAGAAGCTTTCTGAGAGACTGCTCTGTGTTCTGTGAATTCATCTCACAGAGTTACATCTTTCCCTTCAAGAAGCCTTTCGCTAAGGCTGTTCTTGTGGAATTGGCAAAGGGATATTTGGAAGCCCATAGAGGGCTATGGTGAAAAAGGAAATATCTTCCGTTCAAAACTGGAAAGAAGCTTTCTGAGAAACTGCTCTGTGTTCTGCTAATTCATCTCACAGAGTTACATCTTTCCCTTCAAGAAGCCTTTCGCTAAGGCTGTTCTTGTGGAATTGTCAAAGGGATATTTCGAAGCCATTGAGGGCTAAGGTGAAAAAGGAAATATATTCCACTCAAAACTGGAAAGAAGCTTTCTGAGAAACTGCTCTGTGTTCTGTTAATTCATCTCAAAGAGTTACATCTTTACCTTCAAGAAGCCTTTCGCTAAGGCTGTTCTTGTGCAATTGGCAAAGGGATATTTGGAAGCCCATAGAGGTATATGGTGAAAAAGGAAATATCTTCCGTTCAAAACTGGAAAGAAGCTTTCTGAGAAACTGCTCTGTGTTCTGTGAATTCATCCCACAGAGTTACATCTTTCCCTTCAAGAAGCGTTTCGTTAAGGCTGTTCTTGTGGAGTTGGCAAAGGGATATTTGGAAGCCCTTAGAGGGCTATGGTGAAAAAGGAATTATCTTCCGTTCAAAACTGGAAAGAAGCTTTCTGAGAAACTGCTCTGTGTTCTCTTAATTCATCTCACAGATTTACATGTTTCCTTTCAAGAAGCCTTTCGCTAAGGCTGTTCTTTTGGAATTGGCAAAGGTATATTTGGAAGCCCTTAGAGGGCTATGGTGAAAAAGGAAATATCTTCCGTTCAAAACTGGAAAGAAGCTATCTGAGAAACTGCTCTGTGTTCTGTGAATTCATCTCACAGAGTTACATCTTTCCCTTCAATAAGCCTTTCGCTAAGGCTGTTCTTGTGGAATTGGCAAAGGGATATTTGGAAACCCCTAGAGGGCTATGGTGAAAAAGGAAATATCTTCCGTTCAAAACAGGAAAGAAGCTTTCTGAGAAACTGCTCTGTGTTCTGTGAATTCATCCCACAGAGTTACATCTTTCCCTTCAAGAAGCCTTTCGTTAAGGCTGTTCTTGTGGAGTTGGCAAAGGGATATTTGGAAGCCCATAGAGGGCTATGGTGAAAAAGGAATTATCTTCCGTTCAAAACTGGAAAGAAGCTTTCTGAGAAACTGCTCTGTGTTCTCTTAATTCATATCACAGAGTTACATGTTTCCTTTCAAGAAGCCTTTCGCTAAGGCTCTTCTTGTGGAATTGGCAAAAGGATATTTGGAAGCCCATAGAGGGCTATGGTGAAAAAGGAAATATCTTCCATTCAATACTGGAAAGAAGCTTTCTGAGACATTGCTCTGTGTTCTGTGAATTCGTCTCACAGAGTTACATCTTTCCCTTCAAGAAGCCTTTCGTTAAGGCTGTTCTTGTGGAATTGGCAAAGGGATATTTGGAAGCCCATAGAGGGCTATGGTGAAAAAGGAAATATCTTCCGTTCAAAACTGGAAAGAAGCTTTCTGAGAAACTGCTCTGTGTTCTGTTAATTCATCTCACAGAGGTACATCTTTCCCTTCAAGAAGCCATTCGCTAAAGGCTGTTCTTGTGGAATTGGCAAAGGGATATTTGGAAGTCCATAGAGGGCTATGGTGAAAAAGGAAATATCTTCCATTCAAAACTGGAAAGAAGCTCTCTGAGAAACTGCTCTGTGTTCTGTGAATTCATCTCACAGAGTTACATCTTTCCCTTCAAGAAGCCTTTCGCTAAGGCTGTTCTTGTGGAATCGGCAAAGGGATATTTGGAAGCCCATAGAGGGCTATGGTGAAAAAGGAAATATCTTCCGTTCAAAACTGGAAAGAAGCTTTCTGAGAAACTGCTCTGTGTTCTGTTAATTCATCTCACAGAGTTACATCTTTCCCTTCAAGAAGCCTTTCGCTAAGGCTGTTCTTGTGGAATTGTCAAAGGGATATTTCGAAGCCATTGAGGGCTAAGGTGAAAAAGGAAATATCTTCCGCTCAAAACTGGAAAGAAGCTTTCTCAGAAACTGCTCTGTGTTCTGTTAATTCATCTCACAGAGTTACATCTTTACCTTCAAGAAGCCTTTCGCTAAGGCTGTTCTTGTGCAATTGGCAAAGGGATATTTGGAAGCCCATAGAGGGCTATGGTGAAAAAGGAAATATCTTCCGTTCAAAACTGGAAAGAAGCTTTCTGAGAAACTGCTCTGTGTTCTGTGAATTCATCCCACAGAGTTACATCTTTCCCTTCAAGAAGCCTTTCGTTAAGGCTCTTCTTGTGGAGTTGGCAAAGGGATATTTGGAAGCCCATAGAGGGCTATGGTTAAAAAGGAATTATCTTCCGTTCAAAACTGGAAAGAAGCTTTCTGAGAAACTGCTCTGTGTTCTCTTAATTCATCTCACAGAGTTACAAGTTTCGTTTCAAGGAGTCTTTCGCTAAGGCTGTTCTTTTGGAATTGGCAAAGGTATATTTGGAAGCCCATAGAGGGCTATGGTGAAAAAGGAAGTTTCTTCCGTTCAAAATGGAAAGAAGCTTTCTGAGAAACTGCTCTGTGTTCTGTGAATTCATCTCAGAGAGTTACATCATTCCCTTCAAGAAGCCTTTCGCTAAGGCTGTTCTTGTGGAATTGGGAAAGGGATATTTGGAAACCCCTAGAGGGCTATGGTGAAAAAGGAAATATATTCCGCTCAAAACTGGAAAGAAGCTTTCTGAGAAACTGCTCCGTGTTCTGTTAATTCATCCCACAGAGTTACATCTTTCCCTTCAAGAAGCCTTTCGTTAAGACTGTTCCTGTGGAATTTTCAAAGGGATATTTGGAAGCCCATCGAGGGCTATGGTGAAAAAGGAAATATCTTCCGTTCAAAACTGGAAAGAAGCTTTCTGAGAAACTGCTCTGTGTTCTGTGAATTCATCTCACAGAGGTACATCTTTCCCTTCAAGAAGCCATTCGCTAAAGGCTGTTCTTGTGGAATTGGCAAGGGGATATTTGGAAGTCCATAGAGGGCTATGGTGAAAAAGGAAATATCTTCCATTCAAAACTGGAAAGAAGCTTTCTGAGAAACTGCTCTGTGTTCTGTTAATTCATCTCACAGAGTTACATCTTTCCAATCAAGAAGCCTTTCGCTAAGGCTGTTCTTTTGGAATTGGCAAAGGTATATTTGGAAGCCCATAGAGGGCTATGGTGAAAAAGGAACTATCTTCCGTTCAAAACTGGAAAGAAGCTTTCTGAGAAACTGCTCTGTGTTCTGTGAATTCATCTCACAGGGTTACATCTTTATCTTCAAGAAGCCTTTCGCTAAGGCTGTTCTTGTGGAATTGGCAAAGGGATATTTGGAAGCCCATAGAGGGCTATGGTGAAAAAGGAAATATCTTCCGTTCAAAACTGGAAAGAAGCTTTCTGAGAAACTGCTCTGTGTTCTGTGAATTCATATCACAGAGTTACATCTTTCCCTTCAAGAAGCCTTTCGCTAAGGCTGTTCTAGTGGAATTGGCAAACGGATATTTGGAAGCCCATAGAGGGCTACGGTGAAAAAGGAAATATCTTCCGTTCAAAACTGGAAAGAAGCTTTCTGAGAAACTGCTCTGTGATCTGTTAATTCATCTCACAGAGTTACATCTTTCCATTCAAGAATCCTTTCGCTAAGGCTGTTCTTGTGGAATTGGCAAAGGGATATTTGGAAGCCCATAGAGGGCTATGGTGAAAAAGGTAATATCTTCCGTTCAAAACAGGAAAGAAGCTTTCTGAGAAACTGCTCTGTGTTCTCTTAATTCATCTCACAGAGTTACATGTTTCCTTTCAAGAAGTCTTTCGCTAAGGCTGTTCTTGTGGAATTGGCAAAGGGATATTTGGCAGCCCATAGAGGGCTATGGTGTAAAAGGAAATATCTTCCATTCAATACTGGAAAGAAACTTTCTGAGAAACTGCTCTATGTTCTGTGAATTCGTCTCACAGAGTTCCATCTTTCTCTTCAAGAAGCCTTTCGCTAAGGCTGTTCTTGTGGAATTGGCAAAGGAATATTTGGAAGCCCATAGAGGGCTATGGTGAAAAAGGAAATATCTTCCGTTCAAAACTGGAAAGAAGCTTTCTGAGAAACTGCTCTGTGTTCTGTGAATTCATCCCACAGAGTTACATCTTTCCCTTCAAGAAGCCTTTCGCTAAGGCTGTTCTTGTGGAATTGGGAATGTTATATTTGGAAGCCCATAAAGGGTTATGGTGAAAAAGGAAATATCTTCCATTCAAACAGGAAAGAAGCTTTCTGAGAAACTGCTCTGTGTTCTGTGAATTCATCTCACAGAGTTACATGTTTCCCTTCAAGAAGCCTTTCGCTAAGGCTGTTCTTGTGGAATTGGCAAAGGGATACTTGGAATCCCCTAGAGGGCTATGGTGAAAAAGGAAATATATTCCGCTCAAAACTGGAAAGAAGCTTTCTGAGAAACTGCTCCGTGTTCTGTTAATTCATCCCACAAAGTTACATCTTTCCCTTCAAGAAGCCTTTCGTTAAGACTGTTCTTGTGGAATTGTCAAAGGGATATTTGGAAGCCCATAGAGGGCTATGGTGAAAAAGGTAATATCTTCCGTTCAAAACAGGAAAGAAGCTTTCTGAGAAACTGCTCTGTGTTCTCTTAATTCATCTCACAGAGTTACATGTTTCCTTTCAAGAAGTCTTTCGCTAAGGCTGTTCTTGTGGAATTGGCAAAGGGATATTTGGCAGCCCATAGAGGGCTATGGTGAAAAAGGAAATATCTTCCATTCAATACTGGAAAGAAGCTTTCTGAGATACTGCTCTATGTTCTGTGAATTCGTCTCACAGAGTTCCATCTTTCCCTTCAAGAAGCTTTTCGCTAAGGCTGTTCTTGTGGAATTGGCAAAGGAATATTTGGAAGCCCATAGAGGGCTATGGTGAAAAAGGAAATATCTTCCGTTCAAAACTGGAAAGAAGCTTTCTGAGAAACTGCTCTGTCTTCTCTTAATTCATCTCACAGAGTTACATGTTTCCTTTCAAGAATTCTTTCGCTAAGGCTGTTCTTGTGGAATTGGCAAAGGGATATTTGGAAGCCCATAGAGGGCTACGGTGAAAAAGGAAATATCTTCCATTCAATACTGGAAAGAAGCTTTCTGAGAAACTGCTCTATGTTCTGTGAATTCGTCTCACAGAGTTCCATCTTTCCCTTCAAGAAGCCTTTCGCTAAGGCTGTTCTTGTGGAATTGGCAAAGGAATATTTGGAAGCCCATAGAGGGCTATGGTGAAAAAGGAAATATCTTCCGTTCAAAACTGGAAAGAAGCTTTCTGAGAAACTGCTCTGTGTTCTGTGAATTCATCTCACAGAGTTACATCTTTCCCTTCAAGAAGCCTTTCGCTAAGGCTGTTCTTGTGGAATCGGCAAAGGGATATTTGGAAGCCCATAGAGGGCTATGGTGAAAAAGGAAATATCTTCCGTTCAAAACTGGAAAGAAGCTTTCTGAGAAACTGCTCTGTGTTCTGTGAATTCATCTCACAGAGTTACATCTTTCCCTTCAAGAAACCTTTCGCTAAGGCTGTTCTTGTGGAATTGGCAAAGGGATATTTGGAAGCCCCTAGAGGGCTACGGTGAAAAAGGAAATATCTTCCGTTCAAAACTGGAAAGAAGCTTTCTGAGAAACTGCTCTGTGTTCTGTGAATTCGTCTCACAGAGTTACATCTTTCCCTTCAAGAAGCCTTTCGCTAAGGCTGTTCTTGTGGAATTGGGAAAGTGATATTTGGAAGCCCATAGAGGGCTATGGTGAAAAAGGAAATATCTTCCGTTCAAAACTGGAAAGAAGCTTTCTGAGAGACTGCTCTGTGTTCTGTGATTTCATCTCCCAGAGTTACATCTTTCCCTTCAAGAAGCCTTTCGTTAAGGCTGTTCTTGTGGAGTTGGCAAAGGGATATTTGGAAGCACATAGAGGGCTATGGTGAAAAAGGAAATATCTTCCGTTCAAAACTGGAAAGAAGCTTTCTGAGAAACTGCTCTGTGTTCTGTGAATTCATCTCACAGAGTTACATCTTTCCCTTCAAGAAGCCTTTCGCTAAGGCTGTTCTTTTGGAATTGGCAAAGGTATATTTGGAAGCCCATAGAGGGCTATGGTGAAAAAGGAAATATCTTCCGTTCAAAACTGGAAAGAAGCTTTCTGAGAAACTGCTCTGTGTTCTGTGAATTCATCTCACAGAGTTACATCTTTCCCTTCAAGAAGCCTTTCGCTAAGGCTGTTCTTGTGCAATTGGCAAAGGGATATTTCGAAGCCATTGAGGGCTAAGGTGAAAAAGGAAATATCTTCCGCTCAAAACTGGAAAGAAGCTTTCTGAGAAACTGCTCCGTGTTCTGTTAATTCATCCCACAGAGTTACATCTTTCCCTTCAAGAAGCCTTTCGTTAAGACGGTTCTTGTGGAATTGTCAAAGGGATATTTGGAAGCCCATCGAGGGCTATGGTGAAAAAGGAAATATCTTCCGTTCAAAACTGGAAAGAAGCTTTCTGAGAATCTTCTCTGTGTTCCGTTAATTCATCTCACAGAGTTACATCTTTCCCTTCAAGAAGCCATTCGCTAAAGGCTGTTCTTGTGGAATTGGCAAGGGGATATTTGGAAGTCCATAGAGGGATATGGTGAAAAAGGAAATATCTTCCATTCAAAACTGGAAAGACGCTTTCTGAGAAAATGCTCTGGGTTCTGTGAATTCATCACACAGAGTTACATCTTTCCCTTCAAGAAGCCTTTCGCTGACGCTCTTCTTGTGGAATTGGCAAAGGGATATTTGGAAGCCCTTGGAGGGCTATGGTGAAAAAGGAAATATCTTCCGTTCAAAACTGGAAAGAAGCTTTCTGAGAAACTGCTCTGTGGTCTGTGAATTCATCTCACAGGGATACATCGTTCCCTTCAAGAAGCCTTTCGCTAAGGCTGTTCTTGTGGAATTGGCAAAGGGATATTTGGAAGCCCATAGAGGGCTATGGTGAAAAAGGAAATATCTTCCGTTCAAAACTGGAAAGAAGCTTTCTGAGAAACTGCTCTGTGTTCTGTGAATTCATATCACAGAGTTACATCTTTCCCTTCAAGAAGCCTTTCGCTAAGGCTGTTCTTGTGGAATTGGCAAAGGGATATTTGGAAGCCCATAGAGGGCTACGGTGAAAAAGGAAATATCTTCCGTTCAAAACTGGAAAGAAGCTTTCTGAGAAACTGCTCTGTGTTCTGTTAATTCATCTCACAGAGTTACATCTTTCCATTCAAGAAGCCTTTCGCTAAGGCTGTTCTTGTGGAACTGGCAAAGGGATATTTCGAAGCCCATAGAGGGCTATGGTGAAAAAGGAAATATCTTCCGTTCAAAAGTGGAAAGAAGCTTTCTGAGAAACTGCTCTGTGTTCTGTGAATTCATCTCACAGAGTTACATCTTTCCCTTCAAGAAGCCTTTCGCTAAGGCTGTTCTTGTGGAATTGGGAAAGTTATATTTGGAAGCCCCTAAAGGGTTATGGTGAAAAAGGAAATATCTTCCATTCAAACAGGAAACAAGTTTTCTGAGAAACTGCTCTGTGTTCTGTGAATTCATCTCACAGAGTTACATCTTTCCCTTCAAGAAGCCTTTCGCTAAGGCTGTTCTTGTGGAAATGGGAAAGTTATATTTGGAAGCCCATAAAGGGTTATGGTGAAAAAGGAAATATCTTCCATTCAAACAGGAAACAAGCTTTCTGAGAAACTGCTCTGTGTTCTGTGAATTCATCTCACAGAGTTACATCTTTCCCTTCAAGAAGCCTTTCGCTAAGGCTGTTCTTGTGCAATTGGCAAAGGGATATTTGGAAACCCCTAGAGGGCTATGGTGAAAAAGGAAATATCTTCCGCTCAAAACTGGAAAGAAGCTTTGTGAGAAACTGCTCCGTGTTCTGTTAATTCATCCCACAGAGTTACATCTTTCCCTTCAAGAAGCCTTTCGTTAAGACGGTTCTTGTGGAATTGTCAAAGGGATATTTGGAAGCCCATCGAGGGCTATGGTGAAAAAGGAAATATCTTCCGTTCAAAACTGGAAAGAAGCTTTCTGAGAAACTGCTCTGTGTTCTGTGAATTCATCTCACAGAGGTACATCTTTCCTTTCAAGAAGCCATTCGCTAAAGGCTGTTCTTGTGGAATTGGCAAGGGGATATTTGGAAGTCCATAGAGGGATATGGTGAAAAAGGAAATATCTTCCATTCAAAACTGGAAAGAAGCTTTCTGAGAAAATGCTCTGGGTTCTGTGAATTCATCACACAGAGTTACATCTTTCCCTTCAAGAAGCCTTTCGCTGACGCTGTTCTTGTGGAATTGGCAAAGGGATATTTGGAAGCCCTTGGAGGGCTATGGTGAAAAAGGAAATATCTTCCGTTCAAAACTGGAAAGAAGCTTTCTGAGAAACTGCTCTGTGGTCTGTGAATTCATCTCACAGGGATACATCGTTCCCTTCAAGAAGCCTTTCGCTAAGGCTGTTCTTGTGGAATTGGCAAAGGGATATTTGGAAGCCCATAGAGGGCTATGGTGAAAAAGGAAATATCTTCCGTTCAAAACTGGAAAGAAGCTTTCTGAGAAACTGCTCTGTGTTCTGTGAATTCATATCACAGAGTTACATCTTTCCCTTCAAGAAGCCTTTCGCTAAGGCTGTTCTTGTGGAATTGGCAAAGGGATATTTGGAAGCCCATAGCGGGCTACGGTGAAAAAGGAAATATCTTCCGTTCAAAACTGGAAAGAAGCTTTCTGAGAAACTGCTCTGTGTTCTGTTAATTCATCTCACAGAGTTACATCTTTCCATTCAAGAATCCTTTCGCTAAGGCTGTTCTTGTGGAACTGGCAAAGGGATATTTGGAAGCCCATAGAGGGCTATGGTGAAAAAGGAAATATCTTCCGTTCAAAAGTGGAAAGAAGCTTTCTGAGAAACTGCTCTGTGTTCTGTGAATTCATCTCACCGAGTTACATCGTTCCCTTCAAGAAGCCTTTCGCTAAGGCTGTTCTTGTGGAATTGGGAAAGTTATATTTGGAAGCCCATAAAGGGTTATGGTGAAAAAGGAAATATCTTCCATTCAAACAGGAAACAAGCTTTTTGAGAAACTGCTCTGTGTTCTGTGAATTCATCTCACAGAGTTACATCTTTCCCTTCAAGAAGCCTTTCGCTAAGGCTGTTCTTGTGGAATTGGCAAAGGGATATTTGGAATCCCCTAGAGGGCTATGGTGAAAAAGGAAATATCTTCCGTTCAAAACTGGAAAGAAGCTTTCTGAGAAACTGCTCTGTGTTCTGTGAATTCATCCCACAGTGTTACATCTTTCCCTTCAAGAAGCCTTTCGCTAAGGCTGTTCTTGTGGAATTGGGAAAGTTATATTTGGAAGCCCATAAAGGGTTATGGTGAAAAAGGAAAAAACTTCCATTCAAAACAGGAAAGAAGCTTTCCGAGAAACTGCTCTGTCTTCTCTTAATTCATCTCACAGAGTTACATGTTTCCCTTCAAGAAGCCTTTCGCTAAGGCTGTTCTTGTGGAATTGGCAAAGGGATATTTGGAAGCCCAGATAGGGTTATGGTGAAAAAGGAAATATCTTCCGTTCAAAACTGGAAAGAAGCTTTCTGAGAGACTGCTCTGTGTTCTGTGAATTCATCTCACAGAGTTACATCTTTCCCTTCAAGAAGCCTTTCGCTAAGACTGTTCTTGTGGAATTGTCAAAGGGATATTTGGAAGCCCATAGAGGGGTATGGCGAAAAAGGAAATATCTTCTGTTCAAAACTGGAAAGAAGCTTTCTGAGAAACAGCTCTGTGTTCTGTTAATTCATCTCACAGAGTTACATCTTTCCCTTCAAGAAGCCTTTCGCTAAGGCTGTTCTTGTGGAATTGGCAAAGGGACATTTGGAAGCCCATAGAGGGCTATGGTGAAAAAGGAAATATCTTCCGTTCAAAACTGGAAAGAAGCTTTCTGAGAAACTGCTCTGTGTTCCGTGAATTCATCTCACAGAGTTACATCTTTCCCTTCAATAAGCCTTTCGCTAAGGCTGTTCTTGTGCAATTGGCAAAGGGATATTTGGAAGCCCATAGAGGGCTACGGTGAAAAAGGAAATATCTTCCGTTCAAAACTGGAAAGAAGCTTTCTGAGAAACTGCTCTGTGTTCTCTTAATTCATTTCACAGAGTTACATGTTTCCTTTCAAGAAGTCTTTCTCTAAGGCTGTTCTTGTGGAATTGGCAAAGGGATATTTGGAAGCCCATAGAGGGCTATGGTGAAAAAGGAAATATCTTCCGTTCAAAACTGGAAAGAAGCTTTCTGAGAAACTGCTCTGTGTTCTGTGAATTCATCTCACAGAGTTACATCTTTCCCTTCAAGAAGCCTTTCGCTAAGGCTGTTCTTGTGGAATTGGCAAAGGGATATTTGGAAGCCCATAGAGGGCTAAGGTGAAAAAGGAAATATCTTCCGTTCAAAACTGGAAAGAAGCTTTCTGAGAAACTGCTCTGTGTTCTGTGAATTCGTCTCACAGAGTTACATCTTTCCCTTCAAGAAGCCTTTCGCTAAGGCTGTTCTTGTGGAATCGGCAAAGGGATATTTGGAAGCCCATAGAGGGCTATGGTGAAAAAGGAAATATCTTCCGTTCAAAACTGGAAAGAAGCTTTCTGAGAAACTGCTCTGTTCTGTGAATACATATCACAGAGTTACATCTTTCCCTTCAAGAAGCCTTTCCCTAAGGCTGTTCTTGTGGAATTGGCAAAGGGATATTTGGAAGCCCATAGAGGGCTAAGGTGAAAAAGGAAATATATTCCGCTCAAAACTGGAAAGAAGCTTTCTGAGAAACTGCTCCGTGTTCTGTTAATTCATCCCACAGAGTTACATCTTTCCCTTCAAGAAGCCTTTCGTTAAGACTGTTCTTGTGGAATTGCCAAAGGGATATTTGGAAGCCCATAGAGGGCTATGGTGAAAAAGGAAATATCTTCCGTTCAAAACTGGAAAGAAACTTTCTGAGAAACTGCTCTGTGTTCCCTTAATTCATTTCACAGAGTTACATGTTTCCTTTCAAGAATTCTTTCGCTAAGGCTGTTCTTGTGGAATTGGCAAAGGGATATTTGGAAGCCCATAGAGGGCTATGGTGAAAAAGGAAATATCTTCCATTCAATACTGGAAAGAAGCTTTCTGAGAAACTGCTCTATGTTCTGTGAATTCGTCTCACAGAGTTCCATGTTTCCCTTCAAGAAGCCTTTCGCTAAGGCTGTTCTTGTGGAATTGGCAAAGGAATATTTGGAAGCCCATAGAGGGCTATGGTGAAAAAGGAAATATCTTCCGTTCAAAACTGGAAAGAAGCTTTCTGAGAAACTGCTCTGTGTTCTGTGAATTCATCTCACAGAGTTCCATGTTTCCCTTCAAGAAGCCTTTCGCTAAGGCTGTTCTTGTGGAATTGGCAAAGGGATATTTGGAAGCCCATAGAGGGCTATGGTGAAAAAGGAAATATCTTCCGTTCAAAACTGGAAAGAAGCTTTCTGAGAAACTGCTCTGTGTTCTGTGAATTCATCTCACAGAGTTACATCTTTCCCTTCAAGAAACCTTTCGCTAAGGCTGTTCTTGTGGAATTGGCAAAGGGATATTTGGAAGCCCATAGAGGGCTACGGTGAAAAAGGAAATATCTTCCGTTCAAAACTGGAAAGAAGCTTTCTGAGAAACTGCTCTGTGTTCTGTGAATTCGTCTCACAGAGTTACATCTTTCCCTTCAAGAAGCCTTTCGCTAAGGCTGTTCTTGTGGAATTGGGAAAGTGATATTTGGAAGCCCATAGAGGGCTATGGTGAAAAAGGAAATATCTTCCGTTCAAAACTGGAAAGAAGCTTTCTGAGAGACTGCTCTGTGTTCTGTGATTTCATCTCCCAGAGTTACATCTATCCCTTCAAGAAGCCTTTCGCTAAGGCTGTTCTTGTGGAATTGGCAAAGGGATATTTGGAAGCCCATAGAGGGCTATGGTGAAAAAGGAAATATCTTCCGTTCAAAACTGGAAAGAAGCTTTCTGAGAAACTGCTCTGTGTTCTGTGAATTCATCTCACAGAGTTACATCTTTCCCTTCAAGAAGCCTTTCGCTAAGGCTGTTCTTGTGGAATTGGCAAAGGGATATTTGGAAGCCCATAGAGGGCTAAGGTGAAAAAGGAAATATCTTCCGTTCAAAACTGGAAAGAAGCTTTCTGAGAAACTGCTCTGTGTTCTGTGAATTCGTCTCACAGAGTTACATCTTTCCCTTCAAGAAGCCTTTCGCTAAGGCTGTTCTTGTGGAATTGGCAAAGGGATATTTGGAAGCCCATAAAGGGTTATGGTGAAAAAGGAAATATCTTCCATTCAAACAGGAAACAAGCTTTCTGAGAAACTGCTCTGTGTTCTGTGAATTCATCTCACAGAGTTACATCTTTCCCTTCAATAAGCCTTTCGCTAAGGCTGTTCTTGTGGAATTGGCAAAGGGATATTTGGAATCCCCTAGAGGGCTATGGTGAAAAAGGAAATATCTTCTGTTCAAAACTGGAAAGAAGCTTTCTGAGAAACTGCTCTGTGTTCTGTGAATTCATCCCACAGAGTTACATCTTTCCCTTCAAGAAGCCTTTCGCTAAGGCTGTTCTTGTGGAATTGGGAAAGTTATATTTGGAAGCCCATAAAGGGTTATGGTGAAAAAGGAAAAAACTTCCATTCAAAACAGGAAAGAAGCTTTCCGAGAAACTGCTCTGTCTTCTCTTAATTCATCTCACAGAGTTACATGTTTCCCTTCAAGAAGCCTTTCGCTAAGGCTGTTCTTGTGGAATTGGCAAAGGGATATTTGGAAGCCCAGATAGGGTTATGGTGAAAAAGGAAATATCTTCCGTTCAAAACTGGAAAGAAGCTTTCTGAGAGACTGCTCTGTGTTCTGTGAATTCATCTCACAGAGTTACATCTTTCCCTTCAAGAAGCCTTTCGCTAAGACTGTTCTTGTGGAATTGTCAAAGGGATATTTGGAAGCCCATAGAGGGGTATGGCGAAAAAGGAAATATCTTCCGTTCAAAACTGGAAAGAAGCTTTCTGAGAAACTGCTCTGTGTTCTGTTAATTCATCTCACAGAGTTGCATCTTTCCCTTCAAGAAGCCTTACGCTAAGGCTGTTCTTGTGGAATTGGCAAAGGGATATTTGGAAGCCCATAGAGGGCTATGGTGAAAAAGGAAATATCTTCCGTTCAAAACTGGAAAGAAGCTTTCTGAGAAACTGCTCTGTGTTCTGTTAATTCATCCCACAGAGTTACATCTTTCCCTTCAAGAAGCCTTTCGCTAAGGCTGTTCTTGTGGAATTGGCAAAGGGATATTTGGAAGCCCATAGAGGGCTACGGTGAAAAAGGAAATATCTTCCGTTCAAAACTGGAAAGAAGCTTTCTGAGAAACTGCTCTGTGTTCTCTTAATTCATTTCACAGAGTTACATGTTTCCTTTCAAGAAGTCTTTCTCTAAGGCTGTTCTTGTGGAATTGGCAAAGGGATATTTGGAAGCCCATAGAGGGCTATGGTGAAAAAGGAAATATCTTCCGTTCAAAACTGGAAAGAAGCTTTCTGAGAAACTGCTCTGTGTTCTGTGAATTCATCTCACAGAGGTACATCTTTCCTTTCAAGAAGCCATTCGCTAAAGGCTGTTCTTGTGGAATTGGCAAGGGGATATTTGGAAGTCCATAGAGGGATATGGTGAAAAAGGAAATATCTTCCATTCAAAACTGGAAAGAAGCTTTCTGAGAAAATGCTCTGGGTTCTGTGAATTCATCACACAGAGTTACATCTTTCCCTTCAAGAAGCCTTTCGCTGACGCTGTTCTTGTGGAATTGGCAAAGGGATATTTGGAAGCCCTTGGAGGGCTATGGTGAAAAAGGAAATATCTTCCGTTCAAAACTGGAAAGAAGCTTTCTGAGAAACTGCTCTGTGGTCTGTGAATTCATCTCACAGGGATACATCGTTCCCTTCAAGAAGCCTTTCGCTAAGGCTGTTCTTGTGGAATTGGCAAAGGGATATTTGGAAGCCCATAGAGGGCTATGGTGAAAAAGGAAATATCTTCCGTTCAAAACTGGAAAGAAGCTTTCTGAGAAACTGCTCTGTGTTCTGTGAATTCATATCACAGAGTTACATCTTTCCCTTCAAGAAGCCTTTCGCTAAGGCTGTTCTTGTGGAATTGGCAAAGGGATATTTGGAAGCCCATAGCGGGCTACGGTGAAAAAGGAAATATCTTCCGTTCAAAACTGGAAAGAAGCTTTCTGAGAAACTGCTCTGTGTTCTGTTAATTCATCTCACAGAGTTACATCTTTCCATTCAAGAATCCTTTCGCTAAGGCTGTTCTTGTGGAACTGGCAAAGGGATATTTGGAAGCCCATAGAGGGCTATGGTGAAAAAGGAAATATCTTCCGTTCAAAAGTGGAAAGAAGCTTTCTGAGAAACTGCTCTGTGTTCTGTGAATTCATCTCACCGAGTTACATCGTTCCCTTCAAGAAGCCTTTCGCTAAGGCTGTTCTTGTGGAATTGGGAAAGTTATATTTGGAAGCCCATAAAGGGTTATGGTGAAAAAGGAAATATCTTCCATTCAAACAGGAAACAAGCTTTTTGAGAAACTGCTCTGTGTTCTGTGAATTCATCTCACAGAGTTACATCTTTCCCTTCAAGAAGCCTTTCGCTAAGGCTGTTCTTGTGGAATTGGCAAAGGTCTATTTGGAATCCCCTAGAGGGCTATGGTGAAAAAGGAAATATCTTCCGTTCAAAACTGGAAAGAAGCTTTCTGAGAAACTGCTCTGTGTTCTGTGAATTCATCCCACAGTGTTACATCTTTCCCTTCAAGAAGCCTTTCGCTAAGGCTGTTCTTGTGGAATTGGGAAAGTTATATTTGGAAGCCCATAAAGGGTTATGGTGAAAAAGGAAAAAACTTCCATTCAAAACAGGAAAGAAGCTTTCCGAGAAACTGCTCTGTCTTCTCTTAATTCATCTCACAGAGTTACATGTTTCCCTTCAAGAAGCCTTTCGCTAAGGCTGTTCTTGTGGAATTGGCAAAGGGATATTTGGAAGCCCAGATAGGGATATGGTGAAAAAGGAAATATCTTCCGTTCAAAACTGGAAAGAAGCTTTCTGAGAGACTGCTCTGTGTTCTGTGAATTCATCTCACAGAGTTACATCTTTCCCTTCAAGAAGCCTTTCGCTAAGACTGTTCTTGTGGAATTGTCAAAGGGATATTTGGAAGCCCATAGAGGGGTATGGCGAAAAAGGAAATATCTTCTGTTCAAAACTGGAAAGAAGCTTTCTGAGAAACTGCTCTGTGTTCTGTTAATTCATCTCACAGAGTTACATCTTTCCCTTCAAGAAGCCTTTCGCTAAGGCTGTTCTTGTGGAATTGGCAAAGGGACATTTGGAAGCCCATAGAGGGCTATGGTGAAAAAGGAAATATCTTCCGTTCAAAACTGGAAAGAAGCTTTCTGAGAAACTGCTCTGTGTTCCGTGAATTCATCTCACAGAGTTACATCTTTCCCTTCAATAAGCCTTTCGCTAAGGCTGTTCTTGTGCAATTGGCAAAGGGATATTTGGAAGCCCATAGAGGGCTACGGTGAAAAAGGAAATATCTTCCGTTCAAAACTGGAAAGAAGCTTTCTGAGAAACTGCTCTGTGTTCTCTTAATTCATTTCACAGAGTTACATGTTTCCTTTCAAGAAGTCTTTCTCTAAGGCTGTTCTTGTGGAATTGGCAAAGGGATATTTGGAAGCCCATAGAGGGCTATGGTGAAAAAGGAAATATCTTCCGTTCAAAACTGGAAAGAAGCTTTCTGAGAAACTGCTCTGTGTTCGGTGAATTCATCTCACAGAGTTACATCTTTCCCTTCAAGAAGCCTTTCGCTAAGGCTGTTCTTGTGGAATTGGCAAAGGGATATTTGGAAGCCCATAGAGGGCTAAGGTGAAAAAGGAAATATCTTCCGTTCAAAACTGGAAAGAAGCTTTCTGAGAAACTGCTCTGTGTTCTGTGAATTCGTCTCACAGAGTTACATCTTTCCCTTCAAGAAGCCTTTCGCTAAGGCTGTTCTTGTGGAATCGGCAAAGGGATATTTGGAAGCCCATAGAGGGCTATGGTGAAAAAGGAAATATCTTCCGTTCAAAACTGGAAAGAAGCTTTCTGAGAAACTGCTCTGTTCTGTGAATACATATCACAGAGTTACATCTTTCCCTTCAAGAAGCCTTTCCCTAAGGCTGTTCTTGTGGAATTGGCAAAGGGATATTTGGAAGCCCATAGAGGGCTAAGGTGAAAAAGGAAATATATTCCGCTCAAAACTGGAAAGAAGCTTTCTGAGAAACTGCTCCGTGTTCTGTTAATTCATCCCACAGAGTTACATCTTTCCCTTCAAGAAGCCTTTCGTTAAGACTGTTCTTGTGGAATTGCCAAAGGGATATTTGGAAGCCCATAGAGGGCTATGGTGAAAAAGGAAATATCTTCCGTTCAAAACTGGAAAGAAACTTTCTGAGAAATTGCTCTGTGTTCCCTTAATTCATTTCACAGAGTTACATGTTTCCTTTCAAGAATTCTTTCGCTAAGGCTGTTCTTGTGGAATTGGCAAAGGGATATTTGGAAGCCCATAGAGGGCTATGGTGAAAAAGGAAATATCTTCCATTCAATACTGGAAAGAAGCTTTCTGAGAAACTGCTCTATGTTCTGTGAATTCGTCTCACAGAGTTCCATGTTTCCCTTCAAGAAGCCTTTCGCTAAGGCTGTTCTTGTGGAATTGGCAAAGGAATATTTGGAAGCCCATAGAGGGCTATGGTGAAAAAGGAAATATCTTCCGTTCAAAACTGGAAAGAAGCTTTCTGAGAAACTGCTCTGTGTTCTGTGAATTCATCTCACAGAGTTCCATGTTTCCCTTCAAGAAGCCTTTCGCTAAGGCTGTTCTTGTGGAATTGGCAAAGGGATATTTGGAAGCCCATAGAGGGCTATGGTGAAAAAGGAAATATCTTCCGTTCAAAACTGGAAAGAAGCTTTCTGAGAAACTGCTCTGTGTTCTGTGAATTCATCTCACAGAGTTACATCTTTCCCTTCAAGAAACCTTTCGCTAAGGCTGTTCTTGTGGAATTGGCAAAGGGATATTTGGAAGCCCATAGAGGGCTACGGTGATAAAGGAAATATCTTCCGTTCAAAACTGGAAAGAAGCTTTCTGAGAAACTGCTCTGTGTTCTGTGAATTCGTCTCACAGAGTTACATCTTTCCCTTCAAGAAGCCTTTCGCTAAGGCTGTTCTTGTGGAATTGGGAAAGTGATATTTGGAAGCCCATAGAGGGCTATGGTGAAAAAGGAAATATCTTCCGTTCAAAACTGGAAAGAAGCTTTCTGAGAGACTGCTCTGTGTTCTGTGATTTCATCTCCCAGAGTTACATCTATCCCTTCAAGAAGCCTTTCGCTAAGGCTGTTCTTGTGGAATTGGCAAAGGGATATTTGGAAGCCCATAGAGGGCTATGGTGAAAAAGGAAATATCTTCCGTTCAAAACTGGAAAGAAGCTTTCTGAGAAACTGCTCTGTGTTCTGTGAATTCATCTCACAGAGTTACATCTTTCCCTTCAATAAGCCTTTCGCTAAGGCTGTTCTTGTGGAATTGGCAAAGGGATATTTGGAATCCCCTAGAGGGCTATGGTGAAAAAGGAAATATCTTCTGTTCAAAACTGGAAAGAAGCTTTCTGAGAAACTGCTCTGTGTTCTGTGAATTCATCCCACAGAGTTACATCTTTCCCTTCAAGAAGCCTTTCGCTAAGGCTGTTCTTGTGGAATTGGGAAAGTTATATTTGGAAGCCCATAAAGGGTTATGGTGAAAAAGGAAAAAACTTCCATTCAAAACAGGAAAGAAGCTTTCCGAGAAACTGCTCTGTCTTCTCTTAATTCATCTCACAGAGTTACATGTTTCCCTTCAAGAAGCCTTTCGCTAAGGCTGTTCTTGTGGAATTGGCAAAGGGATATTTGGAAGCCCAGATAGGGTTATGGTGAAAAAGGAAATATCTTCCGTTCAAAACTGGAAAGAAGCTTTCTGAGAGACTGCTCTGTGTTCTGTGAATTCATCTCACAGAGTTACATCTTTCCCTTCAAGAAGCCTTTCGCTAAGACTGTTCTTGTGGAATTGTCAAAGGGATATTTGGAAGCCCATAGAGGGGTATGGCGAAAAAGGAAATATCTTCCGTTCAAAACTGGAAAGAAGCTTTCTGAGAAACTGCTCTGTGTTCTGTTAATTCATCTCACAGAGTTGCATCTTTCCCTTCAAGAAGCCTTACGCTAAGGCTGTTCTTGTGGAATTGGCAAAGGGATATTTGGAAGCCCATAGAGGGCTATGGTGAAAAAGGAAATATCTTCCGTTCAAAACTGGAAAGAAGCTTTCTGAGAAACTGCTCTGTGTTCTGTTAATTCATCCCACAGAGTTACATCTTTCCCTTCAAGAAGCCTTTCGCTAAGGCTGTTCTTGTGGAATTGGCAAAGGGATATTTGGAAGCCCATAGAGGGCTACGGTGAAAAAGGAAATATCTTCCGTTCAAAACTGGAAAGAAGCTTTCTGAGAAACTGCTCTGTGTTCTCTTAATTCATTTCACAGAGTTACATGTTTCCTTTCAAGAAGTCTTTCTCTAAGGCTGTTCTTGTGGAATTGGCAAAGGGATATTTGGAAGCCCATAGAGGGCTATGGTGAAAAAGGAAATATCTTCCGTTCAAAACTGGAAAGAAGCTTTCTGAGAAACGGCTCTGTGTTCTGTGAATTCATCTCACAGAGTTACATCTTTCCCTTCAAGAAGCCTTTCGCTAAGGCTGTTCTTGTGGAATCGGCAAAGGGATATTTGGAAGCCCATAGAGGGCTAAGGTGAAAAAGGAAATATCTTCCGTTCAAAACTGGAAAGAAGCTTTCTGAGAAACCGCTCTGTGTTCTGTGAATTCGTCTCACAGAGTTACATCTTTCCCTTCAAGAAGCCTTTCGCTAAGGCTGTTCTTGTGGAATCGGCAAAGGGATATTTGGAAGGCCATAGAGGGCTATGGTGAAAAAGGAAATATCTTCCGTTCAAAACTGGAAAGAAGCTTTCTGAGAAACTGCTCTGTTCTGTGAATACATATCACAGAGTTACATCTTTCCCTTCAAGAAGCCTTTCGCTAAGGCTGTTCTTGTGGAATTGGCAAAGGGATATTTGGAAGCCCATAGAGGGCTAAGGTGAAAAAGGAAATATATTCCGCTCAAAACTGGAAAGAAGCTTTCTGAGAAACTGCTCCGTGTTCTGTTAATTCATCCCACAGAGTTACATCTTTCCCTTCAAGAAGCCTTTCGTTAAGACTGTTCTTGTGGAATTGTCAAAGGGATATTTGGAAGCCCATAGAGGGCTATGGTGAAAAAGGAAATATCTTCCGTTCAAAACTGGAAAGAAACTTTCTGAGAAACTGCTCTGTGTTCCCTTAATTCATTTCACAGAGTTACATGTTTCCTTTCAAGAATTCTTTCGCTAAGGCTGTTCTTGTGGAATTGGCAAAGGGATATTTGGAAGCCCATAGAGGGCTATGGTGAAAAAGGAAATATCTTCCATTCAATACTGGAAAGAAGCTTTCTGAGAAACTGCTCTATGTTCTGTGAATTCGTCTCACAGAGTTCCATGTTTCCCTTCAAGAAGCCTTTCGCTAAGGCTGTTCTTGTGGAATTGGCAAAGGAATATTTGCAAGCCCATAGAGGGCTATGGTGAAAAAGGAAATATCTTCCGTTCAAAACTGGAAAGAAGCTTTCTGAGAAACTGCTCTGTGTTCTGTGAATTCATCTCACAGAGGTACATCTTTCCCTTCAAGAAGCCATTCGCTAAAGGCTGTTCTTGTGGAATTGGCAAAGGGATATTTGGAAGTCCATAGAGGGCTATGGTGAAAAAGGAAATATCTTCCATTCAAAACTGGAAAGAAACTTTCTGAGAAACTGCTCTGTGTTCTCTTAATTCATCTCACAGAGTTACATGTTTCCCTCCAAGAAGCCTTTCGCTAAGGCTGTTCTTGTGGAATTGGGAAAGGGATATTTGGAAGCCCATAGAGGGCTATGGTGAAAAAGGAAATATCTTCCGTTCAAAACTGGAAAGAAGCTTTCTGAGAGACTGCTCTGTGTTCTGTGAATTCATCTCACAGAGTTACATGTTTCCCTTCAAGAAGCCTTTCGCTAAGGCTGTTCTTGTGGAATTGGGAAAGGGATATTTGGAAGCCCATAGAGGGCTATGGTGAAAAAGGAAATATCTTCCATTCAAAACTGGAAAGAAGCTTTCAGAGAGACTGCTCTGTGTTCTGTGAATTCATCTCACAGAGTTACATCTTTCCCTTCAAGAAGCCTTTCGCTAAGGCTGTTCTTGTGGAATTGGCAAAGGGATATTTGGAAGCCCATAGAGGGCTATTGTGAAAAAGGAAATATCTTCCGTTCAAAACTGGAAAGAAGCTTTCTGAGAAACTGCTCTGTGTTCTGTGAATTCATCTCACAGAGTTACATCTTTCCCTTCAAGAAACCTTTCGCTAAGGCTGTTCTTGTGGAATTGGCAAAGGGATATTTGGAAGCCCCTAGAGGGCTACGGTGAAAAAGGAAATATCTTCCGTTCAAAACTGGAAAGAAGCTTTCTGAGAAACTGCTCTGTGTTCTGTGAATTCGTCTCACAGAGTTACATCTTTCCCTTCAAGAAGCCTTTCGCTAAGGCTGTTCTTGTGGAATTGGGAAAGTGATATTTGGAAGCCCATAGAGGGCTATGGTGAAAAAGGAAATATCTTCCGTTCAAAACTGGAAAGAAGCTTTCTGAGAAACTGCTCTGTGTTCTGTGAATTCATCTCACAGAGTTACATCTTTCCCTTCAAGAAGCCTTTCGCCTAGGCTGTTCTTGTGGAATCGGCAAAGGGATATTTGGAAGCCCATAGAGGGCTATGGTGAAAAAGGAAATATCTTCCGTTCAAAACTGGAAAGAAGCTTTCTGAGAAACTGCTCTGTGTTCTGTTAATTCATCTCACAGAGTTACATCTTTCCCTTCAAGAAGCCTTTCGCTAAGGCTGTTCTTGTGGAATTGTCAAAGGGATATTTCGAAGCCATTGAGGGCTAAGGTGAAAAAGGAAATATCTTCCGCTCAAAACTGGAAAGAAGCTTTCTGAGAAACTGCTCCGTGTTCTGTTAATTCATCCCACAGAGTTACATCTTTCCCTTCAAGAAGCCTTTCGTTAAGACTGTTCTTGTGCAATTGGCAAAGGGATATTTGGAAGCCCATAGAGGGCTATGGTGAAAGAGGAAATATCTTCCGTTCAAAACTGGAAAGAAGCTTTCTGAGAAACTGCTCTGTGTTCTGTGAATTCATCCCACAGAGTTACATCTTTCCCTTCAAGAAGCCTTTCGTTAAGGCTGTTCTTGTGGAGTTGGCAAAGGGATATTTGGAAGCACATAGATGGCTATGGTGAAAAAGGAATTATCTTCCGTTCAAAACTGGAAAGAAGCTTTCTGAGAAACTGCTCTGTGTTCTGTGAATTCATCCCACAGAGTTACATCTTTCCCTTCAAGAAGCCTTTCGCTAAGGCTGTTCTTGTGGAATTGGGAAAGTTATATTTGGAAGCCCATAAAGGGTTATGGTGAAAAAGGAAAAAACTTCCATTCAAAACAGGAAAGAAGCTTTCCGAGAAACTGCTCTGTCTTCTCTTAATTCATCTCACAGAGTTACATGTTTCCCATCAAGAAGCCTTTCGCTAAGGCTGTTCTTGTGGAATTGGCAAAGGGATATTTGGAAGCCCAGATAGGGTTATGGTGAAAAAGGAAATATCTTCCGTTCAAAACTGGAAAGAAGCTTTCTGAGAGACTGCTCTGTGTTCTGTGAATTCATCTCACAGAGTTACATCTTTCCCTTCAAGAAGCCTTTCGCTAAGACTGTTCTTGTGGAATTGTCAAAGGGATATTTGGAAGCCCATAGAGGGGTATGGCGAAAAAGGAAATATCTTCCGTTCAAAACTGGAAAGAAGCTTTCTGAGAAACTGCTCTGTGTTCTGTTAATTCATCTCACAGAGTTGCATCTTTCCCTTCAAGAAGCCTTACGCTAAGGCTGTTCTTGTGGAATTGGCAAAGGGATATTTGGAAGCCCATAGAGGGCTATGGTGAAAAAGGAAATATCTTCCGTTCAAAACTGGAAAGAAGCTTTCTGAGAAACTGCTCTGTGTTCTGTTAATTCATCCCACAGAGTTACATCTTTCCCTTCAAGAAGCCTTTCGCTAAGGCTGTTCTTGTGGAATTGGCAAAGGGATATTTGGAAGCCCATAGAGGGCTACGGTGAAAAAGGAAATATCTTCCGTTCAAAACTGGAAAGAAGCTTTCTGAGAAACTGCTCTGTGTTCTCTTAATTCATTTCACAGAGTTACATGTTTCCTTTCAACAAGTCTTTCTCTAAGGCTGTTCTTGTGGAATTGGCAAAGGGATATTTGGAAGCCCATAGAGGGCTATGGTGAAAAAGGAAATATCTTCCGTTCAAAACTGGAAAGAAGCTTTCTGAGAAACGGCTCTGTGTTCTGTGAATTCATCTCACAGAGTTACATCTTTCCCTTCAAGAAGCCTTTCGCTAAGGCTGTTCTTGTGGAATTGGCAAAGGGATATTTGGAAGCCCATAGAGGGCTAAGGTGAAAAAGGAAATATCTTCCGTTCAAAACTGGAAAGAAGCTTTCTGAGAAACTGCTCTGTGTTCTGTGAATTCGTCTCACAGAGTTACATCTTTCCCTTCAAGAAGCCTTTCGCTAAGGCTGTTCTTGTGGAATCGGCAAAGGGATATTTGGAAGGCCATAGAGGGCTATGGTGAAAAAGGAAATATCTTCCGTTCAAAACTGGAAAGAAGCTTTCTGAGAAACTGCTCTGTTCTGTGAATACATATCACAGAGTTACATCTTTCCCTTCAAGAAGCCTTTCGCTAAGGCTGTTCTTGTGGAATTGGCAAAGGGATATTTGGAAGCCCATAGAGGGCTAAGGTGAAAAAGGAAATATATTCCGCTCAAAACTGGAAAGAAGCTTTCTGAGAAACTGCTCCGTGTTCTGTTAATTCATCCCACAGAGTTACATCTTTCCCTTCAAGAAGCCTTTCGTTAAGACTGTTCTTGTGGAATTGTCAAAGGGATATTTGGAAGCCCATAGAGGGCTATGGTGAAAAAGGAAATATCTTCCGTTCAAAACTGGAAAGAAACTTTCTGAGAAACTGCTCTGTGTTCCCTTAATTCATTTCACAGAGTTACATGTTTCCTTTCAAGAATTCTTTCGCTAAGGCTGTTCTTGTGGAATTGGCAAAGGGATATTTGGAAGCCCATAGAGGGCTATGGTGAAAAAGGAAATATCTTCCATTCAATACTGGAAAGAAGCTTTCTGAGAAACTGCTCTATGTTCTGTGAATTCGTCTCACAGAGTTCCATGTTTCCCTTCAAGAAGCCTTTCGCTAAGGCTGTTCTTGTGGAATTGGCAAAGGAATATTTGGAAGCCCATAGAGGGCTATGGTGAAAAAGGAAATATCTTCCGTTCAAAACTGGAAAGAAGCTTTCTGAGAAACTGCTCTGTGTTCTGTGAATTCATCTCACAGAGGTACATCTTTCCCTTCAAGAAGCCATTCGCTAAAGGCTGTTCTTGTGGAATTGGCAAAGGGATATTTGGAAGTCCATAGAGGGCTATGGTGAAAAAGGAAATATCTTCCATTCAAAACTGGAAAGAAACTTTCTGAGAAACTGCTCTGTGTTCTCTTAATTCATCTCACAGAGTTACATGTTTCCCTCCAAGAAGCCTTTCGCTAAGGCTGTTCTTGTGGAATTGGGAAAGGGATATTTGGAAGCCCATAGAGGGCTATGGTGAAAAAGGAAATATCTTCCGTTCAAAACTGGAAAGAAGCTTTCTGAGAGACTGCTCTGTGTTCTGTGAATTCATCTCACAGAGTTACATGTTTCCCTTCAAGAAGCCTTTCGCTAAGGCTGTTCTTGTGGAATTGGGAAAGGGATATTTGGAAGCCCATAGAGGGCTATGGTGAAAAAGGAAATATCTTCCGTTCAAAACTGGAAAGAAGCTTTCAGAGAGACTGCTCTGTGTTCTGTGAATTCATCTCACAGAGTTACATCTTTCCCTTCAAGAAGCCTTTCGCTAAGGCTGTTCTTGTGGAATTGGCAAAGGGATATTTGGAAGCCCATAGAGGGCTATTGTGAAAAAGGAAATATCTTCCGTTCAAAACTGGAAAGAAGCTTTCTGAGAAACTGCTCTGTGTTCTGTGAATTCATTTCACAGAGTTACATCTTTCCCTTCAAGAAACCTTTCGCTAAGGCTGTTCTTGTGGAATTGGCAAAGGGATATTTGGAAGCCCCTAGAGGGCTACGGTGAAAAAGGAAATATCTTCCGTTCAAAACTGGAAAGAAGCTTTCTGAGAAACTGCTCTGTGTTCTGTGAATTCGTCTCACAGAGATACATCTTTCCCTTCAAGAAGCCTTTCGCTAAGGCTGTTCTTGTGGAATTGGGAAAGTGATATTTGGAAGCCCATAGAGGGCTATGGTGAAAAAGGAAATATCTTCCGTTCATAACTGGAAAGAAGCTTTCTGAGAGACTGCTCTGTGTTCTGTGATTTCATCTCCCAGAGTTACATCTATCCCTTCAAGAAGCCTTTCGCTAAGGCTGTTCTTGTGGAATTGGCAAAGGGATATTTGGAAGCCCATAGAGGGCTATGGTGAAAAAGGAAATATCTTCCGTTCAAAACTGGAAAGAAGCTTTCTGAGAAACTGCTCTGTGTTCTGTGAATTCATCTCACAGAGTTACATCTTTCCCTTCAAGAAGCCTTTCGCTAAGGCTGTTCTTGTGGAATCGGCAAAGGGATATTTGGAAGCCCATAGAGGGCTATGGTGAAAAAGGAAATATCTTCCGTTCAAAACTGGAAAGAAGCTTTCTGAGAAACTGCTCTGTGTTCTGTTAATTCATCTCACAGAGTTACATCTTTCCCTTCAAGAAGCCTTTCGCTAAGGCTGTTCTTGTGGAATTGTCAAAGGGATATTTCGAAGCCATTGAGGGCTAAGGTGAAAAAGGAAATATCTTCCGCTCAAAACTGGAAAGAAGCTTTCTGAGAAACTGCTCCGTGTTCTGTTAATTCATCCCACAGAGTTACATCTTTCCCTTCAAGAAGCCTTTCGTTAAGACTGTTCTTGTGCAATTGGCAAAGGGATATTTGGAAGCCCATAGAGGGCTATGGTGAAAGAGGAAATATCTTCCGTTCAAAACTGGAAAGAAGCTTTCTGAGAAACTGCTCTGTGTTCTGTGAATTCATCCCACAGAGTTACATCTTTCCCTTCAAGAAGCCTTTCGTTAAGGCTGTTCTTGTGGAGTTGGCAAAGGGATATTTGGAAGCACATAGATGGCTATGGTGAAAAAGGAATTATCTTCCGTTCAAAACTGGAAAGAAGCTTTCTGAGAAACTGCTCTGTGTTCTCTTAATTCATCTCACAGAGTTACATGTTTCCTTTCAAGAAGCCTTTCGCTAAGGCTGTTCTTTTGGAATTGGCAAAGGTATATTTGGAAGCCCATAGAGGGCTATGGTGAAAAAGGAAATATCTTCCGTTCAAAACTGGAAAGAAGCTTTCTGAGAAACTGCTCTGTGTTCTGTGAATTCATCTCACAGAGTTACATCTTTCCCTTCAATAAGCCTTTCGCTAAGGCTGTTCTTGTGCAATTGGCAAAGGGATATTTGGAAACCCCTAGAGGGCTATGGTGAAAAAGGAAATATCTTCCGCTCAAAACTGGAAAGAAGCTTTCTGAGAAACTGCTCCGTGTTCTTTTAATTCATCCCACAGAGTTACATCTTTCCCTTCAAGAAGCCTTTCGTTAAGACGGTTCTTGTGGAATTGTCAAAGGGATATTTGGAAGCCCATCGAGGGCTATGGTGAAAAAGGAAATATCTTCCGTTCAAAACTGGAAAGAAGCTTTCTGAGAAACTGCTCTGTGTTCTGTGAATTCATCTCACAGAGGTACATCTTTCCTTTCAAGAAGCCATTCGCTAAAGGCTGTTCTTTTGGAATTGGCAAGGGGATATTTGGAAGTCCATAGAGGGATATGGTGAAAAAGGTAATATCTTCCATTCAAAACTGGAAAGAAGCTTTCTGAGAAAATGCTCTGGGTTCTGTGAATTCATCACACAGAGTTACATCTTTCCCTTCAAGAAGCCTTTCGCTGACGCTGTTCTTCTGGAATTGGCAAAGGGATATTTGGAAGCCCTTGGAGGGCTATGGTGAAAAAGGAAATATCTTCCGTTCAAAACTGGAAAGAAGCTTTCTGAGAAACTGCTCTGTGGTCTGTGAATTCATCTCACAGGGATACATCGTTCCCTTCAAGAAGCCTTTCGCTAAGGCTGTTCTTGTGGAATTGGCAAAGGGATATTTGGAAGCCCATAGAGGGCTATGGTGAAAAAGGAAATATCTTCCGTTCAAAACTGGAAAGAAGCTTTCTGAGAAACTGCTCTGTGTTCTGTGAATTCATATCACAGAGTTACATCTTTCCCTTCAAGAAGCCTTTCGCTAAGGCTGTTCTTGTGGAATTGGCAAAGGGATATTTGGAAGCCCATAGAGGGCTACGGTGCAAAACGAAATATCTTCCGTTCAAAACTGGAAAGAAGCTTTCTGAGAAACTGCTCTGTGTTCTGTTAATTCATCTCACAGAGTTACATCTTTCCATTGAAGAATCCTTTCGCTAAGGCTGTTCTTGTGGAACTGGCAAAGGGATATTTGGAAGCCCATAGAGGGCTATGGTGAAAAAGGAAATATCTTCCGTTCAAAAGTGGAAAGAAGCTTTCTGAGAAACTGCTCTGTGTTCTGTGAATTCATCTCACAGAGTTACATCTTTCCCTTCAAGAAGCCTTTCGCTAAGGCTGTTCTTGTGGAATTGGGAAAGTTATATTTGGAAGCCCATAAAGGGTTATGGTGAAAAAGGAAATATCTTCCATTCAAACAGGAAACAAGCTTTCTGAGAAACTGCTCTGTGTTCTGTGAATTCATCTCACAGAGTTACATCTTTCCCTTCAAGAAGCCTTTCGCTAAGGCTGTTCTTGTGGAATTGGCAAAGGGATATTTGGAATCCCCTAGAGGGCTATGGTGAAAAAGGAAATATCTTCCGTTCAAAACTGGAAAGAAGCTTTCTGAGAAACTGCTCTGTGTTCTGTGAATTCATCCCACAGAGTTACATCTTTCCCTTCAAGAAGCCTTTCGCTAAGGCTGTTCTTGTGGAATTGGGAAAGTTATATTTGGAAGCCCATAAAGGGTTATGGTGAAAAAGGAAAAAACTTCCATTCAAAACAGGAAAGAAGCTTTCCGAGAAACTGCTCTGTCTTCTCTTAATTCATCTCACAGAGTTACATGTTTCCCTTCAAGAAGCCTTTCGCTAAGGCTGTTCTTGTGGAATTGGCAAAGGGATATTTGGAAGCCCAGATAGGGTTATGGTGAAAAAGGAAATATCTTCCGTTCAAAACTGGAAAGAAGCTTTCTGAGAGACTGCTCTGTGTTCTGTGAATTCATCTCACAGAGTTACATCTTTCCCTTCAAGAAGCCTTTCGCTAAGACTGTTCTTGTGGAATTGTCAAAGGGATATTTGGAAGCCCATAGAGGGGTATGGCGAAAAAGGAAATATCTTCCGTTCAAAACTGGAAAGAAGCTTTCTGAGAAACTGCTCTGTGTTCTGTTAATTCATCTCACAGAGTTGCATCTTTCCCTTCAAGAAGCCTTACGCTAAGGCTGTTCTTGTGGAATTGGCAAAGGGATATTTGGAAGCCCATAGAGGGCTATGGTGAAAAAGGAAATATCTTCCGTTCAAAACTGGAAAGAAGCTTTCTGAGAAACTGCTCTGTGTTCTGTTAATTCACCCCACAGAGTTACATCTTTCCCTTCAAGAAGCCTTTCGCTAAGGCTGTTCTTGTGGAATTGGCAAAGGGATATTTGGAAGCCCATAGAGGGCTACGGTGAAAAAGGAAATATCTTCCGTTCAAAACTGGAAAGAAGCTTTCTGAGAAACTGCTCTGTGTTCTCTTAATTCATTTCACAGAGTTACATGTTTCCTTTCAAGAAGTCTTTCTCTAAGGCTGTTCTTGTGGAATTGGCAAAGGGATATTTGGAAGCCCATAGAGGGCTATGGTGAAAAAGGAAATATCTTCCGTTCAAAACTGGAAAGAAGCTTTCTGAGAAACTGCTCTGTGTTCTGTGAATTCATCTCACAGAGTTACATCTTTCCCTTCAAGAAGCCTTTCGCTAAGGCTGTTCTTGTGGAATCGGCAAAGGGATATTTGGAAGCCCATAGAGGGCTATGGTGAAAAAGGAAATATCTTCCGTTCAAAACTGGAAAGAAGCTTTCTGAGAAACTGCTCTGTTCTGTGAATACATATCACAGAGTTACATCTTTCCCTTCAAGAAGCCTTTCGCTAAGGCTGTTCTTGTGGAATTGGCAAAGGGATATTTGGAAGCCCATAGAGGGCTAAGGTGAAAAAGGAAATATATTCCGCTCAAAACTGGAAAGAAGCTTTCTGAGAAACTGCTCCGTGTTCTGTTAATTCATCCCACAGAGTTACATCTTTCCCTTCAAGAAGCCTTTCGTTAAGACTGTTCTTGTGGAATTGTCAAAGGGATATTTGGAAGCCCATAGAGGGCTATGGTGAAAAAGGAAATATCTTCCGTTCAAAACTGGAAAGAAACTTTCTGAGAAACTGCTCTGTGTTCCCTTAATTCATTTCACAGAGTTACATGTTTCCTTTCAAGAATTCTTTCGCTAAGGCTGTTCTTGTGGAATTGGCAAAGGGATATTTGGAAGCCCATAGAGGGCTATGGTGAAAAAGGAAATATCTTCCATTCAATACTGGAAAGAAGCTTTCTGAGAAACTGCTCTATGTTCTGTGAATTCGTCTCACAGAGTTCCATGTTTCCCTTCAAGTAGCCTTTCGCTAAGGCTGTTCTTGTGGAATTGGCAAAGGAATATTTGGAAGCCCATAGAGGGCTATTTTGAAAAAGGAAATATCTTCCGTTCAAAACTGGAAAGAAACTTTCTGAGAAACTGCTCTGTGTTCTGTGAATTCATCTCACAGAGTTACATCTTTCCCTTCAAGAAGCCTTTCGCTAAGGCTGTTCTTGTGGAATTGGCAAAGGGATATTAGGAAGCCCATAGAGGGCTATGGTGAAAAAGGAAATATCTTCCGTTCAAAACTGGAAAGAAGCTTTCTGAGAAACTGCTCTGTGTTCTGTGAATTCATCTCACAGAGTTACATCTTTCCCTTCAAGAAACCTTTCGCTAAGGCTGTTCTTGTGGAATTGGCAAAGGGATATTTGGAAGCCCATAGAGGGCTACGGTGAAAAAGGAAATATCTTCCGTTCAAAACTGGAAAGAAGCTTTCTGAGAAACTGCTCTGTGTTCTGTGAATTCGTCTCACAGAGTTACATCTTTCCCTTCAAGAAGCCTTTCGCTAAGGCTGTTCTTGTGGAATTGGGAAAGTGATATTTGGAAGCCCATAGAGGGCTATGGTGAAAAAGGAAATATCTTCCGTTCAAAACTGGAAAGAAGCTTTCTGAGAGACTGCTCTGTGTTCTGTGATTTCATCTCCCAGAGTTACATCTATCCCTTCAAGAAGCCTTTCGCTAAGGCTGTTCTTGTGGAATTGGCAAAGGGATATTTGGAAGCCCATAGAGGGCTATGGTGAAAAAGGAAATATCTTCCGTTCAAAACTGGAAAGAAGCTTTCTGAGAAACTGCTCTGTGTTCGGTGAATTCATCTCACAGAGTTACATCTTTCCCTTCAAGAAGCCTTTCGCTAAGGCTGTTCTTGTGGAATTGGCAAAGGGATATTTGGAAGCCCATAGAGGGCTAAGGTGAAAAAGGAAATATCTTCCGTTCAAAACTGGAAAGAAGCTTTCTGAGAAACTGCTCTGTGTTCTGTGAATTCGTCTCACAGAGTTACATCTTTCCCTTCAGGAAGCCTTTCGCTAAGGCTGTTCTTGTGGAATCGGCAAAGGGATATTTGGAAGCCCATAGAGGGCTATGGTGAAAAAGGAAATATCTTCCGTTCAAAAGTGGAAAGAAGCTTTCTGAGAAACTGCTCTGTGTTCTGTGAATTCATCTCACAGAGTTACATATTTCCCTTCAAGAAGCCTTTCGCTAAGGCTGTTCTTGTGGAATTGGGAAAGTTATATTTGGAAGCCCATAAAGGGTTATGGTGAAAAAGGAAATATCTTCCATTCAAACAGGAAACAAGCTTTCTGAGAAACTGCTCTGTGTTCTGTGAATTCATCTCACAGAGTTACATCTTTCCCTTCAAGAAGCCTTTCGCTAAGGCTGTTCTTGTGGAATTGGCAAAGGGATATTTGGAATCCCCTAGAGGGCTATGGTGAAAAAGGAAATATCTTCCGTTCAAAACTGGAAAGAAGCTTTCTGAGAAACTGCCCTGTGTTCTGTGAATTCATCCCACAGAGTTACATCTTTCCCTTCAAGAAGCCTTTCGCTAAGGCTCTTCTTGTGGAATTGGGAAAGTTATATTTGGAAGCCCATAAAGGGTTATGGTGAAAAAGGAAAAAACTTCCATTCAAAACAGGAAAGAAGCTTTCCGAGAAACTGCTCTGTCTTCTCTTAATTCATCTCACAGAGTTACATGTTTCCCTTCAAGAAGCCTTTCGCTAAGGCTGTTCTTGTGGAATTGGCAAAGGGATATTTGGAAGCCCAGATAGGTTTATGGTGAAAAAGGAAATATCTTCCGTTCAAAACTGGAAAGAAGCTTTCTGAGAGACTGCTCTGTGTTCTGTGAATTCATCTCACAGAGTTACATCTTTCCCTTCAAGAAGCCTTTCGCTAAGACTGTTCTTGTGGAATTGTCAAAGGGATATTTGGAAGCCCATAGAGGGGTATGGCGAAAAAGGAAATATCTTCCGTTCAAAACTGGAAAGAAGCTTTCTGAGAAACTGCTCTGTGTTCTGTTAATTCATCTCACAGAGTTGCATCTTTCCCTTCAAGAAGCCTTACGCTAAGGCTGTTCTTGTGGAATTGGCAAAGGGATATTTGGAAGCCCATAGAGGGCTATGGTGAAAAAGGAAATATCTTCCGTTCAAAACTGGAAAGAAGCTTTCTGAGAAACTGCTCTGTGTTCTGTTAATTCATCCCACAGAGTTACATCTTTCCCTTCAAGAAGCCTTTCGCTAAGGCTGTTCTTGTGGAATTGGCAAAGGGATATTTGGAAGCCCATAGAGGGCTACGGTGAAAAAGGAAATATCTTCCGTTCAAAACTGGAAAGAAGCTTTCTGAGAAACTGCTCTGTGTTCTCTTAATTCATTTCACAGCGTTACATGTTTCCTTTCAAGAAGTCTTTCTCTAAGGCTGTTCTTGTGGAATTGGCAAAGGGATATTTGGAAGCCCATAGAGGGCTATGGTGAAAAAGGAAATATCTTCCGTTCAAAACTGGAAAGAAGCTTTCTGAGAAACTGCTCTGTGTTCGGTGAATTCATCTCACAGAGTTACATCTTTCCCTTCAAGAAGCCTTTCGCTAAGGCTGTTCTTGTGGAATTGGCAAAGGGATATTTGGAAGCCCATAGAGGGCTAAGGTGAAAAAGGAAATATCTTCCGTTCAAAACTGGAAAGAAGCTTTCTGAGAAACTGCTCTGTGTTCTGTGAATTCGTCTCACAGAGTTACATCTTTCCCTTCAAGAAGCCTTTCGCTAAGGCTGTTCTTGTGGAATCGGCAAAGGGATATTTGGAAGCCCATAGAGGGCTATGGTGAAAAAGGAAATATCTTCCGTTCAAAACTGGAAAGAAGCTTTCTGAGAAACTGCTCTGTTCTGTGAATACATATCACAGAGTTACATCTTTCCCTTCAAGAAGCCTTTCGCTAAGGCTGTTCTTGTGGAATTGGCAAAGGGATATTTGGAAGCCCATAGAGGGCTAAGGTGAAAAAGGAAATATATTCCGCTCAAAACTGGAAAGAAGCTTTCTGAGAAACTGCTCCGTGTTCTGTTAATTCATCCCACAGAGTTACATCTTTCCCTTCAAGAAGCCTTTCGTTAAGACTGTTCTTGTGGAATTGTCAAAGGGATATTTGGAAGCCCATAGAGGGCTATGGTGAAAAAGGAAATATCTTCCGTTCAAAACTGGAAAGAAACTTTCTGAGAAACTGCTCTGTGTTCCCTTAATTCATTTCACAGAGTTACATGTTTCCTTTCAAGAATTCTTTCGCTAAGGCTGTTCTTGTGGAATTGGCAAAGGGATATTTGGAAGCCCATAGAGGGCTATGGTGAAAAAGGAAATATCTTCCATTCAATACTGGAAAAAAGCTTTCTGAGAAACTGCTCTATGTTCTGTGAATTCGTCTCACAGAGTTCCATGTTTCCCTTCAAGAAGCCTTTCGCTAAGGCTGTTCTTGTGGAATTGGCAAAGGAATATTTGGAAGCCCATAGAGGGCTGTGGTGAAAAAGGAAATATCTTCCGTTCAAAACTGGAAAGAAGCTTTCTGAGAAACTGCTCTGTGTTCTGTTAATTCATCTCACAGAGTTACATCTTTCCCTTCAAGAAGCCTTTCGCTAAGGCTGTTCTTGTGGAATTGGCAAAGGGATATTTGGAAGCCCATAGAGGGCTACGGTGAAAAAGGAAATATCTTCCGTTCAAAACTGGAAAGAAGCTTTCTGAGAAACTGCTCTGTGTTCTGTGAATTCATCTCACAGAGTTACATCTTTCCCTTCAAGAAACCTTTCGCTAAGGCTGTTCTTGTGGAATTGGCAAAGGGATATTTGGAAGACCATAGAGGGCTACGGTGAAAAAGGAAATATCTTCCGTTCAAAACTGGAAAGAAGCTTTCTGAGAAACTGCTCTGTGTTCTGTGAATTCGTCTCACAGAGTTACATCTTTCCCTTCAAGAAGCCTTTCGCTAAGGCTGTTCTTGTGGAATTGGGAAAGTGATATTTGGAAGCCCATAGAGGGCTATGGTGAAAAAGGAAATATCTTCCGTTCAAAACTGGAAAGAAGCTTTCTGAGAGACTGCTCTGTGTTCTGTGATTTCATCTCCCAGAGTTACATCTATCCCTTCAAGAAGCCTTTCGCTAAGGCTGTTCTTGTGGAATTGGCAAAGGGATATTTGGAAGCCCATAGAGGGCTATGGTGAAAAAGGAAATATCTTCCGTTCAAAACTGGAAAGAAGCTTTCTGAGAAACTGCTCTGTGTTCTGTGAATTCATCTCACCGAGTTACATCTTTCCCTTCAAGAAGCCTTTCGCTAAGGCTGTTCTTGTGGAATCGGCAAAGGGATATTTGGAAGCCCATAGAGGGCAATGGTGAAAAAGGAAATATCTTCCCTTCAAAACTGGAAAGAAGCTTTCTGAGAAACTGCTCTGTGTTCTGTTAATTCATCTCACAGAGTTACATCTTTCCCTTCAAGAAGCCTTTCGCTAAGGCTGTTCTTGTGGAATTGTCAAAGGGACATTTCGAAGCCATTGAGGGCTAAGGTGAAAAAGGAAATATCTTCCGCTCAAAACTGGAAAGAAGCTTTCTGAGAAACTGCTCCGTGTTCTGTTAATTCATCCCACAGAGTTACATCTTTCCCTTCAAGAAGCCTTTCGTTAAGACTGTTCTTGTGGAATTGTCAAAAGGATATTTGGAAGCCCATAGAGGGCTATGGTGAAAAAGGAAATATCTTCCGTTCAAAACTGGAAAGAAACTTTCTGAGAAACTGCTCTGTGTTCCCTTAATTCATTTCACAGAGTTACATGTTTCCTTTCAAGAATTCTTTCGCTAAGGCTGTTCTTGTGGAATTGGCAAAGGGATATTTGGAAGCCCATAGAGGGCTATGGTGAAAAAGGAAATATCTTCCATTCAATACTGGAAAGAAGCTTTCTGAGAAACTGCTCTATGTTCTGTGAATTCGTCTCACAGAGTTCCATGTTTCCCTTCAAGAAGCCTTTCGCTAAGGCTGTTCTTGTGGAATTGGCAAAGGAATATTTGGAAGCCCATAGAGGGCTATGGTGAAAAAGGAAATATCTTCCGTTCAAAACTGGAAAGAAGCTTTCTGAGAAACTGCTCTGTGTTCTGTGAATTCATCTCACAGAGTTACATCTTTCCCTTCAAGAAGCCCTTCGCTAAGGCTGTTCTTGTGGAATTGGCAAAGGGATATTTGGAAGCCCTTAGAGGGCTATGGTGAAAAAGGAAATATCTTCCGTTCAAAACTGGAAAGAAGCTTTCTGAGAAACTGCTCTGTGTTCTGTGAATTCATCTCACAGAGTTACATCTTTCCCTTCAAGAAACCTTTCGCTAAGGCTGTTCTTGTGGAATTGGCAAAGGGATATTTGGAAGACCATAGAGGGCTACGGTGAAAAAGGAAATATCTTCCGTTCAAAACTGGAAAGAAGCTTTCTGAGAAACTGCTCTGTGTTCTGTGAATTCGTCTCACAGAGTTACATCTTTCCCTTCAAGAAGCCTTTCGCTAAGGCTGTTCTTGTGGAATTGGGAAAGTGATATTTGGAAGCCCATAGAGGGCTATGGTGAAAAAGGAAATATCTTCCGTTCAAAACTGGAAAGAAGCTTTCTGAGAGACTGCTCTGTGTTCTGTGATTTCATCTCCCAGAGTTACATCTATCCCTTCAAGAAGCCTTTCGCTAAGGCTGTTCTTGTGGAATTGGCAAAGGGATATTTGGAAGCCCATAGAGGGCTATGGTGAAAAAGGAAATATCTTCCGTTCAAAACTGGAAAGAAGCTTTCTGAGAAACTGCTCTGTGTTCTGTTAATTCATCCCAAAGAGTTACATCTTTCCCTTCAAGAAGCCTTTCGCTAAGGCTGTTCTTGTGGAATTGGCAAAGGGATATTTGGAAGCCCATAGAGGGCTACGGTGAAAAAGGAAATATCTTCCGTTCAAAACTGGAAAGAAGCTTTCTGAGAAACTGCTCTGTGTTCTCTTAATTCATTTCACAGCGTTACATGTTTCCTTTCAAGAAGTCTTTCTCTAAGGCTGTTCTTGTGGAATTGGCAAAGGGATATTTGGAAGCCCATAGAGGGCTATGGTGAAAAAGGAAATATCTTCCGTTCAAAACTGGAAAGAAGCTTTCTGAGAAACTGCTCTGTGTTCTGTGAATTCATCTCACAGAGTTACATCTTTCCCTTCAAGAAGCCTTTCGCTAAGGCTGTTCTTGTGGAATTGGCAAAGGGATATTTGGAAGCCCATAGAGGGCTAAGGTGAAAAAGGAAATATCTTCCGTTCAAAACTGGAAAGAAGCTTTCTGAGAAACTGCTCTGTGTTCTGTGAATTCGTCTCACAGAGTTACATCTTTCCCTTCAAGAAGCCTTTCGCTAAGGCTGTTCTTGTGGAATCGGCAAAGGGATATTTGGAAGCCCATAGAGGGCTATGGTGAAAAAGGAAATATCTTCCGTTCAAAACTGGAAAGAAGCTTTCTGAGAAACTGCTCTGTTCTGTGAATACATATCACAGAGTTACATCTTTCCCTTCAAGAAGCCTTTCGCTAAGGCTGTTCTTGTGGAATTGGCAAAGGGATATTTGGAAGCCCATAGAGGGCTAAGGTGAAAAAGGAAATATATTCCGCTCAAAACTGGAAAGAAGCTTTCTGAGAAACTGCTCCGTGTTCTGTTAATTCATCCCACAGAGTTACATCTTTCCCTTCAAGAAGCCTTTCGTTAAGACTGTTCTTGTGGAATTGTCAAAGGGATATTTGGAAGCCCATAGAGGGCTATGGTGAAAAAGGAAATATCTTCCGTTCAAAACTGGAAAGAAACTTTCTGAGAAACTGCTCTGTGTTCCCTTAATTCATTTCACAGAGTTACATGTTTCCTTTCAAGAATTCTTTCGCTAAGGCTGTTCTTGTGGAATTGGCAAAGGGATATTTGGAAGCCCATAGAGGGCTATGGTGAAAAAGGAAATATCTTCCATTCAATACTGGAAAGAAGCTTTCTGAGAAACTGCTCTATGTTCTGTGAATTCGTCTCACAGAGTTCCATGTTTCCCTTCAAGAAGCCTTTCGCTAAGGCTGTTCTTGTGGAATTGGCAAAGGGATATTTGGAAGCCCATAGAGGGCTATGGTGAAAAAGGAAATATCTTCCGTTCAAAACTGGAAAGAAGCTTTCTGAGAAACTGCTCTGTGTTCTGTGAATTCATCTCACAGAGTTACATCTTTCCCTTCAAGAAGCCTTTCGCTAAGGCTGTTCTTGTGGAATCGGCAAAGGGATATTTGGAAGCCCATAGAGGGCAATGGTGAAAAAGGAAATATCTTCCGTTCAAAACTGGAAAGAAGCTTTCTGAGAAACTGCTCTGTGTTCTGTTAATTCATCTCACAGAGTTACATCTTTCCCTTCAAGAAGCCTTTCGCTAAGGCTGTTCTTGTGGAATTGTCAAAGGGATATTTCGAAGCCATTGAGGGCTAAGGTGAAAAAGGAAATATCTTCCGCTCAAAACTGGAAAGAAGCTTTCTGAGAAACTGCTCCGTGTTCTGTTAATTCATCCCACAGAGTTACATCTTTCCCTTCAAGAAGCCTTTCGTTAAGACTGTTCTTGTGGAATTGTCAAAGGGATATTTGGAAGCCCATAGAGGGCTATGGTGAAAAAGGAAATATCTTCCGTTCAAAACTGGAAGGAAACTTTCTGAGAAACTGCTCTGTGTTCCCTTAATTCATTTCACAGAGTTACATGTTTCCTTTCAAGAATTCTTTCGCTAAGGCTGTTCTTGTGGAATTGGCAAAGGGATATTTGGAAGCCCATAGAGGGCTATGGTGAAAAAGGAAATATCTTCCATTCAATACTGGAAAGAAGCTTTCTGAGAAACTGCTCTATGTTCTGTGAATTCGTCTCACAGAGTTCCATGTTTCCCTTCAAGAAGCCTTTCGCTAAGGCTGTTCTTGTGGAATTGGCAAAGGAATATTTGGAAGCCCATAGAGGGCTATGGTGAAAAAGGAAATATCTTCCGTTCAAAACTGGAAAGAAGCTTTCTGAGAAACTGCTCTGTGTTCTGTGAATTCATCTCACAGAGTTCCATGTTTCCCTTCAAGAAGCCTTTCGCTAAGGCTGTTCTTGTGGAATTGGCAAAGGGATATTTGGAAGCCCATAGAGGGCTATGGTGAAAAAGGAAATATCTTCCGTTCAAAACTGGAAAGAAGCTTTCTGAGAAACTGCTCTGTGTTCTGTGAATTCGTCTCACAGAGTTACATCTTTCCCTTCGAGAAGCCTTTCGCTAAGGCTGTTCTTGTGGAATTGGGAAAGTGATATTTGGAAGCCCATAGAGGGCTATGGTGAAAAAGGAAATATCTTCCGTTCAAAACTGGAAATAAGCTTTCTGAGACACTGCTCTGTGTTCTGTGATTTCATCTCCCAGAGTTACATCTATCCCTTCAAGAAGCCTTTCGCTAAGGCTGTTCTTGTGGAATTGGCAAAGGGATATTTGGAAGCCCATAGAGGGCTATGGTGAAAAAGGAAATATCTTCCGTTCAAAACTGGAAAGAAGCTTTCTGAGAAACTGCTCTGTGTTCTGTGAATTCATCTCACAGAGTTACATCTTTCCCTTCAAGAAGCCTTTCGCTAAGGCTGTTCTTGTGGAATCGGCAAAGGGATATTTGGAAGCCCATAGAGGGCAATGGTGAAAAAGGAAATATCTTCCGTTCAAAACTGGAAAGAAGCTTTCTGAGAAACTGCTCTGTGTTCTGTTAATTCATCTCACAGAGTTACATCTTTCCCTTCAAGAAGCCTTTCGCTAAGGCTGTTCTTGTGGAATTGTCAAAGGGATATTTCGAAGCCATTGAGGGCTAAGGTGAAAAAGGAAATATCTTCCGCTCAAAACTGGAAAGAAGCTTTCTGAGAAACTGCTCCGTGTTCTGTTAATTCATCCCACAGAGTTACATCTTTCCCTTCAAGAAGCCTTTCGTTAAGACTGTTCTTGTGGAATTGTCAAAGGGATATTTGGAAGCCCATAGAGGGCTATGGTGAAAAAGGAAATATCTAACGTTCAAAACTGGAAAGAAGCTTTCTGAGAAACTGCTCTGAGTTCTGTTAATTCATCTCACAGAGTTACATCTTTCCCTTCAAGAAGCCTTTCGCTAAGGCTGTTCTTGTGGAATTGGCAAAGGGATATTTGGAAGCCCATAGAGGGCTACGGTGAAAAAGGAAATATCTTCCGTTCAAAACTGAAAAGAAGCTTTCTGAGAAACTGCTCTGTGTTCTGTGAATTCGTCTCACAGAGTTACATCTTTCCCTTCAAGAAGCCTTTCGCTAAGGCTGTTCTTGTGGAATTGGGAAAGTGATATTTGGAAGCCCATAGAGGGCTATGGTGAAAAAGGAAATATCTTCCGTTCAAAACTGGAAAGAAGCTTTCTGAGAGACTGCTCTGTGTTCTGTGAATTCATCTCCCAGAGTTACATCTTTCCCTTCAAGAAGCCTTTCGCTAAGGCTGTTCTTGTGGAATCGGCAAAGGGATATTTGGAAGCCCATAGAGGGCTATGGTGAAAAAGGAAATATCTTCCGTTCAAAACTGGAAAGAAGCTTTCTGAGAAACTGCTCTGTGTTCTCTTAATTCATCTCACAGAGTTACATCTTTCCCTTCAAAAAGCCTTTCGCTAAGGCTGTTCTTGTGGAATTGTCAAAGGGATATTTCGAAGCCATTGAGGGCTAAGGTGAAAAAGGAAATATCTTCCGCTCAAAACTGGAAAGAAGCTTTCTGAGAAAGTGCTCTGTGTTCTGTTAATTCATATCACAGAGTTACATCTTTACCTTCAAGAAGCCTTTCGCTAAGGCTGTTCTTGTGCAATTGGCAAAGGGATATTTGGAAGCCCATAGAGGGCTATGGTGAAAGAGGAAATATCTTCCGTTCAAAACTGGAAAGAAGCTTTCTGAGAAACTGCTCTGTGTTCTGTGAATTCATCCCACAGAGTTACATCTTTCCCTTCAAGAAGGCTTTCGTTAAGGCTCTTCTTGTGGAGTTGGCAAAGGGATATTTGGAAGCACATAGATGGCTATGGTGAAAAAGGAATTATCTTCCGTTCAAAACTGGAAAGAAGCTTTCTGAGAAACTGCTCTGTGTTCTCTTAATTCATCTCACAGAGTTCCATGTTTCCTTTCAAGAAGCCTTTCGCTAAGGCTGTTCTTTTGGAATTGGCAAAGGTATATTTGGAAGCCCATAGAGGGTTATGGTGAAAAAGGAAATATCTTCCGTTCAAAACTGGAAAGAAGCTTTCTGAGAAACTGCTCTGTGTTCTGTGAATTCATCTCACAGAGTTACATCTTTCCCTTCAATAAGCCTTTCGCTAAGGCTGTTCTTGTGCAATTGGCAAAGGGATATTTGGAAACCCCTAGAGGGCTATGGTGAAAAAGGAAATATCTTCCGCTCAAAACTGGAAAGAAGCTTTCTGAGAAACTGCTCCGTGTTCTGTTAATTCATCCCACAGAGTTACATCTTTCCCTTCAAGAAGCCTTTCGTTAAGACTGTTCTTGTGGAATTGTCAAAGGGATATTTGGAAGCCCATCGAGGGCTATGGTGAAAAAGGAAATATCTTCCGTTCAAAACTGGAAAGAAGCTTTCTGAGAAACTGCTCTGTGTTCTGTGAATTCATCTCACAGAAGTACATCTTTCCTTTCAAGAAGCCATTCGCTAAAGGCTGTTCTTGTGGAATTGGCAAGGGGATATTTGGAAGTCCATAGAGGGATATGGTGAAAAAGGAAATATCTTCCATTCAAAACTGGAAAGAAGCTTTCTGAGAAAATGCTCTGGGTTCTGTGAATTCATCACACAGAGTTACATCTTTCCCTTCAAGAAGCCTTTCGCTGACGCTGTTCTTGTGGAATTGGCAAAGGGATATTTGGAAGCCCTTGGAGGGCTATGGTGAAAAAGAAAATATCTTCCGTTCAAAACTGGAAAGAAGCTTTCTGAGAAACTGCTCTGTGTTCTGTGAATTCGTCTCACAGAGTTACATCTTTCCCTTCAAGAAGCCTTTCGCTAAGGCTGTTCTTGTGGAATTGGGAAAGTGATATTTGGAAGCCCATAGAGGGCTATGGTGAAAAAGGAAATATCTTCCGTTCAAAACTGGAAAGAAGCTTTCTGAGAGACTGCTCTGTGTTCTGTGATTTCATCTCCCAGAGTTACATCTATCCCTTCAAGAAGCCTTTCGCTAAGGCTGTTCTTGTGGAATTGGCAAAGGGATATTTGGAAGCCCATAGAGGGCTATGGTGAAAAAGGAAATATCTTCCGTTCAAAACTGGAAAGAAGCTTTCTGAGAAACTGCTCTGTGTTCTGTGAATTCATCTCACAGAGTTACATCTTTCCCTTCAAGAAGCCTTTCGCTAAGGCTGTTCTTGTGGAATCGGCAAAGGGATATTTGGAAGCCCATAGAGGGCAATGGTGAAAAAGGAAATATCTTCCCTTCAAAACTGGAAAGAAGCTTTCTGAGAAACTGCTCTGTGTTCTGTTAATTCATCTCACAGAGTTACATCTTTCCCTTCAAGAAGCCTTTCGCTAAGGCTGTTCTTGTGGAATTGTCAAAGGGACATTTCGAAGCCATTGAGGGCTAAGGTGAAAAAGGAAATATCTTCCGCTCAAAACTGGAAAGAAGCTTTCTGAGAAACTGCTCCGTGTTCTGTTAATTCATCCCACAGAGTTACATCTTTCCCTTCAAGAAGCCTTTCGTTAAGACTGTTCTTGTGGAATTGTCAAAGGGATATTTGGAAGCCCATAGAGGGCTATGGTGAAAAAGGAAATATCTTCCGTTCAAAACTGGAAAGAAACTTTCTGAGAAACTGCTCTGTGTTCCCTTAATTCATTTCACAGAGTTACATGTTTCCTTTCAAGAATTCTTTCGCTAAGGCTGTTCTTGTGGAATTGGCAAAGGGATATTTGGAAGCCCATAGAGGGCTATGGTGAAAAAGGAAATATCTTCCATTCAATACTGGAAAGAAGCTTTCTGAGAAACTGCTCTATGTTCTGTGAATTCGTCTCACAGAGTTCCATGTTTCCCTTCAAGAAGCCTTTCGCTAAGGCTGTTCTTGTGGAATTGGCAAAGGAATATTTGGAAGCCCATAGAGGGCTATGGTGAAAAAGGAAATATCTTCCGTTCAAAACTGGAAAGAAGCTTTCTGAGAAACTGCTCTGTGTTCTGTGAATTCATCTCACAGAGTTACATCTTTCCCTTCAAGAAGCCCTTCGCTAAGGCTGTTCTTGTGGAATTGGCAAAGGGATATTTGGAAGCCCATAGAGGGCTATGGTGAAAAAGGAAATATCTTCCGTTCAAAACTGGAAAGAAGCTTTCTGAGAAACTGCTCTGTGTTCTGTGAATTCATCTCACAGAGTTACATCTTTCCCTTCAAGAAACCTTTCGCTAAGGCTGTTCTTGTGGAATTGGCAAAGGGATATTTGGAAGACCATAGAGGGCTACGGTGAAAAAGGAAATATCTTCCGTTCAAAACTGGAAAGAAGCTTTCTGAGAAACTGCTCTGTGTTCTGTGAATTCGTCTCACAGAGTTACATCTTTCCCTTCAAGAAGCCTTTCGCTAAGGCTGTTCTTGTGGAATTGGGAAAGTGATATTTGGAAGCCCATAGAGGGCTATGGTGAAAAAGGAAATATCTTCCGTTCAAAACTGGAAAGAAGCTTTCTGAGAGACTGCTCTGTGTTCTGTGATTTCATCTCCCAGAGTTACATCTATCCCTTCAAGAAGCCTTTCGCTAAGGCTGTTCTTGTGGAATTGGCAAAGGGATATTTGGAAGCCCATAGAGGGCTATGGTGAAAAAGGAAATATCTTCCGTTCAAAACTGGAAAGAAGCTTTCTGAGAAACTGCTCTGTGTTCTGTTAATTCATCCCAAAGAGTTACATCTTTCCCTTCAAGAAGCCTTTCGCTAAGGCTGTTCTTGTGGAATTGGCAAAGGGATATTTGGAAGCCCATAGAGGGCTACGGTGAAAAAGGAAATATCTTCCGTTCAAAACTGGAAAGAAGCTTTCTGAGAAACTGCTCTGTGTTCTCTTAATTCATTTCACAGCGTTACATGTTTCCTTTCAAGAAGTCTTTCTCTAAGGCTGTTCTTGTGGAATTGGCAAAGGGATATTTGGAAGCCCATAGAGGGCTATGGTGAAAAAGGAAATATCTTCCGTTCAAAACTGGAAAGAAGCTTTCTGAGAAACTGCTCTGTGTTCTGTGAATTCATCTCACAGAGTTACATCTTTCCCTTCAAGAAGCCTTTCGCTAAGGCTGTTCTTGTGGAATTGGCAAAGGGATATTTGGAAGCCCATAGAGGGCTAAGGTGAAAAAGGAAATATCTTCCGTTCAAAACTGGAAAGAAGCTTTCTGAGAAACTGCTCTGTGTTCTGTGAATTCGTCTCACAGAGTTACATCTTTCCCTTCAAGAAGCCTTTCGCTAAGGCTGTTCTTGTGGAATCGGCAAAGGGATATTTGGAAGCCCATAGAGGGCTATGGTGAAAAAGGAAATATCTTCCGTTCAAAACTGGAAAGAAGCTTTCTGAGAAACTGCTCTGTTCTGTGAATACATATCACAGAGTTACATCTTTCCCTTCAAGAAGCCTTTCCCTAAGGCTGTTCTTGTGGAATTGGCAAAGGGATATTTGGAAGCCCATAGAGGGCTAAGGTGAAAAAGGAAATATATTCCGCTCAAAACTGGAAAGAAGCTTTCTGAGAAACTGCTCCGTGTTCTGTTAATTCATCCCACAGAGTTACATCTTTCCCTTCAAGAAGCCTTTCGTTAAGACTGTTCTTGTGGAATTGTCAAAGGGATATTTGGAAGCCCATAGAGGGCTATGGTGAAAAAGGAAATATCTTCCGTTCAAAACTGGAAAGAAACTTTCTGAGAAACTGCTCTGTGTTCCCTTAATTCATTTCACAGAGTTACATGTTTCCTTTCAAGAATTCTTTCGCTAAGGCTGTTCTTGTGGAATTGGCAAAGGGATATTTGGAAGCCCATAGAGGGCTATGGTGAAAAAGGAAATATCTTCCATTCAATACTGGAAAGAAGCTTTCTGAGAAACTGCTCTATGTTCTGTGAATTCGTCTCACAGAGTTCCATGTTTCCCTTCAAGAAGCCTTTCGCTAAGGCTGTTCTTGTGGAATTGGCAAAGGGATATTTGGAAGCCCATAGAGGGCTATGGTGAAAAAGGAAATATCTTCCGTTCAAAACTGGAAAGAAGCTTTCTGAGAAACTGCTCTGTGTTCTGTGAATTCATCTCACAGAGTTACATCTTTCCCTTCAAGAAGCCTTTCGCTAAGGCTGTTCTTGTGGAATCGGCAAAGGGATATTTGGAAGCCCATAGAGGGCAATGGTGAAAAAGGAAATATCTTCCGTTCAAAACTGGAAAGAAGCTTTCTGAGAAACTGCTCTGTGTTCTGTTAATTCATCTCACAGAGTTACATCTTTCCCTTCAAGAAGCCTTTCGCTAAGGCTGTTCTTGTGGAATTGTCAAAGGGATATTTCGAAGCCATTGAGGGCTAAGGTGAAAAAGGAAATATCTTCCGCTCAAAACTGGAAAGAAGCTTTCTGAGAAACTGCTCCGTGTTCTGTTAATTCATCCCACAGAGTTACATCTTTCCCTTCAAGAAGCCTTTCGTTAAGACTGTTCTTGTGGAATTGTCAAAGGGATATTTGGAAGCCCATAGAGGGCTATGGTGAAAAAGGAAATATCTTCCGTTCAAAACTGGAAGGAAACTTTCTGAGAAACTGCTCTGTGTTCCCTTAATTCATTTCACAGAGTTACATGTTTCCTTTCAAGAATTCTTTCGCTAAGGCTGTTCTTGTGGAATTGGCAAAGGGATATTTGGAAGCCCATAGAGGGCTATGGTGAAAAAGGAAATATCTTCCATTCAATACTGGAAAGAAGCTTTCTGAGAAACTGCTCTATGTTCTGTGAATTCGTCTCACAGAGTTCCATGTTTCCCTTCAAGAAGCCTTTCGCTAAGGCTGTTCTTGTGGAATTGGCAAAGGAATATTTGGAAGCCCATAGAGGGCTATGGTGAAAAAGGAAATATCTTCCGTTCAAAACTGGAAAGAAGCTTTCTGAGAAACTGCTCTGTGTTCTGTGAATTCATCTCACAGAGTTCCATGTTTCCCTTCAAGAAGCCTTTCGCTAAGGCTGTTCTTGTGGAATTGGCAAAGGGATATTTGGAAGCCCATAGAGGGCTATGGTGAAAAAGGAAATATCTTCCGTTCAAAACTGGAAAGAAGCTTTCTGAGAAACTGCTCTGTGTTCTGTGAATTCGTCTCACAGAGTTACATCTTTCCCTTCGAGAAGCCTTTCGCTAAGGCTGTTCTTGTGGAATTGGGAAAGTGATATTTGGAAGCCCATAGAGGGCTATGGTGAAAAAGGAAATATCTTCCGTTCAAAACTGGAAATAAGCTTTCTGAGAGACTGCTCTGTGTTCTGTGATTTCATCTCCCAGAGTTACATCTATCCCTTCAAGAAGCCTTTCGCTAAGGCTGTTCTTGTGGAATTGGCAAAGGGATATTTGGAAGCCCATAGAGGGCTATGGTGAAAAAGGAAATATCTTCCGTTCAAAACTGGAAAGAAGCTTTCTGAGAAACTGCTCTGTGTTCTGTGAATTCATCTCACAGAGTTACATCTTTCCCTTCAAGAAGCCTTTCGCTAAGGCTGTTCTTGTGGAATCGGCAAAGGGATATTTGGAAGCCCATAGAGGGCAATGGTGAAAAAGGAAATATCTTCCGTTCAAAACTGGAAAGAAGCTTTCTGAGAAACTGCTCTGTGTTCTGTTAATTCATCTCACAGAGTTACATCTTTCCCTTCAAGAAGCCTTTCGCTAAGGCTGTTCTTGTGGAATTGTCAAAGGGATATTTCGAAGCCATTGAGGGCTAAGGTGAAAAAGGAAATATCTTCCGCTCAAAACTGGAAAGAAGCTTTCTGAGAAACTGCTCCGTGTTCTGTTAATTCATCCCACAGAGTTACATCTTTCCCTTCAAGAAGCCTTTCGTTAAGACTGTTCTTGTGGAATTGTCAAAGGGATATTTGGAAGCCCATAGAGGGCTATGGTGAAAAAGGAAATATCTAACGTTCAAAACTGGAAAGAAGCTTTCTGAGAAACTGCTCTGAGTTCTGTTAATTCATCTCACAGAGTTACATCTTTCCCTTCAAGAAGCCTTTCGCTAAGGCTGTTCTTGTGGAATTGGCAAAGGGATATTTGGAAGCCCATAGAGGGCTACGGTGAAAAAGGAAATATCTTCCGTTCAAAACTGAAAAGAAGCTTTCTGAGAAACTGCTCTGTGTTCTGTGAATTCGTCTCACAGAGTTACATCTTTCCCTTCAAGAAGCCTTTCGCTAAGGCTGTTCTTGTGGAATTGGGAAAGTGATATTTGGAAGCCCATAGAGGGCTATGGTGAAAAAGGAAATATCTTCCGTTCAAAACTGGAAAGAAGCTTTCTGAGAGACTGCTCTGTGTTCTGTGAATTCATCTCCCAGAGTTACATCTTTCCCTTCAAGAAGCCTTTCGCTAAGGCTGTTCTTGTGGAATCGGCAAAGGGATATTTGGAAGCCCATAGAGGGCTATGGTGAAAAAGGAAATATCTTCCGTTCAAAACTGGAAAGAAGCTTTCTGAGAAACTGCTCTGTGTTCTCTTAATTCATCTCACAGAGTTACATCTTTCCCTTCAAAAAGCCTTTCGCTAAGGCTGTTCTTGTGGAATTGTCAAAGGGATATTTCGAAGCCATTGAGGGCTAAGGTGAAAAAGGAAATATCTTCCGCTCAAAACTGGAAAGAAGCTTTCTGAGAAAGTGCTCTGTGTTCTGTTAATTCATATCACAGAGTTACATCTTTACCTTCAAGAAGCCTTTCGCTAAGGCTGTTCTTGTGCAATTGGCAAAGGGATATTTGGAAGCCCATAGAGGGCTATGGTGAAAGAGGAAATATCTTCCGTTCAAAACTGGAAAGAAGCTTTCTGAGAAACTGCTCTGTGTTCTGTGAATTCATCCCACAGAGTTACATCTTTCCCTTCAAGAAGGCTTTCGTTAAGGCTCTTCTTGTGGAGTTGGCAAAGGGATATTTGGAAGCACATAGATGGCTATGGTGAAAAAGGAATTATCTTCCGTTCAAAACTGGAAAGAAGCTTTCTTAGAAACTGCTCTGTGTTCTCTTAATTCATCTCACAGAGTTCCATGTTTCCTTTCAAGAAGCCTTTCGCTAAGGCTGTTCTTTTGGAATTGGCAAAGGTATATTTGGAAGCCCATAGAGGGTTATGGTGAAAAAGGAAATATCTTCCGTTCAAAACTGGAAAGAAGCTTTCTGAGAAACTGCTCTGTGTTCTGTGAATTCATCTCACAGAGTTACATCTTTCCCTTCAATAAGCCTTTCGCTAAGGCTGTTCTTGTGCAATTGGCAAAGGGATATTTGGAAACCCCTAGAGGGCTATGGTGAAAAAGGAAATATCTTCCGCTCAAAACTGGAAAGAAGCTTTCTGAGAAACTGCTCCGTGTTCTGTTAATTCATCCCACAGAGTTACATCTTTCCCTTCAAGAAGCCTTTCGTTAAGACTGTTCTTGTGGAATTGTCAAAGGGATATTTGGAAGCCCATCGAGGGCTATGGTGAAAAAGGAAATATCTTCCGTTCAAAACTGGAAAGAAGCTTTCTGAGAAACTGCTCTGTGTTCTGTGAATTCATCTCACAGAAGTACATCTTTCCTTTCAAGAAGCCATTCGCTAAAGGCTGTTCTTGTGGAATTGGCAAGGGGATATTTGGAAGTCCATAGAGGGATATGGTGAAAAAGGAAATATCTTCCATTCAAAACTGGAAAGAAGCTTTCTGAGAAAATGCTCTGGGTTCTGTGAATTCATCACACAGAGTTACATCTTTCCCTTCAAGAAGCCTTTCGCTGACGCTGTTCTTGTGGAATTGGCAAAGGGATATTTGGAAGCCCTTGGAGGGCTATGGTGAAAAAGAAAATATCTTCCGTTCAAAACTGGAAAGAAGCTTTCTGAGAAACTGCTCTGTGGTCTGTGAATTCATCTCACAGGGATACATCGTTCCCTTCAAGAAGCCTTTCGCTAAGGCTGTTCTTGTGGAATTGGCAAAGGGATATTTGGAAGCCCATAGAGGGCTATGGTGAAAAAGGAAATATCTTCCGTTCAAAACTGGAAAGAAGCTTTCTGAGAAACTGCTCTGTGTTCTGTGAATTCATATCACAGAGTTACATCTTTCCCTTCAAGAAGCCTTTCGCTAAGGCTGTTCTTGTGGAATTGGCAAAGGGATATTTGGAAGCCCATAGAGGGCTACGGTGAAAAAGGAAATATCTTCCGTTCAAAACTGGAAAGAAGCTTTCTGAGAAACTGCTCTGTGTTCTGTTAATTCATCTCACAGAGTTACATCTTTCCATTCAAGAATCCTTTCGCTAAGGCTGTTCTTGTGGAACTGGCAAAGGGATATTTGGAAGCCCATAGAGGGCTATGGTGAAAAAGGAAATATCTTCCGTTCAAAAGTGGAAAGAAGCTTTCTGAGAAACTGCTCTGTGTTCTGTGAATTCATCTCACAGAGTTACATCTTTCCCTTCAAGAAGCCTTTCGCTAAGGCTGTTCTTGTGGAATTGGGAAAGTTATATTTGGAAGCCCATAAAGGGTTATGGTGAAAAAGGAAATATCTTCCATTCAAACAGGAAACAAGCTTTCTGAGAAACTGCTCTGTGTTCTGTGAATTCATCTCACAGAGTTACATCTTTCCCTTCAAGAAGCCTTTTGCTAAGGCTGTTCTTGTGGAATTGGCAAAGGGATATTTGGAATCCCCTAGAGGGCTATGGTGAAAAAGGAAATATCTTCCGTTCAAAACTGGAAAGAAGCTTTCTGAGAAACTGCTCTGTGTTCTGTGAATTCATCCCACAGAGTTACATCTTTCCCTTCAAGAAGCCTTTCGCTAAGGCTGTTCTTGTGGAATTGGGAAAGTTATATTTGGAAGCCGATAAAGGGTTATGGTGAAAAAGGAAAAAACTTCCATTCAAAACAGGAAAGAAGCTTTTCGAGAAACTGCTCTGTCTTCTCTTAATTCATCTCACAGAGTTACATGTTTCCCTTCAAGAAGCATTTCGCTAAGGCTGTTCTTGTGGAATTGGCAAAGGGATATTTGGAAGCCCAGATAGGGTTATGGTGAAAAAGGAAATATCTTCCGTTCAAAACTGGAAAGAAGCTTTCTGAGAGACTGCTCTGTGTTCTGTGAATTCATCTCACAGAGTTACATCTTTCCCTTCAAGAAGCCTTTCGCTAAGACTGTTCTTGTGGAATTGTCAAAGGGATATTTGGAAGCCCATAGAAGGGTATGGCGAAAAAGGAAATATCTTCCGTTCAAAACTGGAAAGAAGCTTTCTGAGAAACTGCTCTGTGTTCTGTTAATTCATCTCACAGAGTTGCATCTTTCCCTTCAAGAAGCCTTACGCTAAGGCTGTTCTTGTGGAATTGGCAAAGGGATATTTGGAAGCCCATAGAGGGCTATGGTGAAAAAGGAAATATCTTCCGTTCAAAACTGGAAAGAAGCTTTCTGAGAAACTGCTCTGTGTTCTGTTAATTCATCCCACAGAGTTACATCTTTCCCTTCAAGAAGCCTTTCGCTAAGGCTGTTCTTGTGGAATTGGCAAAGGGATATTTGGAAGCCCATAGAGGGCTACGGTGAAAAAGGAAATATCTTCCGTTCAAAACTGGAAAGAAGCTTTCTGAGAAACTGCTCTGTGTTCTCTTAATTCATTTCACAGAGTTACATGTTTCCTTTCAAGAAGTCTTTCTCTAAGGCTGTTCTTGTGGAATTGGCAAAGGGATATTTGGAAGCCCATAGAGGGCTATGGTGAAAAAGGAAATATCTTCCGTTCAAAACTGGAAAGAAGCTTTCTGAGAAACTGCTCTGTGTTCTGTGAATTCATCTCACAGAGTTACATCTTTCCCTTCAAGAAGCCTTTCGCTAAGGCTGTTCTTGTGGAATTGGCAAAGGGATATTTGGAAGCCCATAGAGGGCTAAGGTGAAAAAGGAAATATCTTCCGTTCAAAACTGGAAAGAAGTTTTCTGAGAAACTGCTCTGTGTTCTGTGAATTCGTCTCACAGAGTTACATCTTTCCCTTCAAGAAGCCTTTCGCTAAGGCTGTTCTTGTGGAATCGGCAAAGGGATATTTGGATGCCCATAGAGGGCTATGGTGAAAAAGGAAATATCTTCCGTTCAAAACTGGAAAGAAGCTTTCTGAAAAACTGCTCTGTTCTGTGAATACATATCACAGAGTTACATCTTCCCTTCAAGAAGCCTTTCGCTAAGGCTGTTCTTGGGGAATTGGCAAAGGGATATTTGGAAGCCCATAGAGGGCTACGGTGAAAAAGGAAATATCTTCCGTTCAAAACTGGAAAGAAGCTTTCTGAGAAACTGCTCTGTGTTCTGTTAATTCATCTCACAGAGTTACATCTTTCCATTCAAGAATCCTTTCGCTAAGGCTGTTCTTGTGGAATTGGCAAAGGGATATTTGGAAGCCCATAGAGGGCTATGGTGAAAAAGGAAATATCTTCCGTTCAAAAGTGGAAAGAAGCTTTCTGAGAAACTGCTCTGTGTTCTGTGAATTCATCTCACAGAGTTACATCTTTCCCTTCATGAAGCCTTTCGCTAAGGCTGTTCTTGTTGAATTGGGAAAGTTATATTTGGAATCCCATAAAGGGTTATGGTGAAAAAGGAAATATCTTCCATTCAAACAGGAAAGAAGCTTTCTGAGAAACTGCTCTGTGTTCTGTGAATTCATCTCACAGAGTTACATCTTTCCCTTCAAGAAGCCTTTCGCTAAGGCGGTTCTTGTGGAATTGGCAAAGGTATATTTGGAATCCCCTAGAGGGCTATGGTGAAAAAGGACATATATTCCTCTCAAAACTGGAAAGAAGCTTTCTGAGAAACTGCTCCGTGTTCTGTTAATTCATCCCACAAAGTTACATCTTTCCCTTCAAGAAGCCGTTCGTTAAGACTGTTCTTGTGGAATTGTCAAAGGGATATTTGGAAGCCCATAGAGGGCTATGGTGAAAAAGGTAATATCTTCCGTTCAAAACAGGAAAGAAGCTTTCTGAGAAACTGCTCTGTGTTCTCTTAATTCATCTCACAGAGTTACATGTTTCCTTTCAAGAAGTCTTTCGCTAAGGCTGTTCTTGTGGAATTGGCAAAGGGATATTTGGTAGCCCATAGAGGGCTATGGTGAAAAAGGAAATACCTTCCATTCAATACTGGAAAGAAGCTCTCTGAGAAACTGCTCTATGTTCTGTGAATTCGTCTCGCAGAGTTCCATCTTTCCCTTCAAGAAGCCTTTCACTAAGGCTGTTCTTGTGGAATTGGCAAAGGAATATTTGGAAGCCCATAGAGGGCTATGGTGAAAAAGGAAATATCTTCCGTTCAAAACTGGAAAGAAGCTTTCTGAGAAACTGCTCTGTGTTCTGTGAATTCATCCCACAGAGTTACATCTTTCCCTTCAAGAAGCCTTTCGCTAAGGCTGTTCTTGTGGAATTGGGAAAGTTATATTTGGAAGCCCATAAAGGGTTATGGTGAAAAAGGAAAAAACTTCCATTCAAAACAGGAAAGAAGCTTTCCGAGAAACTGCTCTGTCTTCTCTTAATTCATCTCACAGTTACATGTTTCCCTTCAAGAAGCCTTTCGCTAAGGCTGTTCTTGTGGAATTGGCAAAGGGATATTTGGAAGCCCATAGAGGGTTATGCTGAAAAAGGAAATATCTTCCTTTCAAAACTGGAAAGAAGCTTTCTGAGAAACTGCTCTGTGTTCTGTTAATTCATCTCACAGAGATGCATCTTTCCCTTCAAGAAGCCTTACGCTAAGGCTGTTCTTGTGTAATTGGCAAAGGGATATTTGGAAGCCCATAGAGGGCTATGGTGAAAAAGGAAATATCTTCCGTTCAAAACAGGAAAGAAACTTTCTGAGAAACTGCTCTGTGTTCTGTTAATTCATCTCACAGTGTTACATGTTTCCCTTCAAGAAGCCTTTCGCTAAGTCTGTTCTTGTGGAATTGGCAAAGGGATATTTGGAAGCCCATAGAGGGCTATGGTGAAAAAGGAAATATCTTCTGTTCCAAACAGGAAAGAAGCTTTCTGAGAAACTGCTCTGTGTTCTCTTAATTCATCTCACAGAGTTACATGTTTCCTTTCAAGAAGCCTTTCGCTAAGGCTGTTCTTGTGGAATTGGCAAAGGGATATTTGGAAGCCCATAGAGGGCTATGGTGAAAAAGGAAATATCTTCCGTTCAAAACTGGAAAGAAGCTTTCTGAGAGACTGCTCTGTGTTCTGTGAATTCATCTCACAGAGTTACATCTTTCCCTTCAAGAAGCCTTTCGCTGAGGCTGTTCTTGTGGAATTGGCAAAGGGATATTTGGAAGCCCATAGAGGGCTATGGTGAAAAAGGAAATATCTTCCGTTCAAAACTGGAAGGATGCTTTCTGAGAAACTGCTCTGTGTTCTGTGAATTCATCTCACAGACTTACATCTTTCCCTTCAAGAAGCCTTTCGCTAAGGCTGTTCTTGTGGAATTGGCAAAGGGATATTTGGAAGCCCATAGAGGGATATGGTGAAAAAGGAAATATCTTCCTTTCAAAAGTTGAAAGAAGCTTTCTGAGAAACTGCTCTGTGTTCTGTGAATTCATATCACAGAGTTATATCTTTCCCTTCAAAAAGCCTTTCGCTAAGGCTGTTCTTGTGGAATTGGCAAAGGGATATTTGGAAGCCCATAGAGGGCTACTGTGAAAAAGGAAATATCTTCCGTTCAAAACTGGAAAGAAGCTTTCTGAGAAACTGCTCTGTGTTCTCTTAATTCATTTCACAGAGTTACATGTTTCCTTTCAAGAAGTCTTTCTCTAAGGCTGTTCTTGTGGAATTGGCAAAGGGATATTTGGAAGCCCATAGAGGGCTATGGTGAAAAAGGAAATATCTTCCATTCAATACTGGAAAGAAGCTTTCTGAGAAACTGCTCTATGTTCTGTGAATTCGTCTCACAGAGTTCCATCTTTCCCTTCAAGAAGCCTTTCGCTAAGGCTGTTCTTGTGGAATTGGCAAAGGAATATTTGGAAGCCCATAGAGGGCTATGGTGAAAGAGGAAATATCTTCCGTTCAAAACTGGAAGGAACCTTTCTGAGAATCTGCTCTGTGTTCTGTGAATTCATCTCACAGAGTTACATCTTTCCCTTCAAGAAGCCTTTCGCTAAGGCTGTTCTTGTGGAATTGGCAAAGGAATATTTGGAAGCCCATAGAGGGCTATGGTGAAAGAGGAAATATCTTCCGTTCAAAACTGGAAGGAACCTTTCTGAGAATCTGCTCTGTGTTCTGTTAATTCATCTCACAGAGTTACATCTTTCCCTTCAAGAAGCCTTTCGCTAAGGCTGTTCTTGTGGAATTGGCAAAGGGATATTTGGAAGCCCATAGAGGGCTATGGTGAAAAAGGAAATATCTTCCGTTCAAAACGGGAAAGAAGCTTTCTGAGAAACTGCTCTGTGTTCTATTAATTCACCACAAAGAGTTACATCTTTCCCTTCAAGAAGCCTTTCTCTAAGGATGTTCTTGTGGAATTGGCAAAGGGATATTTGGAAGCCCATAGAGGGCTATGGTGAAAAAGGAAATATCTTCCGTTCAAAACTGGAAAGAAGCTTTCTGAGAAACTGCTCTGTGTTCTGTGAATTCATCTCACAGAGTTACATCTTTCACTTCAAGAAGCCTTTCGCTAAGGCTGTTCTTGGGGAATTGGCAAAGGGATATTTGGAAGACCATAGACGGCTATGGTGAAAAAGGAAAAACCTTCCGTTCAAAACTGGAAAGAAGCTTTCTGAGAAACTGCTCTGTGTTCTGTTAATTCATCTCACAGAGTTACATCTTTCCCTTCAAGAAGCCTTTGGCTAAGGCTGTTCTTGTGGAATTGGCAAAGGGATATTTGGAAGCCCATAGAGGGCTATGGTGAAAAAGGAAATATCTTCTGTTCAAAACTGGAAAGAAGCTTTCTGAGAAACTGCTCTGAGTTCTGTTAATTCATCTCACAGAGTTACATCTTGCCCTTCAAGAAGCCTTTCGCTAAGGCTGTTCTTGTGGAATTGGCAAAGGGATATTGGGAAGCCCATAGAGGGCTATGGTGGAAAAGGAAATATCTTCCGTTCAAAACTGGAAAGAAGCTTTCTGAGAAACTGCTCTGTGTTCTGTTAATTCATCACACAGAGATACATCTTTCCATTCAAGAAGCCTTTCGCTAAAGCTGTTCTTGTGGAATTGGCAAAGGGATATTTGGAAGCCCATAGAGGGCTACGGTGAAAAAGGAAATATCTTCCGTTCAAAACTGGAAAGAAGCTTTCTGAGAAACTGCTCTGTGTTCTCTTAATTCATTTCACAGCGTTACATGTTTCCTTTCAAGAAGTCTTTCTCTAAGGCTGTTCTTGTGGAATTGGCAAAGGGATATTTGGAAGCCCATAGAGGGCTATGGTGAAAAAGGAAATATCTTCCGTTCAAAACTGGAAAGAAGCTTTCTGAGAAACTGCTCTGTGTTCTGTGAATTCATCTCACAGAGTTACATCTTTCCCTTCAAGAAGCCTTTCGCTAAGTCTGTTCTTGTGGAATTGGCAAAGGGATATTTGGAAGCCCATAGAGGGCTAAGGTGAAAAAGGAAATATCTTCCGTTCAAAACTGGAAAGAAGCTTTCAGAGAAACTGCTCTGTGTTCTGTGAGTTCGTCTCACAGAGTTACATCTTTCCCTTCAAGAAGCCTTTCGCTAAGGCTGTTCTTGTGGAATCGGCAAAGGGATATTTGGAAGCCCATAGAGGGCTATGGTGAAAAAGGAAATATCTTCCGTTCAAAACTGGAAAGAAGCTTTCTGAGAAACTGCTCTGTTCTGTGAATACATATCACAGAGTTACATCTTTCCCTTCAAGAAGCCTTTCGCTAAGGCTGTTCTTGTGGAATTGGCAAAGGGATATTTGGAAGCCCATAGAGGGCTAAGGTGAAAAAGGAAATATATTCCGCTCAAAACTGGAAAGAAGCTTTCTGAGAAACTGCTCCGTGTTCTGTTAATTCATCCCACAGAGTTACATCTTTCCCTTCAAGAAGCCTTTCGTTAAGACTGTTCTTGTGGAATTGTCAAAGGGATATTTGGAAGCCCATAGAGGGCTATGGTGAAAAAGGAAATATCTTCCGTTCAAAACTGGAAAGAAACTTTCTGAGAAACTGCTCTGTGTTCCCTTAATTCATTTCACAGAGTTACATGTTTCCTTTCAAGAATTCTTTCGCTAAGGCTGTTCTTGTGGAATTGGCAAAGGGATATTTGGAAGCCCATAGAGGGCTATGGTGAAAAAGGAAATATCTTCCATTCAATACTGGAAAGAAGCTTTCTGAGAAACTGCTCTATGTTCTGTGAATTCGTCTCACAGAGTTCCATGTTTCCCTTCAAGAAGCCTTTCGCTAAGGCTGTTCTTGTGGAATTGGCAAAGGGATATTTGGAAGCCCATAGAGGGCTATGGTGAAAAAGGAAATATCTTCCGTTCAAAACTGGAAAGAAGCTTTCTGAGAAACTGCTCTGTGTTCTGTGAATTCATCTCACAGAGTTACATCTTTCCCTTCAAGAAGCCTTTCGCTAAGGCTGTTCTTGTGGAATCGGCAAAGGGATATTTGGAAGCCCATAGAGGGCAATGGTGAAAAAGGAAATATCTTCCGTTCAAAACTGGAAAGAAGCTTTCTGAGAAACTGCTCTGTGTTCTGTTAATTCATCTCACAGAGTTACATCTTTCCCTTCAAGAAGCCTTTCGCTAAGGCTGTTCTTGTGGAATTGTCAAAGGGATATTTCGAAGCCATTGAGGGCTAAGGTGAAAAAGGAAATATCTTCCGCTCAAAACTGGAAAGAAGCTTTCTGAGAAACTGCTCCGTGTTCTGTTAATTCATCCCACAGAGTTACATCTTTCCCTTCAAGAAGCCTTTCGTTAAGACTGTTCTTGTGGAATTGTCAAAGGGATATTTGGAAGCCCATAGAGGGCTATGGTGAAAAAGGAAATATCTTCCGTTCAAAACTGGAAGGAAACTTTCTGAGAAACTGCTCTGTGTTCCCTTAATTCATTTCACAGAGTTACATGTTTCCTTTCAAGAATTCTTTCGCTAAGGCTGTTCTTGTGGAATTGGCAAAGGGATATTTGGAAGCCCATAGAGGGCTGTGGTGAAAAAGGAAATATCTTCCATTCAATACTGGAAAGAAGCTTTCTGAGAAACTGCTCTATGTTCTGTGAATTCGTCTCACAGAGTTCCATGTTTCCCTTCAAGAAGCCTTTCGCTAAGGCTGTTCTTGTGGAATTGGCAAAGGAATATTTGGAAGCCCATAGAGGGCTATGGTGAAAAAGGAAATATCTTCCGTTCAAAACTGGAAAGAAGCTTTCTGAGAAACTGCTCTGTGTTCTGTGAATTCATCTCACAGAGTTCCATGTTTCCCTTCAAGAAGCCTTTCGCTAAGGCTGTTCTTGTGGAATTGGCAAAGGGATATTTGGAAGCCCATAGAGGGCTATGGTGAAAAAGGAAATATCTTCCGTTCAAAACTGGAAAGAAGCTTTCTGAGAAACTGCTCTGTGTTCTGTGAATTCGTCTCACAGAGTTACATCTTTCCCTTCGAGAAGCCTTTCGCTAAGGCTGTTCTTGTGGAATTGGGAAAGTGATATTTGGAAGCCCATAGAGGGCTATGGTGAAAAAGGAAATATCTTCCGTTCAAAACTGGAAATAAGCTTTCTGAGAGACTGCTCTGTGTTCTGTGATTTCATCTCCCAGAGTTACATCTATCCCTTCAAGAAGCCTTTCGCTAAGGCTGTTCTTGTGGAATTGGCAAAGGGATATTTGGAAGCCCATAGAGGGCTATGGTGAAAAAGGAAATATCTTCCGTTCAAAACTGGAAAGAAGCTTTCTGAGAAACTGCTCTGTGTTCTGTGAATTCATCTCACAGAGTTACATCTTTCCCTTCAAGAAGCCTTTCGCTAAGGCTGTTCTTGTGGAATCGGCAAAGGGATATTTGGAAGCCCATAGAGGGCAATGGTGAAAAAGGAAATATCTTCCGTTCAAAACTGGAAAGAAGCTTTCTGAGAAACTGCTCTGTGTTCTGTTAATTCATCTCACAGAGTTACATCTTTCCCTTCAAGAAGCCTTTCGCTAAGGCTGTTCTTGTGGAATTGTCAAAGGGATATTTCGAAGCCATTGAGGGCTAAGGTGAAAAAGGAAATATCTTCCGCTCAAAACTGGAAAGAAGCTTTCTGAGAAACTGCTCCGTGTTCTGTTAATTCATCCCACAGAGTTACATCTTTCCCTTCAAGAAGCCTTTCGTTAAGACTGTTCTTGTGGAATTGTCAAAGGGATACTTGGAAGCCCATAGAGGGCTATGGTGAAAAAGGAAATATCTAACGTTCAAAACTGGAAAGAAGCTTTCTGAGAAACTCCTCTGAGTTCTGTTAATTCATCTCACAGAGTTACATCTTTCCCTTCAAGAAGCCTTTCGCTAAGGCTGTTCTTGTGGAATTGGCAAAGGGATATTTGGAAGCCCATAGAGGGCTACGGTGAAAAAGGAAATATCTTCCGTTCAAAACTGAAAAGAAGCTTTCTGAGAAACTGCTCTGTGTTCTGTGAATTCGTCTCACAGAGTTACATCTTTCCCTTCAAGAAGCCTTTCGCTAAGGCTGTTCTTGTGGAATTGGGAAAGTGATATTTGGAAGCCCATAGAGGGCTATGGTGAAAAAGGAAATATCTTCCGTTCAAAACTGGAAAGAAGCTTTCTGAGAGACTGCTCTGTGTTCTGTGAATTCATCTCCCAGAGTTACATCTTTCCCTTCAAGAAGCCTTTCGCTAAGGCTGTTCTTGTGGAATCGGCAAAGGGATATTTGGAAGCCCATAGAGGGCTATGGTGAAAAAGGAAATATCTTCCGTTCAAAACTGGAAAGAAGCTTTCTGAGAAACTGCTCTGTGTTCTCTTAATTCATCTCACAGAGTTACATCTTTCCCTTCAAAAAGCCTTTCGCTAAGGCTGTTCTTGTGGAATTGGCAAAGGGATATTTCGAAGCCATTGAGGGCTAAGGTGAAAAAGGAAATATCTTCCGCTCAAAACTGGAAAGAAGCTTTCTGAGAAAGTGCTCTGTGTTCTGTTAATTCATCTCACAGAGTTACATCTTTACCTTCAAGAAGCCTTTCGCTAAGGCTGTTCTTGTGCAATTGGCAAAGGGATATTTGGAAGCCCATAGAGGGCTATGGTGAAAGAGGAAATATCTTCCGTTCAAAACTGGAAAGAAGCTTTCTGAGAAACTGCTCTGTGTTCTGTGAATTCATCCCACAGAGTTACATCTTTCCCTTCAAGAAGGCTTTCGTTAAGGCTCTTCTTGTGGAGTTGGCAAAGGGATATTTGGAAGCACATAGATGGCTATGGTGAAAAAGGAATTATCTTCCGTTCAAAACTGGAAAGAAGCTTTCTGAGAAACTGCTCTGTGTTCTCTTAATTCATCTCACAGAGTTCCATGTTTCCTTTCAAGAAGCCTTTCGCTAAGGCTGTTCTTTTGGAATTGGCAAAGGTATATTTGGAAGCCCATAGAGGGTTATGGTGAAAAAGGAAATATCTTCCGTTCAAAACTGGAAAGAAGCTTTCTGAGAAACTGCTCTGTGTTCTGTGAATTCATCTCACAGAGTTACATCTTTCCCTTCAATAAGCCTTTCGCTAAGGCTGTTCTTGTGCAATTGGCAAAGGGATATTTGGAAACCCCTAGAGGGCTATGGTGAAAAAGGAAATATCTTCCGCTCAAAACTGGAAAGAAGCTTTCTGAGAAACTGCTCCGTGTTCTGTTAATTCATCCCACAGAGTTACATCTTTCCCTTCAAGAAGCCTTTCGTTAAGACTGTTCTTGTGGAATTGTCAAAGGGATATTTGGAAGCCCATCGAGGGCTATGGTGAAAAAGGAAATATCTTCCGTTCAAAACTGGAAAGAAGCTTTCTGAGAAACTGCTCTGTGTTCTGTGAATTCATCTCACAGAAGTACATCTTTCCTTTCAAGAAGCCATTCGCTAAAGGCTGTTCTTGTGGAATTGGCAAGGGGATATTTGGAAGTCCATAGAGGGATATGGTGAAAAAGGAAATATCTTCCATTCAAAACTGGAAAGAAGCTTTCTGAGAAAATGCTCTGGGTTCTGTGAATTCATCACACAGAGTTACATCTTTCCCTTCAAGAAGCCTTTCGCTGACGCTGTTCTTGTGGAATTGGCAAAGGGATATTTGGAAGCCCTTGGAGGGCTATGGTGAAAAAGAAAATATCTTCCGTTCAAAACTGGAAAGAAGCTTTCTGAGAAACTGCTCTGTGGTCTGTGAATTCATCTCACAGGGATACATCGTTCCCTTCAAGAAGCCTTTCGCTAAGGCTGTTCTTGTGGAATTGGCAAAGGGATATTTGGAAGCCCATAGAGGGCTATGGTGAAAAAGGAAATATCTTCCGTTCAAAACTGGAAAGAAGCTTTCTGAGAAACTGCTCTGTGTTCTGTGAATTCATATCACAGAGTTACATCTTTCCCTTCAAGAAGCCTTTCGCTAAGGCTGTTCTTGTGGAATTGGCAAAGGGATATTTGGAAGCCCATAGAGGGCTACGGTGAAAAAGGAAATATCTTCCGTTCAAAACTGGAAAGAAGCTTTCTGAGAAACTGCTCTGTGTTCTGTTAATTCATCTCACAGAGTTACATCTTTCCATTCAAGAATCCTTTCGCTAAGGCTGTTCTTGTGGAACTGGCAAAGGGATATTTGGAAGCCCATAGAGGGCTATGGTGAAAAAGGAAATATCTTCCGTTCAAAAGTGGAAAGAAGCTTTCTGAGAAACTGCTCTGTGTTCTGCGAATTCATCTCACAGAGTTACATCTTTCCCTTCAAGAAGCCTTTCGCTAAGGCTGTTCTTGTGGAATTGGGAAAGTTATATTTGGAAGCCCATAAAGGGTTATGGTGAAAAAGGAAATATCTTCCATTCAAACAGGAAACAAGCTTTCTGAGAAACTGCTCTGTGTTCTGTGAATTCATCTCACAGAGTTACATCTTTCCCTTCAAGAAGCCTTTTGCTAAGGCTGTTCTTGTGGAATTGGCAAAGGGATATTTGGAATCCCCTAGAGGGCTATGGTGAAAAAGGAAATATCTTCCGTTCAAAACTGGAAAGAAGCTTTCTGAGAAACTGCTCTGTGTTCTGTGAATTCATCCCACAGAGTTACATCTTTCCCTTCAAGAAGCCTTTCGCTAAGGCTGTTCTTGTGGAATTGGGAAAGTTATATTTGGAAGCCGATAAAGGGTTATGGTGAAAAAGGAAAAAACTTCCATTCAAAACAGGAAAGAAGCTTTCCGAGAAACTGCTCTGTCTTCTCTTAATTCATCTCACAGAGTTACATGTTTCCCTTCAAGAAGCATTTCGCTAAGGCTGTTCTTGTGGAATTGGCAAAGGGATATTTGGAAGCCCAGATAGGGTTATGGTGAAAAAGGAAATATCTTCCGTTCAAAACTGGAAAGAAGCTTTCTGAGAGACTGCTCTGTGTTCTGTGAATTCATCTCACAGAGTTACATCTTTCCCTTCAAGAAGCCTTTCGCTAAGACTGTTCTTGTGGAATTGTCAAAGGGATATTTGGAAGCCCATAGAAGGGTATGGCGAAAAAGGAAATATCTTCCGTTCAAAACTGGAAAGAAGCTTTCTGAGAAACTGCTCTGTGTTCTGTTAATTCATCTCACAGAGTTGCATCTTTCCCTTCAAGAAGCCTTACGCTAAGGCTGTTCTTGTGGAATTGGCAAAGGGATATTTGGAAGCCCATAGAGGGCTATGGTGAAAAAGGAAATATCTTCCGTTCAAAACTGGAAAGAAGCTTTCTGAGAAACTGCTCTGTGTTCTGTTAATTCATCCCACAGAGTTACATCTTTCCCTTCAAGAAGCCTTTCGCTAAGGCTGTTCTTGTGGAATTGGCAAAGGGATATTTGGAAGCCCATAGAGGGCTACGGTGAAAAAGGAAATATCTTCCGTTCAAAACTGGAAAGAAGCTTTCTGAGAAACTGCTCTGTGTTCTCTTAATTCATTTCACAGAGTTACATGTTTCCTTTCAAGAAGTCTTTCTCTAAGGCTGTTCTTGTGGAATTGGCAAAGGGATATTTGGAAGCCCATAGAGGGCTATGGTGAAAAAGGAAATATCTTCCGTTCAAAACTGGAAAGAAGCTTTCTGAGAAACTGCTCTGTGTTCTGTGAATTCATCTCACAGAGTTACATCTTTCCCTTCAAGAAGCCTTTCGCTAAGGCTGTTCTTGTGGAATTGGCAAAGGGATATTTGGAAGCCCATAGAGGGCTAAGGTGAAAAAGGAAATATCTTCCGTTCAAAACTGGAAAGAAGTTTTCTGAGAAACTGCTCTGTGTTCTGTGAATTCGTCTCACAGAGTTACATCTTTCCCTTCAAGAAGCCTTTCGCTAAGGCTGTTCTTGTGGAATCGGCAAAGGGATATTTGGATGCCCATAGAGGGCTATGGTGAAAAAGGAAATATCTTCCGTTCAAAACTGGAAAGAAGCTTTCTGAAAAACTGCTCTGTTCTGTGAATACATATCACAGAGTTACATCTTCCCTTCAAGAAGCCTTTCGCTAAGGCTGTTCTTGGGGAATTGGCAAAGGGATATTTGGAAGCCCATAGAGGGCTACGGTGAAAAAGGAAATATCTTCCGTTCAAAACTGGAAAGAAGCTTTCTGAGAAACTGCTCTGTGTTCTGTTAATTCATCTCACAGAGTTACATCTTTCCATTCAAGAATCCTTTCACTAAGGCTGTTCTTGTGGAATTGGCAAAGGGATATTTGGAAGCCCATAGAGGGCTATGGTGAAAAAGGAAATATCTTCCGTTCAAAAGTGGAAAGAAGCTTTCTGAGAAACTGCTCTGAGTTCTGTTAATTCATCTCACAGAGTTACATCTTTCCCTTCAAGAAGCCTTTCGCTAAGGCTGTTCTTGTGGAATTGGGAAAGTTATATTTGGAAGCCCATAAAGGGTTATGGTGAAAAAGGAAAAAACTTCCATTCAAAACAGGAAAGAAGCTTTCCGAGAAACTGCTCTGTCTTCTCTTAATTCATCTCACAGTTACATGTTTCCCTTCAAGAAGCCTTTCGCTAAGGCTGTTCTTGTGGAATTGGCAAAGGGATATTTGGAAGCCCATAGAGGGTTATGCTGAAAAAGGAAATATCTTCCTTTCAAAACTGGAAAGAAGCTTTCTGAGAAACTGCTCTGTGTTCTGTTAATTCATCTCACAGAGATGCATCTTTCCCTTCAAGAAGCCTTACGCTAAGGCTGTTCTTGTGTAATTGGCAAAGGGATATTTGGAAGCCCATAGAGGGCTATGGTGAAAAAGGAAATATCTTCCGTTCAAAACAGGAAAGAAACTTTCTGAGAAACTGCTCTGTGTTCTGTTAATTCATCTCACAGTGTTACATGTTTCCCTTCAAGAAGCCTTTCGCTAAGTCTGTTCTTGTGGAATTGGCAAAGGGATATTTGGAAGCCCATAGAGGGCTATGGTGAAAAAGGAAATATCTTCTGTTCCAAACAGGAAAGAAGCTTTCTGAGAAACTGCTCTGTGTTCTCTTAATTCATCTCACAGAGTTACATGTTTCCTTTCAAGAAGCCTTTCGCTAAGGCTGTTCTTGTGGAATTGGCAAAGGGATATTTGGAAGCCCATAGAGGGCTATGGTGAAAAAGGAAATATCTTCCGTTCAAAACTGGAAAGAAGCTTTCTGAGAGACTGCTCTGTGTTCTGTGAATTCATCTCACAGAGTTACATCTTTCCCTTCAAGAAGCCTTTCGCTGAGGCTGTTCTTGTGGAATTGGCAAAGGGATATTTGGAAGCCCATAGAGGGCTATGGTGAAAAAGGAAATATCTTCCGTTCAAAACTGGAAGGATGCTTTCTGAGAAACTGCTCTGTGTTCTGTGAATTCATCTCACAGACTTACATCTTTCCCTTCAAGAAGCCTTTCGCTAAGGCTGTTCTTGTGGAATTGGCAAAGGGATATTTGGAAGCCCATAGAGGGATATGGTGAAAAAGGAAATATCTTCCTTTCAAAAGTGGAAAGAAGCTTTCTGAGAAACTGCTCTGTGTTCTGTGAATTCATATCACAGAGTTATATCTTTCCCTTCAAAAAGCCTTTCGCTAAGGCTGTTCTTGTGGAATTGGCAAAGGGATATTTGGAAGCCCATAGAGGGCTACGGTGAAAAAGGAAATATCTTCCGTTCAAAACTGGAAAGAAGCTTTCTGAGAAACTGCTCTGTGTTCTCTTAATTCATTTCACAGAGTTACATGTTTCCTTTCAAGAAGTCTTTCTCTAAGGCTGTTCTTGTGGAATTGGCAAAGGGATATTTGGAAGCCCATAGAGGGCTATGGTGAAAAAGGAAATATCTTCCATTCAATACTGGAAAGAAGCTTTCTGAGAAACTGCTCTATGTTCTGTGAATTCGTCTCACAGAGTTCCATCTTTCCCTTCAAGAAGCCTTTCGCTAAGGCTGTTCTTGTGGAATTGGCAAAGGAATATTTGGAAGCCCATAGAGGGCTATGGTGAAAGAGGAAATATCTTCCGTTCAAAACTGGAAGGAACCTTTCTGAGAATCTGCTCTGTGTTCTGTGAATTCATCTCACAGAGTTACATCTTTCCCTTCAAGAAGCCTTTCGCTAAGGCTGTTCTTGTGGAATTGGCAAAGGAATATTTGGAAGCCCATAGAGGGCTATGGTGAAAGAGGAAATATCTTCCGTTCAAAACTGGAAGGAACCTTTCTGAGAATCTGCTCTGTGTTCTGTTAATTCATCTCACAGAGTTACATCTTTCCCTTCAAGAAGCCTTTCGCTAAGGCTGTTCTTGTGGAATTGGCAAAGGGATATTTGGAAGCCCATAGAGGGCTATGGTGAAAAAGGAAATATCTTCCGTTCAAAACGGGAAAGAAGCTTTCTGAGAAACTGCTCTGTGTTCTATTAATTCACCACAAAGAGTTACATCTTTCCCTTCAAGAAGCCTTTCTCTAAGGATGTTCTTGTGGAATTGGCAAAGGGATATTTGGAAGCCCATAGAGGGCTGTGTGAAAAAGGAAATATCTTCCGTTCAAAACTGGAAAGAAGCTTTCTGAGAAACTGCTCTGTGTTCTGTTAATTCATCTCACAGAGTTACATCTTTCCCTTCAAGAAGCCTTTCGCTAAGGCTGTTCTTGTGGAATTGGCAAAGGGATATTTGGAAGCCCATAGAGGGCTATGGTGAAAAAGGAAATAACTTCCGTTCAAAACTGGAAAGAAGCTTTCTGAGAAACTGCTCTGTGTTCTGTTAATTCATCTCACAGAGTTACATCTTTCCCTTCAAGAAGCCTTTCGCTAAGGCTGTTCTTGTGGAATTGGCAAAGGGATATTGGGAAGCCCATAGAGGGCTATGGTGGAAAAGGAAATATCTTCCGTTCAAAACTGGAAAGAAGTTTTCTGTGAAACTGCTCTGTGTTCTGTTAATTCATCTCAGAGAGTTACATCTTTCCCTTCAAGAAGCCTTTCGCTCAACCTGTTCTTGTGGAATTGGCAAAGGGATATTTGGAAGCCCATAGAGGGCTACGGTGAAAAAGGAAATATCTTCCGTTCAATACTGGAAAGAAGCTTTCTGAGAAACTGCTCTGTGTTCTGTTAATTCATCTGACAGAGTTACATCTTTCCCTTCAAGGAGCCTTTCGCTATGGCTGTTCTTGTGGAATTGGCAAAGGGATATTTGGAAGCCCATAGAGGGCTATGGTGAAAAAGGAAATATCTTCCGTTCAAAACTGGAAGGAATCTTTCTGAGAAACTGCTCTGTGTTCTGTTAATTCATCGCACAGAGTTACATCTTTTCCTTCAAGAAGTCTTTCGCTAAGGCTGTTCTTGTTGAATTGGCAAATGATATTTGGAAGCCCATAGAGGGCTTGGTGAAAAAGGAAATATCTTCCGTTCAAAACTCGAAAGAAGTTTTCTGAGAAACTGCTCTCTGTTTTGTTAATTCATCACACAGAGTTACATCTTGCCCTTCAAGAAGCCTTTCGCTAAGGCTGTTCTTGTGGAATTGGCAAAGGGATATTTGGAAGCCCATAGAGGGCTACGGTGAAAAAGGAAATATCTTCCGTTCAAAACTGGAAAGAAGCTTTCTGAGAAACTGCTCTGTGTTCTGTGAATTCATCTCACAGAGTTACATCTTTCCCTTTAAGAAGCCTGTCTCTAAGGCTGTTCTTGTGGAATTGGCAAAGGGATATTTCGAAGCCCATACATGGCTATGGTGAAAAAGGAAATATCTTCCGTTCAAAACTGGAAAGAAGCTTTCTGAGAAACTGCTCTGTGTTCTGTAAATTCATCTCACAGAGTTACATCTTTCCCTTCAAGTAGACTTTCGCTAAGGCTGTTCTTGTGGAATTGGCAAATGGATATTTGGAAGCCCATAGAGGGCTATGGTGAAAAAGGAAATATTTTCCGTTCAAAACTGGAAAGAAGCTTTCTGAGAAACTGCTCTGTGTTCTGTGAATTCATCTCACAGAGTTACATCTTTCCCTTCAAGAAGCCTTTCGCTAAGGCTGTTCTTGTGGAATTGGCAAAGGGATATTTGGAAGCCCATAGAGGGCTATGGTGAAAAAGGAAATAACTTCCATTCAAAACTGGAAAGAAACTTTCTGAGAAACTGCTCTGTGTTCTGTGAATTCATCTCACAGAGTTACATCTTTCCCTTCAAGAAACCTTTCGCTAAGACTGTTCTTGTGGAATTGGGAAAGGGATACTTAGAAGATCATAGAGGGCTATGGTGAAAAAGGAAGTACCTTTCGTTCAAAACTGGAAAGAAGCTTTCTGAGAAACTGCTCTTTGTTCTGTTAATTCATCTCACAGAGTTACATCTTTCCCTTCAAGAAGCCTTTCGCTAAGGCTGTTCTTGTGGAATTGGCAAAGGGATATTTGGAAGCCCATAGAGGGCTACGGTGAAAAAGGAAATATCTTCCGTTCAAAACTGGAAAGAAGCTTTCTGAGAAACTGCTCTGTGTTCTGTTAATTCATCTCACAGAGTTGCATCTTTCCCCTCAAGAAACCTTTCGCTAAGGCTGTTCTTGTGAAATTGGCAAATTGATATTTGGAAGCCCATAGAGGGCTATGGTGAAAAAGGAAATATCTTCCGTTCAAAACTGGAAAGAAGCTTTCTGAGAAACTGCTCTGTGTTCTGTGAATTCATCTCACAGAGTTACATCTTTCCCTTCAAGAAGCCTTTCGCTAAGGCTGTTCTTGTGGAATTGGCAAAGGGATATTTCGAAGCCCATAGATGGCTACGGTGAAAAAGGAAATATCTTCCGTTCACAACTGGAAAGAAGCTTTCTGAGAAACTGCTCTGTGTTCTGTAAATTCATCTCACAGAGTTACATCTTTCCCTTCAAGAAGCCTTTCGCTAAGGCTGTTCTTGTGTAATTGGCAAAGGGATATTTGGAAGCCCGTAGAGGGCTATGGTGAAAAAGGAAATATCTTCCGTTCAAAACTGGAAAGAAGCTTTCTGAGAAACTGCTCTGTGTTCTGTTAATTCATCTCACAGAGTTACATCTTGCCCTTCAAGAAGCCTTTTGCTAAGGCTGTTCTTATGGAATTGGCAAAGGGATATTTGGAAGCCCATAGAAGGCTATGGTGAAAAAGGAAATATCTTCCGTTCAAAACAGAGGGAATCTTTCTGAGAAACTGCTCGGTGTTCTGTTAATTTATCTCACAGAGTTACATCTTTCCCTTCAAGAATCCTTTCGATAAGGCTGTTCTTGTGGAATTGGCAAAGGGATATTTGGAAGCCCCTAGAGGGCTATGGTGAAAAAGGAAATATCTTCCGTTCAAAACTGGAAAAAAGCTTTCTAAGAAACTGCTCTGTGTTCTATTAATACATCTCACAGTGTTACATCTTTCCCTTCAAGAAGCCTTTCGCTAAGGCTGTTCTTGTGGAATTGGCAAAGGGATACTTGGAAGCCCATAGAAGGCTATGGTGAAAAAGGAAGTACCTTTCCTTCAAAACTGGAAAGAAGCTTTCTGAGAAACTGCTCTGTGTTCTGTTAATTCATTTCACAGAGTTACATCTTTCCCTTCAAGAAGCCTTTCGCTAAGGCTGTTCTTGTGGAATTGGCAAAGGGATATTTGGAAGCCCATAGAGGGCTATGGTGAAAAAGGAAATACAATCCGTTCAAAACTGGAAAGAAGCTTTCAGAGAAACTGCTCTGTGTTCTGTTAATTCATCTCAGAGAGTTACATCTTTCCCTTCAAGAAGCCTTTCGCTAAGGCTGTTCTTGTGGAATTGGCAAAGGGATATTTGGAAGCCCATAGAGGGCTATGGTGAAAAAGGAAATATCTTCCTTTCATAACTGGAAAGAAGCTTTCTGAGAAACTGCTCTGTGTTCTGTTAATTCATCTCACAGAGTTACATCTTTCCCTTCAAGAAGCCTTTCGCTAAGGCTGTTCTTGTGGAATTGGCAAAGGGATATTTCGAAGCCCATAGATGGCTACGGTGAAAAAGGAAATATCTTCCGTTCAAAATTGGAAAGAAGCTTTCTGAGAAACGGCTCTGTGTTCTGTAAATTCATCTCACAGAGTTACATCTTTCCCTTTAAGAAGCCTTTCGCTAAGGCTGTTCTTGTGGAATTGGCAAAGGGATATTTGGAAACCCATAGCGGGCTATGGTGAAAAAGGAAATATCTTCCGTTCAAAACTGGAAAGAAGCTTTCCGAGAAACTGCTATCTGTTCTGTTAATTCATCACACAGAGTTACATCTTTCCCTTCAAGAAGCCTTTCGCTAAGGCTGTTCTTGTGGAATTGGCAAAGGGATATTTGGAAGCCCATAGAGGGCTATGGTGAAAAAGGAAATATCTTCCTTTCATAACTGGAAAGAAGCTTTCTGAAAAAGTGCACGGTGTTCTTTTAACTCATCTCACAGAGTTATATCTTTCCCTTCAAGAATCCTTTCGCTAAGGCTGTTCTTGTGGAATTGGCAAAGGGATATTTGGAAGCCCGTAGAGGGCTATGGTGAAAAAGGAAATATCTTCCGTTCAAAACTGGATAGAAGCTTTCTGAGAAACTGCTCTGTGTTCTGTTAATTCATCTCACAGAGTTACATCTTGCCCTTCAAGAAGCCTTTCGCTAAGGCTGTTCTTATGGAATTGGCAAAGGGATATTTGGAAGCCCATAGAGGGCTATGGTGAAAAAGGAAATATCTTCCGTTCAAAACAGAGGGAATCTTTCTGAGAAACTGCTCGGTGTTCTGTTAATTTATCTCACAGAGTTACATCTTTCCCTTCAAGAAGCCTTTCGCTAAGGCTGTTCTTGTGGAATTGGCAAAGGGATATTTGGAAGCCCCTAGAGGTCTATGGTGAAAAAGGAAATATCTTCCGTTCAAAACTGGAAAAAAGCTTTCTAAGAAACTGCTCTGTGTTCTATTAATACATCTCACAGAGTTACATCTTTCCCTTCAAGAAGCCTTTCGCTAAGGCTGTTCTTGTGGAATTGGCAAAGGGATACTTGGAAGCCCATAGAAGGCTATGGTGAAAAAGGAAGTACCTTTCGTTCAAAACTGGAAAGAAGCTTTCTGAGAAACTGCTCTGTGTTCTGTTAATTCATTTCACAGAGTTACATCTTTCCCTTCAAGAAGCCTTTCGCTAAGGCTGTTCTTGTGGAATTGGCAAAGGGATATTTGGAAGCCCATAGAGGGCTATGGTGAAAAAGGAAATACAATCCGTTCAAAACTGGAAAGAAGCTTTCAGAGAAACTGCTCTGTGTTCTGTTAATTCATCTCAGAGAGTTACATCTTTCCCTTCAAGCAGCCTTTCGCTAAGGCTGTTCTTTTGCAATTGGCATAGGGATATTTGGAAGCCCATAGAGGGCTATGGTGAAAAAGGAAATATCTTCCGTTCAAAACTGGAAAGAAGCTTTCTGAGAAACTGCTCTGTGTTCTGTTAATTCATCTCACAGAGTTACATCTTTCCCTTCAAGAAGCCTTTCGCTAAGGCTGTTCTTGTGGAATTGGCAAAGGGATATTTCGAAGCCCATAGATGGCTACGGTGAAAAAGGAAATATCTTCCGTTCAAAATTGGAAAGAAGCTTTCTGAGAAACTGCTCTGTGTTCTGTAAATTCATCTCACAGAGTTACATCTTTCCCTTTAAGAAGCCTTTCGCTAAGGCTGTTCTTGTGGAATTGGCTAAGGGATATTTGGAAACCCATAGCGGGCTATGGTGAAAAAGGAAATATCTTCCGTTCAAAACTGGAAAGAAGCTTTCCGAGAAACTGCTATCTGTTCTGTTAATTCATCACACAGAGTTACATCTTTCCCTTCAAGAAGCCTTTCGCTAAGGCTGTTCTTGTGGAATTGGCAAAGGGATATTTGGAAGCCCATAGAGGGCTATGGTGAAAAAGGAAATATCTTCCGTTCAAAACTGGAAGTAAGCTTTCTGAGAAACTGCTCTGTGCTCTGTTAGTTCATCTCACAGAGTTACATCTTTCCCTTTTAGAAGCCTTTCGCTAAGGCTGTTCTTGTGGAATTGGAAAAGGGATATTTGGAAGCCCATAGAGGGCTATGGTGAAAAAGGAAATATCTTCCGTTGAAAACTGGAAAGAAACTTTCTGAGAAACTGCTCTGTGTTCTGTTAATTCATCTCACAGAGTTACAACTTTCCCTTCAAGAAGCCTTTCGCTAAGGCTGTTCTTGTGGAATGGGCAAAGGGATATTTGGAAGCCCATAAAATGCTATGGTGAAAAAGGAAATATCTTCCGTTCATAATTGGAAAGAAGCTTTCTGAGAAACTGCTCTGTGTTCTCTTAATTAATCTCACAGAGTTACATATTTCCCTTCAAGAAGCCTTTCGCTAAGCCTGTTCTTGTGGAATTGGCAAAGGGATATTTGGAAGCCCACAGAGGGCTATGGTGAAAAAGGAAATATCTTCCGTTCAAAACTGTAAAAAAAGCTTTCTGAGAAACTGCTCTGTGTTCTATTAATTCATCTCACAGAGTTACATCTTTTCCTTCAAGAAGCCTTTCGCTAAGGCTGTTCTTGTGGAATTGGCAAAGGGATACTTGGAAGCCCATAGAAGGCTATGGTCAAAAAGGAAATACCTTTCGTTCAAAACTGGAAAGAAGCTTTCTGAGAAACTGCTCTGTGTTCTGTTAATTCATTTCACAGAGTTACATCTTTCCCTTCATGAAGCCTTTCGCTAAGGCTGTTCTTGTGGAATTGGCAAAGGGATATTTGGAAGCCCATAGAGGGCTATGGTGAAAAAGGAAATACCTTCCGTTCAAAACTGGAAAGAAGCTTTCTGAGAAACTGCTCTGTGTTCTGTGAATTCATCTCACAGAGTTACATCTTTCCCTTCAATAAGCATTTCGCTAAGGCTGTTCTTGTGGAACTGGCAAAGGGATATTTGGAAGCCCATAGAGGGCTATGGTGAAAAAGGAAATACCTTCCGTTCAAAACTGGAAAGAAGCTTTCTGAGAAACTGCTCTGTGTTCTGTGAATTCATCTCACAGAGTTACATCTTTCCCTTCAATAAGCATTTCGCTAAGGCTGTTCTTGTGGAATTGGCAAAGGGATATTTGGAAGCCCATAGAGGGCTATGGTGAAAAAAGAAATATCTTCCGTTCAAAACTGGAAAGAAGCTTTCTGAGAAACTGCTCTGTGTTCTGTTAATTCATCTCACAGAGTTACATCTTTCCCTTCAAGAAGCCTTTCGCTAAGGCTGTTCTTGTGGAATTGGCAAAGGGATATTTCGAAGCCCATAGATGGCTACGGTGAAAAAGGAAATATCTTCCGTTCAAAATTGGAAAGAAGCTTTCTGAGAAACTGCTCTGTGTTCTGTAAATTCATCTCACAGAGTTACATCTTTCCCTTTAAGAAGCCTTTCGCTAAGGCTGTTCTTGTGGAATTGGCTAAGGGATATTTGGAAACCCATAGCGGGCTATGGTGAAAAAGGAAATATCTTCCGTTCAAAACTGGAAAGAAGCTTTCCGAGAAACTGCTATCTGTTCTGTTAATTCATCACACAGAGTTACATCTTTCCCTTCAAGAAGCCTTTCGCTAAGGCTGTTCTTGTGGAATTGGCAAAGGGATATTTGGAAGCCCATAGAGGGCTATGGTGAAAAAGGAAATATCTTCCGTTCAAAACTGGAAGTAAGCTTTCTGAGAAACTGCTCTGTGCTCTGTTAGTTCATCTCACAGAGTTACATCTTTCCCTTTTAGAAGCCTTTCGCTAAGGCTGTTCTTGTGGAATTGGAAAAGGGATATTTGGAAGCCCATAGAGGGCTATGGTGAAAAAGGAAATATCTTCCGTTGAAAACTGGAAAGAAACTTTCTGAGAAACTGCTCTGTGTTCTGTTAATTCATCTCACAGAGTTACAACTTTCCCTTCAAGAAGCCTTTCGCTAAGGCTGTTCTTGTGGAATGGGCAAAGGGATATTTGGAAGCCCATAAAATGCTATGGTGAAAAAGGAAATATCTTCCGTTCATAATTGGAAAGAAGCTTTCTGAGAAACTGCTCTGTGTTCTCTTAATTAATCTCACAGAGTTACATATTTCCCTTCAAGAAGCCTTTCGCTAAGCCTGTTCTTGTGGAATTGGCAAAGGGATATTTGGAAGCCCACAGAGGGCTATGGTGAAAAAGGAAATATCTTCCGTTCAAAACTGTAAAAAAAGCTTTCTGAGAAACTGCTCTGTGTTCTATTAATTCATCTCACAGAGTTACATCTTTTCCTTCAAGAAGCCTTTCGCTAAGGCTGTTCTTGTGGAATTGGCAAAGGGATACTTGGAAGCCCATAGAAGGCTATGGTCAAAAAGGAAATACCTTTCGTTCAAAACTGGAAAGAAGCTTTCTGAGAAACTGCTCTGTGTTCTGTGAATTCATCTCACAGAGTTACATCTTTCCCTTCAAGAAGCCTTTCGCTAAGGCTGTTCTTGTGGAATTGGCAAAGGGATATTTCGAAGCCCATAGATGGCTACGGTGAAAAAGGAAATATCTTCCGTTCACAACTGGAAAGAAGCTTTCTGAGAAACTGCTCTGTGTTCTGTAAATTCATCTCACAGAGTTACATCTTTCCCTTCAAGAAGCCTTTCGCTAAGGCTGTTCTTGTGGAATTGGCAAAGGGATACTTGGAAGCCCATAGAGGGCTATGGTGAAAAAGGAAGTACCTTTCTTTCAAAACTGGAAAGAAGCTTTCTGAGAAACTGCTCTGTGTTCTGTTAATTCATCTCACAGAGTTACATCTTTCCCTTCAAGAAGCCTTTCGCTAAGGCTGTTCTTCTGGAATTGGCAAAGGGATATATGGAAGCCCATAGAGGGCTATGGTGAAAAAGGAAATATCTTCTGTTCAAAACTGGAAAGAAGCTTTCTGAGAAACTGCTCTGTGTTCTGTGAATTCATCTCACAGAGTTTCATCTTTCCTTTCAAGAAGCCTTTCGCTAAGGCTGTTCTTATGGACTTGGCAAAGGGATATTTGGAAGACCATAGACGGCTATGGTGAAAAAGGAAAAAACTTCCGTTCAAAACTGGAAAGAAGCTTTCTGAGAAACTGCTCTGTGTTCTGCTAGTTCATCTCACAGAGTTACATCTTTCACTTCAAGAAGCCTTTCGCTAAGGCTGTTCTTATGGAATTGGCAAAGGGATATTTGGAAGCCCATAGAGGGCTATGGTGAAAAAGGAAATATCTTCCGTTCAAAACTGGAAAGAAGCTTTCTGAGAAACTGCTCTGTGTTCTGTAAATTCATCTCACAGAGTTACATCTTTCCCTTCAAGAAGCCTTTCGCTAAGGCTGTTCTTGTGGAATTGGCAAAGGGATATTTGGAAACCCATAGAGGGCTATGGTGAAAAAGGAAATATCTTCCGTTCAAAACTGGAAAGAAGCTTTCTGACAAACTGCTCTCTGTTCTGTTAATTCATCACACAGAGTTACATCTTTCCCTTCAAGAAGCCTTTCGCTAAGGCTGTTCTTGTGGAATTGGCAAAGGGATATTTGGAAGCCCATAGAGGGCTATGGTGAAAAAGGAAATAAAATCCGTTCAAAACTGGAAAGAAGCTTTCAGAGAAACTGCTCTGTGTTCTGTTAATTCATCTCAGAGAGTTACATCTTTCCCTTCAAGAAGCCTTTCGCTAAGGCTGTTCTTTTGGAATTGTCAAAGGGATATTTGGAAGCCCATAGAGGGCTATGGTGAAAAAGGAAATATCTTCCGTTCAAAACTGGAAAGAAGTTTTCTGAGAAACTGCTCTGTGTTCTGTGAATTCATCTCACAGAGTTTCATGTTTCCCTTCAAGAAGCCTTTCGCTAAGGCTGTTCTTATGGAATTGGCAAAGGGATATTTGGAAGCCCATAGACGGCTACGGTGAAAAAGGAAAAACATTCCGTTCAAAACTGGAAAGAAGCTTTCTGAGAAACTGCTCTGTGTTCTCTGAATTCATCTCACAGAGTTACATCTTTCCCTTCAAGAAGCCTTTCGCTAAGACTATTCTTGTGTAATTGGCAAAGGGATATTTGGAAGCCCATAGATGGCTATGGTGAAAAAGGAAATATCTTCCGTTCAAAACTGGAAACAAGCCTTCCGAGAAACTACTCTGTGTTCTGTAAATTCATCTCACAGAGTTACATCTTTCCCTTCAAGAAGCCTTTCGCTAAGGCTGTTCTTGTGGAATTGGATAAGGGATATTTGGAAGCCCAGGGCGGGCTATGGTGAAAAAGGAAATATCTTCCGTTCAAAACTGGAAAGAAGCTTTCTGAGAAACTGCTCTGTGTTCTGTTAATTCATCTCACAGAGTTACATCTTTCCCGTCAAGAAGCCTTTCGCTAAGGCTGTTCTTGTGGAATTGGCAAAGGGATATTTGGAAACCCATAGAGGGCTATGGTGAAAAAGGAAATATCTTCCGTTCAAAACTGGAAAGAAGCTTTCTGAAAAACTGCTCTGTGTTCTGTTAATTCATCTCACAGAGTTACATCCTTCCCTTCAAGAAGCCTTTCGCTAAACCTGTTCTTGTGGAATTGGCAAAGGGATATTTGGAAGCCCATAGAGGGCTATGGTGAAAAAGGAAATACCTTCCGTTCAAAACTGGAAAGAAGCCTTCTGAGAAACTGCTCTGTGTTCTGTTAATTCATCTGACAGAGTTACATCTTTCCCTTCAAGAAGCCTTTCGCTAAGGCTGTTCTTGTGGAATTGGCAAAGGGATATTTGGAAGCCCATAGAGGGCTATGGTGAAAAAGGAAATACCTTCCGTTCAAAACTGGAAAGAAGCTTTCTGAGAAACTGCTCTGTGTTCTGTTAATTCATCTCACAGAGTTACATCTTTCCCTTCAAGAAGCCTTTCGCTAAGGCTGTTCTTGTGGAATTGGCAAAGGGATATTTGGAAGCCCATAGAGGGCTATGGTGAAAAAGGAAATATTTTCCATTCAAAACTGGAAAGAAGCTTTCTGAGAAACTGCTCTGTGTTCTGTTAATTCATCTCACAGAGTTACATCTTTCCCTTCAAGAATCCTTTCGCTAAGGCTGTTCTTGTGGAATTGGCAAAGGGATATTTGGAAGCCCCTAGAGGGCTATGGTGAAAAAGGAAATATCTTCCGTTCAAAACTGGAAAGAAGCTTTCTGAGAAACTGCTCTGTGTTCTGTTAATTCATCTCACAGAGTTACATCTTTCCCTTCAAGAAGCCTTTCGCTAAGGCTGTTCTTGTTTAATTGGCAAAGGGATATTTGGAAGCCCATAGAGGGCTATGGTGAAAAAGGAAATATCTTCCATTTAAAACTGGAAAGAAGCTTTCTGAGAAACTGCTCTGTGTTCTGTCAATTCATCTCACAGAGTTACATCTTTCCCGTCAAGAAGCCTTTCGCTAAGGCTGTTCTTGTGGAATTGGCAAAGGGATATTTGGAAGCCCATAGAGGGCTATGGTGAAAAAGGAAATATCTTCCGTGAAAACTGGAAAGAAGCTTTCTGAGAAACTACTCTGTGTTCTGTGAATTCATCTCACAGAGTTACATCTTTCCCTTCAAGAAGCCTTTCGCTAAGGCTGTTCTTGTGTAATTGGCAAAGGGATATTTGGACGCCATTAGAGTTCTATGGTGAAAAAGGAAATATCTTCCGTTCAAAACTGGAAAGAAGCTTTCCGAGAAACTGCTCTGTGTTCTGTAAATTCATCTCACAGAGTTACATCTTTCCCCTCAAAAAGCCTTTCGCTAAGCTGTTCTTGTGGAATTGGCAAAGGGATATTTGGAAGCCCATGGAGGGCTATGGTGAAAAAGGAAATATCTTCCGTTCAAAAATGGAAAGAAGCTTTCTGGGAAACTGCTCTATGTTCCGTTAATTCATCTCACAGAGATACATCTTTCCCTTCAAGAAGCCTTTCCCTATGGCTTTTCTTGTGGAATTGGCAAAGGGATATTTGGAAGCCCATAGAGGGCTATGGTGAAAAAGGAAATATCTTCCGTTCAAAACTGGAAGGAATCTTTCTGAGAAACTGCTCGGTGTTATGTTAATTCATCTCACAGTGTTACATCTTTCCCTTCAAGAAGCCTTTCGCTAAGGCTGTTCTTGTGGAATTGGCAAAGGGATATTTGGAAGCCCATAGAGGGCTATGGTGAAAAAGGAAATATCTTCCGTTCAAAACTGGAAAGAAGATTTCTGAGAAACTGCTCTGTGTTCTGTGAATTCATCTCACAGAGTTACATCTTTCCCTTCAAGAAACCTTTCGCTAAGGCTGTTCTTGTGGAAGTGGGAAAGGGATATTTGGAAGCCAATAGAGGGCTATGGTGAAAAAGGAAATATCTTCCGTTCAAAACTGGAAAGAAGCGTTCTGAGAAACTGCTGTGTGTTCTGTTAATTCATCTCACAGAGTTACATCTTTCCATTCAAGATGCCTTTCGCTAAGGCTGTTCTTGTGGAATTGGCAAAGGGATATTTGGAAGCCCATAGAGGGCTATGGTGAAAAAGGAAATATCTTCCGTTCAAAACTGGAAAGAAGCTTTCTGAGAAACTGCTCTGTGTTCTGTTAATTCATCTCACAGAGTTACATCTTTCCCGTCAAGAAGCCTTTCGCTAAGGCTGTTCTTGTGGAATTGTCAAAGGGATATTTGGAAGCCCATAGAGGGCTATGGTGGAAAAGGAAATATCTTCCGTTCAAAACTGGAAAGAAGCTTTCTGAGAAACTGCTCTGTGTTCTGTTAATTCATCTCACAGAGTTACATCTTTCCCTTCAAGAAGCCTTTCGCTAAGGCTGTTTTTGTGGAATTGGCAAAGGGATATTTGGAAGCCCATAGAGGGCTATGGTGAAAAAGGAAATATCTTCCATTTAAAACTGGAAAGAAGCTTTCTGAGAAACTGCTCTGTGTTCTGTCAATTCATCTCACAGAGTTACATCTTTCCCTTCAAGAAGCCTTTCGCTAAGGCTGTTCTTGTGGAATTGGCAAAGGGATATTTGGAAGCCCATAGAGGGCTATGGTGGAAAAGGAAATATCTTCCGTTCAAAACTGGAAAGAAGCTTTCTGAGAAACTGCTCTGTGTTCTGTTAATTCATCTCACAGAGTTACATCTTTCCCTTCAAGAAGCCTTTCGCTAAGGCTGTTCTTGTGTAATTGGGAAAGGGATATTTGGAAGACCATACAGGGCTATGGTGAAAAAGGAAATATCTTCCATTCAAAACTGGAAAGAAACTTTCTGAGAAACTGCTCTGTGTTCTGTGAATTCATCTCAGAGAGTTACATCTTTCCCTTCAAGAAGCCTTTCGCTAAGACTGTTCTTGTGTAATTGGCAAAGGGATGTTTGGAAGCCCATAGATGGCTATGGTGAAAAAGGAAATATCTTCCGTTCAAAACTGGAAAGAAGCTTTCTGAGAAACTGCTCTGTGTTCTGTAAATTCATCTCACAGAGTTACATCTTTCCCTTCAAGAAGCCTTTCGCTAAGGCTGTTCTTATGGAATAGGCAAAGGGATATTTGGAAGCCCATGGAGGGCTATATTGATAAAGGAAATATCTTCCCTTCAAAACTGGAAAGAAGCTTTCTGGGAAACTGCTCTGTGTTCTGTTAATTGATCTCACAGAGTTACATCTTTCCCTTCAAGAAGCCTTTCGCTAAGGCTGTTCTTGTGGAATTGGAAAAGGGATATTTGGAAGCCCATAGAGGGTTATGGTGAAAAAGGAAATATCTTTCCTTCAAAACTGAAAAGAAGCTTTCTGAGAAACTGCTCTGTGTTCTGTTAATTCATCTTACAGAGTTACATCTTTCCCTTCAAGAAGCCTTTCGCTAACGCTGTTCTTCTGGAATTGGCAAAGGGATATTTGGAAGCCCCTAGAGGGCTATGGTGAAAAAGGAAATATCTTCCGTTCAAAACTGGAAAAAAGCTTTCTGAGAAACTGCACTGTGTTCTATTAATTCATCTCACAGAGTTACATCTTTCCCTTCAAGAAGCCTTTCCCTAAGGCTGTTCTTGTGGAATTGGCAAAGGGATATTTGAAAGCCCATAGAGGGCTGTGGTGAAAAAGGAAATATCTTCCATTAAAAACTGGAAAGAAACTTTCTGAGAAACTGCTCTGTGTTCTGTGAATTCATCTCACAGAGTTACATCTTTCCCTTCAAGAAACCTTTCGCTAAGACTGTTCTTGTGGAATTGGGAAAGGGATACTTGGAAGATCATAGAGGGCTATGGTGAAAAAGGAAGTACCTTTCGTTCAAAACTGGAAAGAAGCTTTCTGAGAAACTGCTCTTTGTTCTGTTAATTCATCTCACAGAGTTACATCTTTCCCTTCAAGAAGCCTTTCGCTAAGGCTGTTATTGTGGAATTGGCAAAGGGATATTTGGAAGCCCATAGAGGGCTACGGTGAAAAAGGAAATATCTTCCGTTCAAAATTGGAAAGAAGCTTTCTGAGAAACTGCTCTGTGTTCTGTTAATTCATCTCAGAGTTACATCTTTCCCCTCAAGAAACCTTTCGCTAAGGCTGTTCTTGTGAAATTGGCAAATTGATATTTGGAAGCCCATGGCGGGCTATGGTGAAAAAGGAAATATCTTCCGTTCAAAACTGGAAAGAAGCTTTCTGAGAAACTGCTCTGTGTTCTGTTAATTCATCTCACAGAGTTACATCTTTCCCGTCAAGAAGCCTTTCGCTAAGGCTGTTCTTGTGGAATTGGCAAAGGGATATTTGGAAACCCATAGAGGGCTATGGTGAAAAAGGAAATATCTTCCGTTCAATACTGGAAAGAAGCTTTCTGAAAAACTGCTCTGTGTTCTGTTAATTCATCTCACAGAGTTACATCCTTCCCTTCAAGAAGCCTTTCGCTAAACCTGTTCTTGTGGAATTGGCAAAGGGATATTTGGAAGCCCATAGAGGGCTATGGTGAAAAAGGAAATACCTTCCGTTCAAAACTGGAAAGAAGCCTTCTGAGAAACTGCTCTGTGTTCTGTTAATTCATCTGACCGAGTTACATCTTTCCCTTCAAGAAGCCTTTCGCTAAGGCTGTTCTTGTGGAATTGGCAAAGGGATATTTGGAAGCCCATAGAGGGCTATGGTGAAAAAGGAAATACCTTCCGTTCAAAACTGGAAAGAAGCTTTCTGAGAAACTGCTCTGTGTTCTGTTAATTCATCTCACAGAGTTACATCTTTCCCTTCAAGAAGCCTTTCGCTAAGGCTGTTCTTGTGGAATTGGCAAAGGGATATTTGGAAGCCCATAGAGGGCTATGGTGAAAAAGGAAATATTTTCCATTCAAAACTGGAAAGAAGCTTTCTGAGAAACTGCTCTGTGTTCTGTTAATTCATCTCACAGAGTTACATCTTTCCCTTCAAGAATCCTTTCGCTAAGGCTGTTCTTGTGGAATTGGCAAAGGGATATTTGGAAGCCCCTAGAGGGCTATGGTGAAAAAGGAAATATCTTCCGTTCAAAACTGGAAAGAAGCTTTCTGAGAAACTGCTCTGTGTTCTGTTAATTCATCTCACAGAGTTACATCTTTCCCTTCAAGAAGCCTTTCGCTAAGGCTGTTCTTGTTTAATTGGCAAAGGGATATTTGGAAGCCCATAGAGGGCTATGGTGAAAAAGGAAATATCTTCCATTTAAAACTGGAAAGAAGCTTTCTGAGAAACTGCTCTGTGTTCTGTCAATTCATCTCACAGAGTTACATCTTTCCCTTCAAGAAGCCTTTCGCTAAGGCTGTTCTTGTGGAATTGGCAAAGGGATATTTGGAAGCCCATAGAGGGCTATGGTGAAAAAGGAAATATCTTCCGTGAAAACTGGAAAGAAGCTTTCTGAGAAACTACTCTGTGTTCTGTGAATTCATCTCACAGAGTTACATCTTTCCCTTCAAGAAGCCTTTCGCTAAGGCTGTTCTTGTGTAATTGGCAAAGGGATATTTGGACGCCCATAGAGTTCTATGGTGAAAAAGGAAATATCTTCCGTTCAAAACTGGAAAGAAGCTTTCCGAGAAACTGCTCTGTGTTCTGTAAATTCATCTCACAGAGTTACATCTTTCCCCTCAAAAAGCCTTTCGCTAAGCTATTCTTGTGGAATTGGCAAAGGGATATTTGGAAGCCCATGGAGGGCTATGGTGAAAAAGGAAATATCTTCCGTTCAAAAATGGAAAGAAGCTTTCTGGGAAACTGCTCTATGTTCCGTTAATTCATCTCACAGAGATACATCTTTCCCTTCAAGAAGCCTTTCCCTATGGCTTTTCTTGTGGAATTGGCAAAGGGATATTTGGAAGCCCATAGAGGGCTATGGTGAAAAAGGAAATATCTTCCGTTCAAAACTGGAAGGAATCTTTCTGAGAAACTGCTCGGTGTTATGTTAATTCATCTCACAGTGTTACATCTTTCCCTTCAAGAAGCCTTTCGCTAAGGCTGTTCTTGTGGAATTGGCAAAGGGATATTTGGAAGCCCATAGAGGGCTATGGTGAAAAAGGAAATATCTTCCGTTCAAAACTGGAAAGAAGCTTTCTGAGAAACTGCTCTGTGTTCTGTTAATTCATCTCACAGAGTTACATCTTTCCCGTCAAGAAGCCTTTCGCTAAGGCTGTTCTTGTGGAATTGTCAAAGGGATATTTGGAAGCCCATAGAGGGCTATGGTGGAAAAGGAAATATCTTCCGTTCAAAACTGGAAAGAAGCTTTCTGAGAAACTGCTCTGTGTTCTGTTAATTCATCTCACAGAGTTACATCTTTCCCTTCAAGAAGCCTTTCGCTAAGGCTGTTTTTGTGGAATTGGCAAAGGGATATTTGGAAGCCCATAGAGGGCTATGGTGAAAAAGGAAATATCTTCCATTTAAAACTGGAAAGAAGCTTTCTGAGAAACTGCTCTGTGTTCTGTCAATTCATCTCACAGAGTTACATCTTTCCCTTCAAGAAGCCTTTCGCTAAGGCTGTTCTTGTGGAATTGGCAAAGGGATATTTGGAAGCCCATAGAGGGCTATGGTGGAAAAGGAAATATCTTCCGTTCAAAACTGGAAAGAAGCTTTCTGAGAAACTGCTCTGTGTTCTGTTAATTCATCTCACAGAGTTACATCTTTCCCTTCAAGAAGCCTTTCGCTAAGGCTGTTCTTGTGTAATTGGCAAAGGGATATTTGGAAGACCATAGAGGGCTATGGTGAAAAAGGAAATATCTTCCATTCAAAACTGGAAAGAAACTTTCTGAGAAACTGCTCTGTGTTCTGTGAATTCATCTCAGAGAGTTACATCTTTCCCTTCAAGAAGCCTTTCGCTAAGACTGTTCTTGTGTAATTGGCAAAGGGATGTTTGGAAGCCCATAGATGGCTATGGTGAAAAAGGAAATATCTTCCGTTCAAAACTGGAAAGAAGCTTTCTGAGAAACTGCTCTGTGTTCTGTAAATTCATCTCACAGAGTTACATCTTTCCCTTCAAGAAGCCTTTCGCTAAGGCTGTTCTTATGGAATAGGCAAAGGGATATTTGGAAGCCCATGGAGGGCTATATTGATAAAGGAAATACCTTCCGTTCAAAACTGGAAAGAAGCTTTCTGGGAAACTGCTCTGTGTTCTGTTAATTGATCTCACAGAGTTACATCTTTCCCTTCAAGAAGCCTTTCGCTAAGGCTGTTCTTGTGGAATTGGAAAAGGGATATTTGGAAGCCCATAGAGGGTTATGGTGAAAAAGGAAATATCTTTCCTTCAAAACTGGAAAGAAGCTTTCTGAGAAACTGCTCTGTGTTCTGTTAATTCATCTCACAGAGTTACATCTTTCCCTTCAAGAAGCCTTTCGCTAACGCTGTTCTTCTGGAATTGGCAAAGGGATATTTGGAAGCCCCTAGAGGGCTATGGTGAAAAAGGAAATATCTTCCGTTCAAAACTGGAAAAAAGCTTTCTGAGAAACTGCTCTGTGTTCTATTAATTCATCTCACAGAGTTACATCTTTCCCTTCAAGAAGCCTTTCCCTAAGGCTGTTCTTGTGGAATTGGCAAAGGGATATTTGGAAGCCCATAGAGGGCTGTGGTGAAAAAGGAAATATCTTCCATTAAAAACTGGAAAGAAACTTTCTGAGAAACTGCTCTGTGTTCTGTGAATTCATCTCACAGAGTTACATCTTTCCCTTCAAGAAACCTTTCGCTAAGACTGTTCTTGTGGAATTGGGAAAGGGATACTTGGAAGATCATAGAGGGCTATGGTGAAAAAGGAAGTACCTTTCGTTCAAAACTGGAAAGAAGCTTTCTGAGAAACTGCTCTTTGTTCTGTTAATTCATCTCACAGAGTTACATCTTTCCCTTCAAGAAGCCTTTCGCTAAGGCTGTTCTTGTGGAATTGGCAAAGGGATATTTGGAAGCCCATAGAGGGCTACGGTGAAAAAGGAAATATCTTCCGTTCAAAACTGGAAAGAAGCTTTCTGAGAAACTGCTCTGTGTTCTGTTAATTCATCTCACAGAGTTACATCTTTCCCCTTAAGAAACCTTTCGCTAAGGCTGTTCTTGTGAAATTGGCAAATTGATATTTGGAAGCCCATAGAGGGCTATGGTGAAAAAGGAAATATCTTCCGTTCAAAACTGGAAAGAAGCTTTCTGAGAAACTGCTCTGTGTTCTGTGAATTCATCTCACAGAGTTACATCTTTCCCTTCAAGAAGCCTTTCGCTAAGGCTGTTCTTGTGGAATTGGCAAAGGGATATTTCGAAGCCCATAGATGGCTACGGTGAAAAAGGAAATATCTTCCGTTCACAACTGGAAAGAAGCTTTCTGAGAAACTGCTCTGTGTTCTGTAAATTCATCTCACAGAGTTACATCTTTCCCTTCAAGAAGCCTTTCGCTAAGGCTGTTCTTGTGGAATTGGCAAAGGGATACTTGGAAGCCCATAGAGGGCTATGGTGAAAAAGGAAGTACCTTTCTTTCAAAACTGGAAAGAAGCTTTCTGAGAAACTGCTCTGTGTTCTGTTAATTCATCTCACAGAGTTACATCTTTCCCTTCAAGAAGCCTTTCGCTAAGGCTGTTCTTCTGGAATTGGCAAAGGGATATTTGGAAGCCCATAGAGGGCTATGGTGAAAAAGGAAATATCTTCTGTTCAAAACTGGAAAGAAGCTTTCTGAGAAACTGCTCTGTGTTCTGTGAATTCATCTCACAGAGTTTCATCTTTCCTTTCAAGAAGCCTTTCGCTAAGGCTGTTCTTATGGACTTGGCAAAGGGATATTTGGAAGACCATAGACGGCTATGGTGAAAAAGGAAAAAACTTCCGTTCAAAACTGGAAAGAAGCTTTCTGAGAAACTGCTCTGTGTTCTGCTAGTTCATCTCACAGAGTTACATCTTTCACTTCAAGAAGCCTTTCGCTAAGGCTGTTCTTATGGAATTGGCAAAGGGATATTTGGAAGCCCATAGAGGGCTATGGTGAAAAAGGAAATATCTTCCGTTCAAAACTGGAAAGAAGCTTTCTGAGAAACTGCTCTGTGTTCTGTAAATTCATCTCACAGAGTTACATCTTTCCCTTCAAGAAGCCTTTCGCTAAGGCTGTTCTTGTGGAATTGGCAAAGGGATATTTGGAAACCCATAGAGGGCTGTGGTGAAAAAGGAAATATCTTCCGTTCAAAACTGGAAAGAAGCTTTCTGACAAACTGCTCTCTGTTCTGTTAATTCATCACACAGAGGTACATCTTTCCCTTCAAGAAGCCTTTCGCTAAGGCTGTTCTTGTGGAATTGGCAAAGGGATATTTGGAAGCCCATAGAGGGCTATGGTGAAAAAGGAAATAAAATCCGTTCAAAACTGGAAAGAAGCTTTCAGAGAAACTGCTCTGTGTTCTGTTAATTCATCTCAGAGAGTTACATCTTTCCCTTCAAGAAGCCTTTCGCTAAGGCTGTTCTTTTGGAATTGTCAAAGGGATATTTGGAAGCCCATAGAGGGCTATGGTGAAAAAGGAAATATCTTCCGTTCAAAACTGGAAAGAAGTTTTCTGAGAAACTGCTCTGTGTTCTGTGAATTCATCTCACAGAGTTTCATGTTTCCCTTCAAGAAGCCTTTCGCTAAGGCTGTTCTTATGGAATTGGCAAAGGGATATTTGGAAGCCCATAGACGGCTATGGTGAAAAAGGAAAAACATTCCGTTCAAAACTGGAAAGAAGCTTTCTGAGAAACTGCTCTGTGTTCTCTGAATTCATCTCACAGAGTTACATCTTTCCCTTCAAGAAGCCTTTCGCTAAGACTATTCTTGTGTAATTGGCAAAGGGATGTTTGGAAGCCCATAGATGGCTATGGTGAAAAAGGAAATATCTTCCGTTCAAAACTGGAAACAAGCCTTCCGAGAAACTACTCTGTGTTCTGTAAATTCATCTCACAGAGTTACATCTTTCCCTTCAAGAAGCCTTTCGCTAAGGCTGTTCTTGTGGAATTGGATAAGGGATATTTGGAAGCCCATGGCGGGCTATGGTGAAAAAGGAAATATCTTCCGTTCAAAACTGGAAAGAAGCTTTCTGAGAAACTGCTCTGTGTTCTGTTAATTCATCTCACAGAGTTACATCTTTCCCGTCAAGAAGCCTTTCGCTAAGGCTGTTCTTGTGGAATTGGCAAAGGGATATTTGGAAACCCATAGAGGGCTATGGTGAAAAAGGAAATATCTTCCGTTCAAAACTGGAAAGAAGCTTTCTGAAAAACTGCTCTGTGTTCTGTTAATTCATCTCACAGAGTTACATCCTTCCCTTCAAGAAGCCTTTCGCTAAACCTGTTCTTGTGGAATTGGCAAAGGGATATTTGGAAGCCCCTAGAGGGCTATGGTGAAAAAGGAAATACCTTCCGTTCAAAACTGGAAAGAAGCCTTCTGAGAAACTGCTCTGTGTTCTGTTAATTCATCTGACAGAGTTACATCTTTCCCTTCAAGAAGCCTTTCGCTAAGGCTGTTCTTGTGGAATTGGCAAAGGGATATTTGGAAGCCCATAGAGGGCTATGGTGAAAAAGGAAATACCTTCCGTTCAAAACTGGAAAGAAGCTTTCTGAGAAACTGCTCTGTGTTCTGTTAATTCATCTCACAGAGTTACATCTTTCCCTTCAAGAAGCCTTTCGCTAAGGCTGTTCTTGTGGAATTGGCAAAGGGATATTTGGAAGCCCATAGAGGGCTATGGTGAAAAAGGAAATATTTTCCATTCAAAACTGGAAAGAAGCTTTCTGAGAAACTGCTCTGTGTTCTGTTAATTCATCTCACAGAGTTACATCTTTCCCTTCAAGAATCCTTTCGCTAAGGCTGTTCTTGTGGAATTGGCAAAGGGATATTTGGAAGCCCCTAGAGGGCTATGGTGAAAAAGGAAATATCTTCCGTTCAAAACTGGAAAGAAGCTTTCTGAGAAACTGCTCTGTGTTCTGTTAATTCATCTCACAGAGTTACATCTTTCCCTTCAAGAAGCCTTTCGCTAAGGCTGTTCTTGTTTAATTGGCAAAGGGATATTTGGAAGCCCATGGAGGGCTATGGTGAAAAAGGAAATATCTTCCGTTCAAAAATGGAAAGAAGCTTTCTGGGAAACTGCTCTATGTTCCGTTAATTCATCTCACAGAGATACATCTTTCCCTTCAAGAAGCCTTTCCCTATGGCTTTTCTTGTGGAATTGGCAAAGGGATATTTGGAAGCCCATAGAGGGCTATGGTGAAAAAGGAAATATCTTCCGTTCAAAACTGGAAAGAAGCTTTCTGAGAAACTGCTCTCTGTTCTGTTAATTCATCACACAGAGTTACATCTTTCCCTTCAAGAAGCCTTTCGCTAAGGCTGTTCTTGTGGAATTGGCAAAGGGATATTTGGAAGCCCGTAGAGGGCTATGGTGAAAAAGGAAATATCTTCCGTTCAAAACTGGAAGGAAGCTTTCTGAGAAACGGCTCTGTGTTCTGTTAATTCATCGCACAGAGTTACATTTTTTCCTTCAAGAAGTCTTTCACTAAGGCTGTTCTTGTTGAATTGGCAAATGATATTTGGAAGCCCATAGAGGGCTATGGTGAAAAAGGAAATATCTTCCGTTCAAAACTGGAAAGAAGCTTTCTGAGAAACTGCTCTGTGTTCTGTTAATTCATCTAACAGGGTTCCATCTTGCCCTTCAAGAAGCCTTTCGCTAAGGCTGTTCTTGTGGAATTGGCAAAGGGATATATGGAAGCTCATAGAGGGCTATGGTGAAAAAGGAAATATCTTCCGTTCAAAACACGAAAGAAGTTTTCTGAGAAACTACTCTCTGTTCTGTTAATTCATCACACAGAGTTACATCTTTCCCTTCAAGAAGCCTTTCGCGAAGGCTGTTCTTGTGGAATTGGCAAAGGGATATTTGGAAGCCCATAGAGGGCTATGGTGAAAAAAGAAGTATCTTCCGTTCAAAACTGGAAAGAAGCTTTCTGAGAAACTGCTCTGTGTTCTGTTAATTCATTTCACAGAGTTATATCTTTCCCTTCAAGAAGCCTTTCGCTACGGCTGTTCTTGTGGAATTGGCAAAGGGATATTTGGAAGCCCATAGAGGGCTATGGTGAAAAAAGAAATATCTTCCGTTCAAAACTGGACAGAAGCTTTCTGAGAAACTGCTCTGTGTTTTGTTAATTCATTTCACAGAGTTACATCTTTCCCTTCAAGAAGCCTTTCGCTACGGTTGTTCTTGTGGAATTGGCAAAGGGATATTTGGAAGCCCATAGAGGCTATGGTGAAAAAGGAAATATCTTCCGTTCAAAAGGGGAAAGAAGCTTTCTGAGAAACTGCTCTCTGTTCTGTTAATTCATCTCACAGAGTTACATCTTTCCCTTCAAGAAGCCTTTGCTAAGGCTGTTCTTGTGGAATTGGCAAAGGGATATTTGGAAGCCCATAGAGGGCTATGGTGAAAAAGGAAATATCTTCCGTTCAAAACGGAAAGAAGCTTTCTGAGATACTGCTCTGTGTTCTGTTAATTCATCTCACAGAGTTACATCTTTCCCTTCAAGAAGCCTTTGGCTAAGGCTGTTCTTGTGGAATTGGCAAAGGGATATTTGGAAGCCCATAGAGGGCTATGGTGAAAAAGGAAATATCTTCCGTTCAAAACAGGAAAGAAGCTTTCTGAGAAACTGCTCTGAGTTCTGTTAATTCATCTCACAGAGTTACATCTTTCCCATCAGGAAGCCTTTCGCTAAGGCTGTTCTTGTGAAATTGGCAAAGGGATATTTGGAAGCACATAGAGGGCTATGGTGAAAAAGGAAATATCTTCCGTTCAAAACTGGAAAGAAGCTTTCCGAGAAACTGCTCTGTGTTCCGTAAATTCATCTCACAGAGTTACATCTTTCCCCTCAAGAAGCCTTTCGCTAAGCTGTTCTTGTGGAATTGGCAAAGGGATATTTGGAAGCCCATAGAGGGCTATGGTGAAAAAGGAAATATCTTCCGTTCAAAACTGGAAAGAAGCTTTCCGAGAAACTGCTCTATGTTCTCTTAATTCATCTCACAGAGATACATCTTTCCCTTCAAGAAGCCTTTCCCTATGGCTGTTCTTGTGGAATTGGCAAAGGGATATTTGGAAGCCCATAGAGGGCTATGGTGAAAAAGGAAATACCTTCCGTTCAAAACTGGAAGGAATCTTTCTGAGAAACTGCTCGGTGTTATGTTAATTCATCTCACAGTGTTACATCTTTCCCTTCAAGAAGCCTTTCGCTAAGGCTGTTCTTGTGGAATGGGCAAAGGGATATTTGGAAGCCCTTAGAGGGCTATGGTGAAAAAGGAAATATCTTCCGTTCAAAACTGGAAAGAAACTTTCTGAGAAACTGCTCTGTGTTCTGTGAATTCATTTCACAGAGTTACATCTTTCCCTTCAAGAAACTTTTCGCTAAGGCTGTTCTTGTGGAATTGGGAAAGGGATATTTGGAAGCCAATAGAGGGCTATGGTGAAAAAGGAAATATCTTCCGTTCAAAACTGGAAAGAAGCGTTCTGAGAAACTGCTGTGTGTTCTGTTAATTCATCTCACAGAGTTACATCTTTCCATTCAAGAAGCCTTTCGCTAAGGCTGTTCTTGTGGAATTGGCAAAGGGATATTTGGAAGCCCATAGAGGGCTATGGTGAAAAAGGAAATATCTTCCGTTCAAAACTGGAAAGAAGCTTTCTGAGAAACTGCTCTGTGTTCTGTTAATTCATCTCACAGAGTTACATCTTTCCCGTCAAGAAGCCTTTCGCTAAGGCTGTTCTTGTGGAATTGGCAAAGGGATATTTGGAAGCCCATAGAGGGCTATGGTGGAAAAGGAAATATCTTCCGTTCAAAACTGGAAAGAAGCTTTCTGAAAAACTGCTCCGTGTTCTGTTAATTCATCTCACAGAGTTACATCCTTCCCTTCAAGAAGCCTTTCGCTAAACCTGTTCTTGTGGAATTGGCAAAGGGATATTTGGAAGCCCATAGAGGGCTATGGTGAAAAAGGAAATACCTTCCATTCAAAAGTGGAAAGAAGCCTTCTGAGAAACTGCTCTGTGTTCTGTTAATTCATCTGACAGAGTTATATCTTTCCCTTCAAGAAGCCTTTCGCTAAGACTGTTCTTGTGGAATTGGCAAAGGGATATTTGGAAGCCCATAGAGGGCTATGGTGAAAAAGGAAATACATTCCGTTCAAAACTGGAAAGAAGCTTTCTGAGAAACTGCTCTGTGTTCTGTTAATTCATCTCACAGAGTTACATCTTTCCCTTCAAGAAGCCTTTCGCTAAGGCTGTTCTTGTGGAATTGGCAAAGGGATATTTGGAAGCCCATAGAGGGCTATGGTGAAAAAGGAAATATTTTCCATTCAAAACTGGAAAGAAGCTTTCTGAGAAACTGCTCTGTGTTCTGTTAATTCATCTCACAGAGTTACATCTTTCCCTTCAAGAATCCTTTCGCTAAGGCTGTTCCTGTGGAATTGGCAAAGGGATATTTGGAAGCCCCTAGAGGGCTATGGTGAAAAAGGAAATATCTTCCTTTCAAAACTGGAAAGAAGCTTTCTGAGAAACTGCTCTGTGTTCTGTTAATTCATCACACAGAGTTACATCTTTCCCTTCAAGAAGCCTTTCGCTAAGGCTGTTCTGGTGGAATTGGCAAAGGGATATTTGGAAGCCCATAGAGGGCTATGGTGAAAAAGGAAATATCTTCCGTTCAAAACTGGAAAGAAGATTTCTGAGAAACTGCTCTGTGTTCTGTTAATTCATCACACAGAGTTACATCTTTCAACTCAGGAAGCCTTTCGCTAAGGCTGTTCTTGTGAAATTGGCAAAGGGATATTTGGAAGCCCATAGAGGGCTATGGTGAAAAAGTTAATATCTTCCGTTCAAAACTGGAAAGAAGCTTTCTGAGAAACTGCTCTGTGTTCTGTTAATTCATCTCACAGAGTTACATCTTTCCCTTCAAGAAGCCTTTCGCTAAGGCTGTTCTTGTGGAATTGGCAAAGGGATATTTGGAAGCCCATAGAGGGCTATGGTGAAAAAGGAAATATCTTCCATTTAAAACTGGAAAGAAGCTTTCTGAGAAACTGCTCTGTGTTCTGTCAATTCATCTCACAGAGTTACATCTTTCCCTTCAAGAAGCCTTTCGCTAAGGCTGTTCTTGTGGAATTGGCAAAGGGATATTTGGAAGCCCATAGAGGGCTATGGTGAAAAAGGAAATATCTTCCGTGCAAAACTGGAAAGAAGCTTTCTGAGAAACTCCTCTGTGTTCTGTGAATTCATCTCACAGAGTTACATCTTTCTCTTCAAGAAGCCTTTCGCTAAGGCTGTTCTTGTGTAATTGGCAAAGGGATATTTGGACGCCCATAGAGTTCTATGGTGAAAAAGGAAATATCTTCCGTTCAAAACTGGAAAGAAGCTTTCCGAGAAACTGCTCTGTGTTCTGTAAATTCATCTCACAGAGTTACATCTTTCCCCTCAAAAAGCCTTTCGCTAAGCTGTTCTTGTGGAATTGGCAAAGGGATATTTGGAAGCCCATGGAGGGCTATGGTGAAAAAGGAAATATCTTCCGTTCAAAAATGGAAAGAAGCTTTCTGGGAAACTGTTCTATGTTCCGTTAATTCATCTCACAGAGATACATCTTTCCCTTCAAGAAGCCTTTCCCTATGGCTTTTCTTGTGGAATTGGCAAAGGGATATTTGGAAGCCCATAGAGGGCTATGGTGAAAAAGGAAATATCATCCGTTCAAAACTGGAAGGAATCTTTCTGAGAAACTGCTCGGTGTTATGTTAATTCATCTCACAGTGTTACATCTTTCCCTTCAAGAAGCCTTTCGCTAAGGCTGTTCTTGTGGAATTGGCAAAGGGATATTTGGAAGCCCATAGAGGGCTATGGTGAAAAAGGAAATATCTTCCGTTCAAAACTGGAAAGAAGATTTCTGAGAAACTGCTCTGTGTTCTGTGAATTCATCTCACAGAGTTACATCTTTCCCTTCAAGAAACCTTTCGCTAAGGCTGTTCTTGTGGAAGTGGGAAAGGGATATTTGGAAGCCAATAGAGGGCTATGGTGAAAAAGGAAATATCTTCCGTTCAAAACTGGAAAGAAGCGTTCTGAGAAACTGCTGTGTGTTCTGTTAATTCATCTCACAGAGTTACATCTTTCCATTCAAGATGCCTTTCGCTAAGGCTGTTCTTGTGGAATTGTCAAAGGGATATTTGGAAGCCCATAGAGGGGCTATGGTGGAAAAGGAAATATCTTCCGTTCAAAACTGGAAAGAAGCTTTCTGAGAAACTGCTCTGTGTTCTGTTAATTCATCTCACAGAGTTACATCTTTCCCTTCAAGAAGCCTTTCGCTAAGGCTGTTTTTGTGGAATTGGCAAAGGGATATTTGGAAGCCCATAGAGGGCTATGGTGAAAAAGGAAATATCTTCCATTTAAAACTGGAAAGAAGCTTTCTGAGAAACTGCTCTGTGTTCTGTCAATTCATCTCACAGAGTTACATCTTTCCCTTCAAGAAGCCTTTCGCTAAGGCTGTTCTTGTGGAATTGGCAAAGGGATATTTGGAAGCCCATAGAGGGCTATGGTGAAAAAGGAAATATCTTCTGTGCAAAACTGGAAAGAAGCTTTCTGAGAAACTACTCTGTGTTCTGTTAATTCGTCTCACAGAGTTACATCTTTCCCTTCAAGAAGCCTTTCGCTAAGGCTGTTCTTGTGGAATTGGCAAAGGGATATTTGGAAGCCCATAGATGGCTATGGTGAAAAAGGAAATATCTTCCGTTCAAAACTGGAATGAAGCTTTCTGAGAAACTGCTCTGTGTTCTGTAAATTCACCTCACAGAGTTACATCTTTCCCTTCAAGAAGCCTTTCGCTAAGGCTGTTCTTGTGGAATTGGCAAAGGGATATTTGGAAACCCATAGAGGGCTATGGTGAAAAAGGAAATATCTTCCGTTCAAAACTGGAAAGAAGCTTTCTGAGAAACTGCTCTCTGTTCTGTTAATTCATCACACAGAGTTACATCTTTCCCTTTTAGAAGCCTTTCGCTAATGCTGTTCTTGTGGATTTGGCAAAGGGATATTTGGAAGCCCATAGAGGGCTATTGTGAAAAAGGAATTATCTTCCGTTCAAAACTGGAAAGAAGCTTTCTGAGAAACTGCTCTGTGTTCTGTTAATTCATCTCACAGAGTTATATCTTTCCCTTCAAGAAGCCTTTCGCTAAGGCTGTTCTTGTGGAATTGGAAAAGGGATATTTGGAAACCCATAGAGGGCTATGGTGAAAAAGGAAATACCTTCCGTTCAAAACTGGAAAGAAGCTTTCTGAGAGACTGCTCTGTGATCTGTGAATTCATCTCACAGAGTTACATCTTTCCCTTCAAGAAGCCTTTCGCTAAGGCTGTTCTTGTGGAATTGGCAGAGGTATATTTGGAAGCCCATAGAGGGCTATGGTGGAAAAGGAAATATCTTCCGTTCAAAACTGGAAAGAAGCTTTCTGAGAAACTGCTCTGTGTTCTGTTAATTCATCTCACAGAGTTACATCTTTCCCTTCAAGAAGCCTTTCGCTACGGCTGTTCTTGTGGGATTGGCAAAGGGATATTTGGAAGCCCATAGAGGGCTACGGTGAAAAAGGAAATATCTTCCGTTCAAAACTGGAAAGAAGCTTTCTGAGAAACTGCTCTGTGTTTTGTTAATTCATTTCACAGTGTTACATCTTTCCCTTGAAGAAGCCTTTCGCTACGGCTGTTCTTGTGGAATTGGCAAAGGGATATTTGGAAGCCCATAGAGGGCTATGATGAAAAAGGAAATATCTTCCGTTCAAAAGGGGAAAGAAGCTTTCTGAGAAACTGCTCTGTGTTCTGTTAATTCATCTCACAGAGTTACATCTTTCCCTTCAAGAAGCCTTTCGCTAAGGCTGTTCTTGTGGAATTGGCAAAGGGATATTTGGAAGCCCATAGAGGGCTATGGTGAAAAAGGAAATATATTCCGTTCAAAACGGGAAAGAAGCTTTCTGAGATACTGCTCTGTGTTCTGTTAATTCATCTGACAGAGTTACATCTTTCCCTTCAAGAAGCCTTTGGCTAAGGCTGTTCTTGTGGAATTGGCAAAGGGATATTTGGAAGCCCATAGAGGGCTATGGTGAAAAAGGAAATATCTTCCGTTCAAAACAGGAAAGAAGCTTTCTGAGAAACTGCTCTGAGTTCTGTTAATTCATCTCACAGAGTTACATCTTCCCCTCAGGAAGCCTTTCGCTAAGGCTGTTCTTGTGAAATTGGCAAAGGGATATTTGGAAGCCCATAGAGGGCTATGGTGAAAAAGGAAATATCTTCCGTTCAAAACTGGAAAGAAGCTTTCTGAGAAACTGCTCTGTGTTCTCTAAATTCATCTCACAGAGTTACATCTTTCCCTTCAAGGAGCCTTTCGCTAAACCTGTTCTTGTGGAATTGCCAAAGGGATATTTGGAAGCCCATAGAGGGCTATGGTGAAAAAGGAAATATCTTCCATTTAAAACTGGAAAGAAGCTTTCTGAGAAACTGCTCTGTGTTCTGTCAATTCATCTCACAGAAGTACATCTTTCCCTTCAAGAAGCCTTTCGCTAAGGCTGTTCTTCTGGAATTGGCAAAGGGATATTTGGAAACCCATAGAGGGCTATGGTGAAAAAGGAAATATCTTCCGTGCAAAACTGGAAAGAAGCTTTCTGAGAAACTACTCTGTGTTCTGTGAATTCATCTCACAGAGTTACATCTTTCCCTTCAAGAAGCCTTTCGCTAAGGCTGTTCTTGTGTAATTGGCAAAGGGATATTTGGACGCCCATAGAGTTCTATGGTGAAAAAGGAAATATCTTCCGTTCAAAACTGGAAAGAAGCTTTCCGAGAAACTGCTCTGTGTTCCGTAAATTCATCTCACAGAGTTACATCTTTCCCCTCAAGAAGCCTTTCGCTAAGGCTGTTCTTGTGGAATTGGCAAAGGGATATTTGGAAGCCCATAGAGGGCTATGGTGGAAAAGGAAATATCTTCCGTTCAAAACTGGAAAGAAGCTTTCTGAAAAACTGCTCTGTGTTCTGTTAATTCATCTCACAGAGTTACATCCTTCCCTTCAAGAAGCCTTTCGCTAAACCTGTTCTTGTGGAATTGGCAAAGGGATATTTGGAAGCCCATAGAGGGCTATGGTGAAAAAGGAAATACCTTCCGTTCAAAACTGGAAAGAAGCTTTCTGAGAAACTGCTCTGTGTTCTGTTAATTCATCTCACAGAGGTACATCTTTCCCTTCAAGAAGCCTTTCGCTAAGGCTGTCTTGTGGAATTGGCAAAGGGATATTTGGAAGCCCATAGAGGGCTATGGTGAAAAAGGAAATATTTTCCATTCAAAACTGGAAAGAAGCTTTCTGAGAAACTGCTCTGTGTTCTGTTAATTCATCTCACAGAGTTACATCTTTCCCTTCAAGAAGCCTTTCGCTAAGGCTGTTCTTGTGGAATTTGCAAAGGGATATTTGGAAGCCCCTAGAGGGCTATGGTGAAAAAGGAAATATCTTCCGTTCAAAACTGGAAAGAAGCTTTCTGAGAAACTGCTCTGTGTTCTGTTAATTCATCACACAGAGTTACATCTTTCCCTTCAAGAAGCCTTTCGCTAAGGCTGTTCTTGTGGAATTGGCAAAGGGATATTTGGAAGCCCATAGAGGGCTATGGTGAAAAAGGAAATATCTTCCGTTCAAAACTGGAAAGAAAATTACTGAGAAACTGCTCTGAGTTCTGTTAATTCATCTCACAGAGTTACATCTTTCAACCCAGGAAGCCTTTCGCTAAGGCTGTTCTTGTGAAATTGGCAAAGGGATATTTGGAAGCCCATAGAGGGCTATGGTGAAAAAGGAAATATCTTCCGTTCAAAACTGGAAAGAAGCTTTCTGAGAAACTGCTCTGTGTTCTGTTAATTCATCTCACAGAGTTACATCTTTCCCTTCAAGAAGCCTTTCGCTAAGGCTGTTCTTGTGGAATTGGCAAAGGGATATTTGGAAGCCCATAGAGGGTTATGGTGAAAAAGGAAATATCTTTCCTTCAAAACTGGAAAGAAGCTTTCTGAGAAACTGCTCTGTGTTCTGTTAATTCATCTCACAGAGTTACATCTTTCCCTTCAAGAAGCCTTTCGCTAACGCTGTTCTTCTGGAATTGGCAAAGGGATATTTGGAAGCCCCTAGAGGGCTATGGTGAAAAAGGAAATATCTTCCGTTCAAAACTGGAAAAAAGCTTTCTGAGAAACTGCTCTGTGTTCTGTTAATTCATCTCACAGAGTTACATCTTTCCCCTCAAGAAACCTTTCGCTAAGGCTGTTCTTGTGAAATTGGCAAATTGATATTTGGAAGCCCATAGAGGGCTATGGTGAAAAAGGAAATATCTTCCGTTCAAAACTGGAAAGAAGCTTTCTGAGAAACTGCTCTGTGTTCTGTGAATTCATCTCACAGAGTTACATCTTTCCCTTCAAGAAGCCTTTCGCTAAGGCTGTTCTTGTGGAATTGGCAAAGGGATATTTCGAAGCCCATAGATGGCTACGGTGAAAAAGGAAATATCTTCCGTTCACAACTGGAAAGAAGCTTTCTGAGAAACTGCTCTGTGTTCTGTAAATTCATCTCACAGAGTTACATCTTTCCCTTCAAGAAGCCTTTCGCTAAGGCTGTTCTTGTGGAATTGGCAAAGGGATACTTGGAATCCCATAGAGGGCTATGGTGAAAAAGGAAGTACCTTTCTTTCAAAACTGGAAAGAAGCTTTCTGAGAAACTGCTCTGTGTTCTGTTAATTCATCTCACAGAGTTACATCTTTCCCTTCAAGAAGCCTTTCGCTAAGGCTGTTCTTCTGGAATTGGCAAAGGGATATTTGGAAGCCCATAGAGGGCTATGGTGAAAAAGGAAATATCTTCTGTTCAAAACTGGAAAGAAGCTTTCTGAGAAACTGCTCTGTGTTCTGTGAATTCATCTCACAGAGTTTCATCTTTCCTTTCAAGAAGCCTTTCGCTAAGGCTGTTCTTATGGACTTGGCAAAGGGATATTTGGAAGACCATAGACGGCTATGGTGAAAAAGGAAAAAACTTCCGTTCAAAACTGGAAAGAAGCTTTCTGAGAAACTGCTCTGTGTTCTGCTAGTTCATCTCACAGAGTTACATCTTTCACTTCAAGAAGCCTTTCGCTAAGGCTGTTCTTATGGAATTGGCAAAGGGATATTTGGAAGCCCATAGAGGGCTATGGTGAAAAAGGAAATATCTTCCGTTCAAAACTGGAAAGAAGCTTTCTGAGAAACTGCTCTGTGTTCTGTAAATTCATCTCACAGAGTTACATCTTTCCCTTCAAGAAGCCTTTCGCTAAGACTGTTCTTGTGGAATTGGCAAAGGGATATTTGGAAACCCATAGAGGGCTATGGTGAAAAAGGAAATATCTTCCGTTCAAAACTGGAAAGAAGCTTTCTGACAAACTGCTCTCTGTTCTGTTAATTCATCACACAGAGTTACATCTTTCCCCTCAAGAAGCCTTTCGCTAAGGCTGTTCTTGTGGAATTGGCAAAGGGATATTTGGAAGCCCATAGAGGGCTATGGTGAAAAAGGAAATAAAATCCGTTCAAAACTGGAAAGAAGCTTTCAGAGAAACTGCTCTGTGTTCTGTTAATTCATCTCAGAGAGTTACATCTTTCCCTTCAAGAAGCCTTTCGCTAAGGCTGTTCTTTTGGAATTGTCAAAGGGATATTTGGAAGCCCATAGAGGGCTATGGTGAAAAAGGAAATATCTTCCGTTCAAAACTGGAAAGAAGTTTTCTGAGAAACTGCTCTGTGTTCTGTGAATTCATCTCACAGAGTTTCATGTTTCCCTTCAAGAAGCCTTTCGCTAATGCTGTTCTTATGGAATTGGCAAAGGGATATTTGGAAGCCCATAGACGGCTATGGTGAAAAAGGAAAAACATTCCGTTCAAAACTGGAAAGAAGCTTTCTGAGAAACTGCTCTGTGTTCTCTGAATTCATCTCACAGAGTTACATCTTTCCCTTCAAGAAGCCTTTCGCTAAGACTATTCTTGTGTAATTGGCAAAGGGATGTTTGGAAGCCCATAGATGGCTATGGTGAAAAAGGAAATATCTTCCGTTCAAAACTGGAAACAAGCTTTCCGAGAAACTACTCTGTGTTCTGTAAATTCATCTCACAGAGTTACATCTTTCCCTTCAAGAAGCCTTTCGCTAAGGCTGTTCTTGTGGAATTGGATAAGGGATATTTGGAAGCCCATGGCGGGCTATGGTGAAAAAGGAAATATCTTCCGTTCAAAACTGGAAAGAAGCTTTCTGAGAAACTGCTCTGTGTTCTGTTAATTCATCTCACAGAGTTACATCTTTCCCGTCAAGAAGCCTTTCGCTAAGGCTGTTCTTGTGGAATTGGCAAAGGGATATTTGGAAGCCCATAGAGGGCTATGGTGGAAAAGGAAATACCTTCCGTTCAAAACTGGAAAGAAGCTTTCTGAAAAACTGCTCTGTGTTCTGTTAATTCATCTCACAGAGTTACATCCTTCCCTTCAAGAAGCCTTTCGCTAAACCTGTTCTTGTGGAATTGGCAAAGGGATATTTGGAAGCCCATAGAGGGCTATGGTGAAAAAGGAAATACCTTCCGTTCAAAACTGGAAAGAAGCCTTCTGAGAAACTGCTCTGTGTTCTGTTAATTCATCTGACAGAGTTACATCTTTCCCTTCAAGAAGCCTTTCGCTAAGGCTGTTCTTGTGGAATTGGCAAAGGGATATTTGGAAGCCCATAGAGGGCTATGGTGAAAAAGGAAATACCTTCCGTTCAAAACTGGAAAGAAGCTTTCTGAGAAACTGCTCTGTGTTCTGTTAATTCATCTCACAGAGTTACATCTTTCCCTTCAAGAAGCCTTTCGCTAAGGCTGTTCTTGTGGAATTGGCAAAGGGATATTTGGAAGCCCATAGAGGGCTATGGTGAAAAAGGAAATATTTTCCATTCAAAACTGGAAAGAAGCTTTCTGAGAAACTGCTCTGTGTTCTGTTAATTCATCTCACAGAGTTACATCTTTCCCTTCAAGAATCCTTTCGCTAAGGCTGTTCTTGTGGAATTGGCAAAGGGATATTTGGAAGCCCCTAGAGGGCTATGGTGAAAAAGGAAATATCTTCCGTTCAAAACTGGAAAGAAGCTTTCTGAGAAACTGCTCTGTGTTCTGTTAATTCATCTCACAGAGTTACATCTTTCCCTTCAAGAAGCCTTTCGCTAAGGCTGTTCTTGTTTAATTGGCAAAGGGATATTTGGAAGCCCATAGAGGGCTATGGTGAAAAAGGAAATATCTTCCATTTAAAACTGGAAAGAAGCTTTCTGAGAAACTGCTCTGTGTTCTGTGAATTCATCTCAGAGAGTTACATCTTTCCCTTCAAGAAGCCTTTCGCTAAGGCTGTTCTTGTGGAATTGGCAAAGGGATATTTGGAAGCCCATAGAGGGCTATGGTGAAAAAGGAAATATCTTCCGTGAAAACTGGAAAGAAGCTTTCTGAGAAACTACTCTGTGTTCTGTGAATTCATCTCACAGAGTTACATCTTTCCCTTCAAGAAGCCTTTCGCTAAGGCTGTTCTTGTGTAATTGGCAAAGGGATATTTGGACGCCCATAGAGTTCTATGGTGAAAAAGGAAATATCTTCCGTTCAAAACTGGAAAGAAGCTTTCCGAGAAACTGCTCTGTGTTCTGTAAATTCATCTCACAGAGTTACATCTTTCCCCTCAAAAAGCCTTTCGCTAAGCTGTTCTTGTGGAATTGGCAAAGGGATATTTGGAAGCCCATGGAGGGCTATGGTGAAAAAGGAAATATCTTCCGTTCAAAAATGGAAAGAAGCTTTCTGGGAAACTGCTCTATGTTCCGTTAATTCATCTCACAGAGTTACATCTTTCCCTTCAAGAAACCTTTCGCTAAGGCTGTTCTTGTGGAAGTGGGAAAGGGATATTTGGAAGCCAATAGAGGGCTATGGTGAAAAAGGAAATATCTTCCGTTCAAAACTGGAAAGAAGCGTTCTGAGAAACTGCTGTGTGTTCTGTTAATTCATCTCACAGAGTTACATCTTTCCATTCAAGATGCCTTTCGCTAAGGCTGTTCTTGTGGAATTGGCAAAGGGATATTTGGAAGCCCATAGAGGGCTATGGTGAAAAAGGAAATATCTTCCGTTCAAAACTGGAAAGAAGCTTTCTGAGAAACTGCTCTGTGTTCTGTTAATTCATCTCACAGAGTTACATCTTTCCCGTCAAGAAGCCTTTCGCTAAGGCTGTTCTTGTGGAATTGGCAAAGGGATATTTGGAAGCCCATAGATGGCTATGGTGAAAAAGGAAATATCTTCCGTTCAAAACTGGAATGAAGCTTTCTGAGAAACTGCTCTGTGTTCTGTAAATTCACCTCACAGAGTTACATCTTTCCCTTCAAGAAGCCTTTCGCTAAGGCTGTTCTTGTGGAATTGGCAAAGGGATATTTGGAAACCCATAGAGGGCTATGGTGAAAAAGGAAATATCTTCCGTTCAAAACTGGAAAGAAGCTTTCTGAGAAACTGCTCTCTGTTCTGTTAATTCATCACACAGAGTTACATCTTTCCCTTTTAGAAGCCTTTCGCTAATGCTGTTCTTGTGGATTTGGCAAAGGGATATTTGGAAGCCCATAGAGGGCTATTGTGAAAAAGGAATTATCTTCCGTTCAAAACTGGAAAGAAGCTTTCTGAGAAACTGCTCTGTGTTCTGTTAATTCATCTCACAGAGTTATATCTTTCCCTTCAAGAAGCCTTTCGCTAAGGCTGTTCTTGTGGAATTGGAAAAGGGATATTTGGAAGCCCATAGAGGGCTATGGTGAAAAAGGAAATACCTTCCGTTCAAAACTGGAAAGAAGCTTTCTGAGAGACTGCTCTGTGATCTGTGAATTCATCTCACAGAGTTACATCTTTCCCTTCAAGAAGCCTTTCGCTAAGGCTGTTCTTGTGGAATTGGCAGAGGTATATTTGGAAGCCCATAGAGGGCTATGGTGGAAAAGGAAATATCTTCCGTTCAAAACTGGAAAGAAGCTTTCTGAGAAACTGCTCTGTGTTCTGTTAATTCATCTCACAGAGTTACATCTTTCCCTTCAAGAAGCCTTTCGCTACGGCTGTTCTTGTGGGATTGGCAAAGGGATATTTGGAAGCCCATAGAGGGCTACGGTGAAAAAGGAAATATCTTCCGTTCAAAACTGGAAAGAAGCTTTCTGAGAAACTGCTCTGTGTTTTGTTAATTCATTTCACAGTGTTACATCTTTCCCTTGAAGAAGCCTTTCGCTACGGCTGTTCTTGTGGAATTGGCAAAGGGATATTTGGAAGCCCATAGAGGGCTATGATGAAAAAGGAAATATCTTCCGTTCAAAAGGGGAAAGAAGCTTTCTGAGAAACTGCTCTGTGTTCTGTTAATTCATCTCACAGAGTTACATCTTTCCCTTCAAGAAGCCTTTCGCTAAGGCTGTTCTTGTGGAATTGGCAAAGGGATATTTGGAAGCCCATAGAGGGCTATGGTGAAAAAGGAAATATATTCCGTTCAAAACGGGAAAGAAGCTTTCTGAGATACTGCTCTGTGTTCTGTTAATTCATCTGACAGAGTTACATCTTTCCCTTCAAGAAGCCTTTGGCTAAGGCTGTTCTTGTGGAATTGGCAAAGGGATATTTGGAAGCCCATAGAGGGCTATGGTGAAAAAGGAAATATCTTCCGTTCAAAACAGGAAAGAAGCTTTCTGAGAAACTGCTCTGAGTTCTGTTAATTCATCTCACAGAGTTACATCTTCCCCTCAGGAAGCCTTTCGCTAAGGCTGTTCTTGTGAAATTGGCAAAGGGATATTTGGAAGCCCATAGAGGGCTATGGTGAAAAAGGAAATATCTTCCGTTCAAAACTGGAAAGAAGCTTTCTGAGAAACTGCTCTGTGTTCTCTAAATTCATCTCACAGAGTTACATCTTTCCCTTCAAGGAGCCTTTCGCTAAACCTGTTCTTGTGGAATTGCCAAAGGGATATTTGGAAGCCCATAGAGGGCTATGGTGAAAAAGGAAATATCTTCCATTTAAAACTGGAAAGAAGCTTTCTGAGAAACTGCTCTGTGTTCTGTCAATTCATCTCACAGAAGTACATCTTTCCCTTCAAGAAGCCTTTCGCTAAGGCTGTTCTTCTGGAATTGGCAAAGGGATATTTGGAAACCCATAGAGGGCTATGGTGAAAAAGGAAATATCTTCCGTGCAAAACTGGAAAGAAGCTTTCTGAGAAACTACTCTGTGTTCTGTGAATTCATCTCACAGAGTTACATCTTTCCCTTCAAGAAGCCTTTCGCTAAGGCTGTTCTTGTGTAATTGGCAAAGGGATATTTGGACGCCCATAGAGTTCTATGGTGAAAAAGGAAATATCTTCCGTTCAAAACTGGAAAGAAGCTTTCCGAGAAACTGCTCTGTGTTCCGTAAATTCATCTCACAGAGTTACATCTTTCCCCTCAAGAAGCCTTTCGCTAAGGCTGTTCTTGTGGAATTGGCAAAGGGATATTTGGAAGCCCATAGAGGGCTATGGTGGAAAAGGAAATATCTTCCGTTCAAAACTGGAAAGAAGCTTTCTGAAAAACTGCTCTGTGTTCTGTTAATTCATCTCACAGAGTTACATCCTTCCCTTCAAGAAGCCTTTCGCTAAACCTGTTCTTGTGGAATTGGCAAAGGGATATTTGGAAGCCCATAGAGGGCTATGGTGAAAAAGGAAATACCTTCCGTTCAAAACTGGAAAGAAGCTTTCTGAGAAACTGCTCTGTGTTCTGTTAATTCATCTCACAGAGGTACATCTTTCCCTTCAAGAAGCCTTTCGCTAAGGCTGTCTTGTGGAATTGGCAAAGGGATATTTGGAAGCCCATAGAGGGCTATGGTGAAAAAGGAAATATTTTCCATTCAAAACTGGAAAGAAGCTTTCTGAGAAACTGCTCTGTGTTCTGTTAATTCATCTCACAGAGTTACATCTTTCCCTTCAAGAAGCCTTTCGCTAAGGCTGTTCTTGTGGAATTTGCAAAGGGATATTTGGAAGCCCCTAGAGGGCTATGGTGAAAAAGGAAATATCTTCCGTTCAAAACTGGAAAGAAGCTTTCTGAGAAACTGCTCTGTGTTCTGTTAATTCATCACACAGAGTTACATCTTTCCCTTCAAGAAGCCTTTCGCTAAGGCTGTTCTTGTGGAATTGGCAAAGGGATATTTGGAAGCCCATAGAGGGCTATGGTGAAAAAGGAAATATCTTCCGTTCAAAACTGGAAAGAAAATTACTGAGAAACTGCTCTGAGTTCTGTTAATTCATCTCACAGAGTTACATCTTTCAACCCAGGAAGCCTTTCGCTAAGGCTGTTCTTGTGAAATTGGCAAAGGGATATTTGGAAGCCCATAGAGGGCTATGGTGAAAAAGGAAATATCTTCCGTTCAAAACTGGAAAGAAGCTTTCTGAGAAACTGCTCTGTGTTCTGTTAATTCATCTCACAGAGTTACATCTTTCCCTTCAAGAAGCCTTTCGCTAAGGCTGTTCTTGTGGAATTGGCAAAGGGATATTTGGAAGCCCATAGAGGGTTATGGTGAAAAAGGAAATATCTTTCCTTCAAAACTGGAAAGAAGCTTTCTGAGAAACTGCTCTGTGTTCTGTTAATTCATCTCACAGAGTTACATCTTTCCCTTCAAGAAGCCTTTCGCTAACGCTGTTCTTCTGGAATTGGCAAAGGGATATTTGGAAGCCCCTAGAGGGCTATGGTGAAAAAGGAAATATCTTCCGTTCAAAACTGGAAAAAAGCTTTCTGAGAAACTGCTCTGTGTTCTGTTAATTCATCTCACAGAGTTACATCTTTCCCCTCAAGAAACCTTTCGCTAAGGCTGTTCTTGTGAAATTGGCAAATTGATATTTGGAAGCCCATAGAGGGCTATGGTGAAAAAGGAAATATCTTCCGTTCAAAACTGGAAAGAAGCTTTCTGAGAAACTGCTCTGTGTTCTGTGAATTCATCTCACAGAGTTACATCTTTCCCTTCAAGAAGCCTTTCGCTAAGGCTGTTCTTGTGGAATTGGCAAAGGGATATTTCGAAGCCCATAGATGGCTACGGTGAAAAAGGAAATATCTTCCGTTCACAACTGGAAAGAAGCTTTCTGAGAAACTGCTCTGTGTTCTGTAAATTCATCTCACAGAGTTACATCTTTCCCTTCAAGAAGCCTTTCGCTAAGGCTGTTCTTGTGGAATTGGCAAAGGGATACTTGGAAGCCCATAGAGGGCTATGGTGAAAAAGGAAGTACCTTTCTTTCAAAACTGGAAAGAAGCTTTCTGAGAAACTGCTCTGTGTTCTGTTAATTCATCTCACAGAGTTACATCTTTCCCTTCAAGAAGCCTTTCGCTAAGGCTGTTCTTCTGGAATTGGCAAAGGGATATTTGGAAGCCCATAGAGGGCTATGGTGAAAAAGGAAATATCTTCTGTTCAAAACTGGAAAGAAGCTTTCTGAGAAACTGCTCTGTGTTCTGTGAATTCATCTCACAGAGTTTCATCTTTCCTTTCAAGAAGCCTTTCGCTAAGGCTGTTCTTATGGACTTGGCAAAGGGATATTTGGAAGACCATAGACGGCTATGGTGAAAAAGGAAAAAACTTCCGTTCAAAACTGGAAAGAAGCTTTCTGAGAAACTGCTCTGTGTTCTGCTAGTTCATCTCACAGAGTTACATCTTTCACTTCAAGAAGCCTTTCGCTAAGGCTGTTCTTATGGAATTGGCAAAGGGATATTTGGAAGCCCATAGAGGGCTATGGTGAAAAAGGAAATATCTTCCGTTCAAAACTGGAAAGAAGCTTTCTGAGAAACTGCTCTGTGTTCTGTAAATTCATCTCACAGAGTTACATCTTTCCCTTCAAGAAGCCTTTCGCTAAGACTGTTCTTGTGGAATTGGCAAAGGGATATTTGGAAACCCATAGAGGGCTATGGTGAAAAAGGAAATATCTTCCGTTCAAAACTGGAAAGAAGCTTTCTGACAAACTGCTCTCTGTTCTGTTAATTCATCACACAGAGTTACATCTTTCCCCTCAAGAAGCCTTTCGCTAAGGCTGTTCTTGTGGAATTGGCAAAGGGATATTTGGAAGCCCATAGAGGGCTATGGTGAAAAAGGAAATAAAATCCGTTCAAAACTGGAAAGAAGCTTTCAGAGAAACTGCTCTGTGTTCTGTTAATTCATCTCAGAGAGTTACATCTTTCCCTTCAAGAAGCCTTTCGCTAAGGCTGTTCTTTTGGAATTGTCAAAGGGATATTTGGAAGCCCATAGAGGGCTATGGTGAAAAAGGAAATATCTTCCGTTCAAAACTGGAAAGAAGTTTTCTGAGAAACTGCTCTGTGTTCTGTGAATTCATCTCACAGAGTTTCATGTTTCCCTTCAAGAAGCCTTTCGCTAATGCTGTTCTTATGGAATTGGCAAAGGGATATTTGGAAGCCCATAGACGGCTATGGTGAAAAAGGAAAAACATTCCGTTCAAAACTGGAAAGAAGCTTTCTGAGAAACTGCTCTGTGTTCTCTGAATTCATCTCACAGAGTTACATCTTTCCCTTCAAGAAGCCTTTCGCTAAGACTATTCTTGTGTAATTGGCAAAGGGATGTTTGGAAGCCCATAGATGGCTATGGTGAAAAAGGAAATATCTTCCGTTCAAAACTGGAAACAAGCTTTCCGAGAAACTACTCTGTGTTCTGTAAATTCATCTCACAGAGTTACATCTTTCCCTTCAAGAAGCCTTTCGCTAAGGCTGTTCTTGTGGAATTGGATAAGGGATATTTGGAAGCCCATGGCGGGCTATGGTGAAAAAGGAAATATCTTCCGTTCAAAACTGGAAAGAAGCTTTCTGAGAAACTGCTCTGTGTTCTGTTAATTCATCTCACAGAGTTACATCTTTCCCGTCAAGAAGCCTTTCGCTAAGGCTGTTCTTGTGGAATTGGCAAAGGGATATTTGGAAGCCCATAGAGGGCTATGGTGGAAAAGGAAATACCTTCCGTTCAAAACTGGAAAGAAGCTTTCTGAAAAACTGCTCTGTGTTCTGTTAATTCATCTCACAGAGTTACATCCTTCCCTTCAAGAAGCCTTTCGCTAAACCTGTTCTTGTGGAATTGGCAAAGGGATATTTGGAAGCCCATAGAGGGCTATGGTGAAAAAGGAAATACCTTCCGTTCAAAACTGGAAAGAAGCCTTCTGAGAAACTGCTCTGTGTTCTGTTAATTCATCTGACAGAGTTACATCTTTCCCTTCAAGAAGCCTTTCGCTAAGGCTGTTCTTGTGGAATTGGCAAAGGGATATTTGGAAGCCCATAGAGGGCTATGGTGAAAAAGGAAATACCTTCCGTTCAAAACTGGAAAGAAGCTTTCTGAGAAACTGCTCTGTGTTCTGTTAATTCATCTCACAGAGTTACATCTTTCCCTTCAAGAAGCCTTTCGCTAAGGCTGTTCTTGTGGAATTGGCAAAGGGATATTTGGAAGCCCATAGAGGGCTATGGTGAAAAAGGAAATATTTTCCATTCAAAACTGGAAAGAAGCTTTCTGAGAAACTGCTCTGTGTTCTGTTAATTCATCTCACAGAGTTACATCTTTCCCTTCAAGAATCCTTTCGCTAAGGCTGTTCTTGTGGAATTGGCAAAGGGATATTTGGAAGCCCCTAGAGGGCTATGGTGAAAAAGGAAATATCTTCCGTTCAAAACTGGAAAGAAGCTTTCTGAGAAACTGCTCTGTGTTCTGTTAATTCATCTCACAGAGTTACATCTTTCCCTTCAAGAAGCCTTTCGCTAAGGCTGTTCTTGTTTAATTGGCAAAGGGATATTTGGAAGCCCATAGAGGGCTATGGTGAAAAAGGAAATATCTTCCATTTAAAACTGGAAAGAAGCTTTCTGAGAAACTGCTCTGTGTTCTGTGAATTCATCTCAGAGAGTTACATCTTTCCCTTCAAGAAGCCTTTCGCTAAGGCTGTTCTTGTGGAATTGGCAAAGGGATATTTGGAAGCCCATAGAGGGCTATGGTGAAAAAGGAAATATCTTCCGTGAAAACTGGAAAGAAGCTTTCTGAGAAACTACTCTGTGTTCTGTGAATTCATCTCACAGAGTTACATCTTTCCCTTCAAGAAGCCTTTCGCTAAGGCTGTTCTTGTGTAATTGGCAAAGGGATATTTGGACGCCCATAGAGTTCTATGGTGAAAAAGGAAATATCTTCCGTTCAAAACTGGAAAGAAGCTTTCCGAGAAACTGCTCTGTGTTCTGTAAATTCATCTCACAGAGTTACATCTTTCCCCTCAAAAAGCCTTTCGCTAAGCTGTTCTTGTGGAATTGGCAAAGGGATATTTGGAAGCCCATGGAGGGCTATGGTGAAAAAGGAAATATCTTCCGTTCAAAAATGGAAAGAAGCTTTCTGGGAAACTGCTCTATGTTCCGTTAATTCATCTCACAGAGTTACATCTTTCCCTTCAAGAAACCTTTCGCTAAGGCTGTTCTTGTGGAAGTGGGAAAGGGATATTTGGAAGCCAATAGAGGGCTATGGTGAAAAAGGAAATATCTTCCGTTCAAAACTGGAAAGAAGCGTTCTGAGAAACTGCTGTGTGTTCTGTTAATTCATCTCACAGAGTTACATCTTTCCATTCAAGATGCCTTTCGCTAAGGCTGTTCTTGTGGAATTGGCAAAGGGATATTTGGAAGCCCATAGAGGGCTATGGTGAAAAAGGAAATATCTTCCGTTCAAAACTGGAAAGAAGCTTTCTGAGAAACTGCTCTGTGTTCTGTTAATTCATCTCACAGAGTTACATCTTTCCCGTCAAGAAGCCTTTCGCTAAGGCTGTTCTTGTGGAATTGTCAAAGGGATATTTGGAAGCCCATAGAGGGCTATGGTGGAAAAGGAAATATCTTCCGTTCAAAACTGGAAAGAAGCTTTCTGAGAAACTGCTCTGTGTTCTGTTAATTCATCTCACAGAGTTACATCTTTCCCTTCAAGAAGCCTTTCGCTAAGGCTGTTTTTGTGGAATTGGCAAAGGGATATTTGGAAGCCCATAGAGGGCTACGGTGAAAAAGGAAATATCTTCCGTTCAAAACTGGAAAGAAGCTTTCTGAGAAACTGCTCTGTGTTCTGTGAATTCATCTCACAGAGTTTCATCTTTCCTTTCAAGAAGCCTTTCGCTAAGGCTGTTCTTATGGACTTGGCAAAGGGATATTTGGAAGACCATAGACGGCTATGGTGAAAAAGGAAAAAACTTCCGTTCAAAACTGGAAAGAAGCTTTCTGAGAAACTGCTCTGTGTTCTGCTAGTTCATCTCACAGAGTTACATCTTTCACTTCAAGAAGCCTTTCGCTAAGGCTGTTCTTATGGAATTGGCAAAGGGATATTTGGAAGCCCATAGAGGGCTATGGTGAAAAAGGAAATATCTTCCGTTCAAAACTGGAAAGAAGCTTTCTGAGAAACTGCTCTGTGTTCTGTAAATTCATCTCACAGAGTTACATCTTTCCCTTCAAGAAGCCTTTCGCTAAGGCTGTTCTTGTGGAATTGGCAAAGGGATATTTGGAAACCCATAGAGGGCTATGGTGAAAAAGGAAATATCTTCCGTTCAAAACTGGAAAGAAGCTTTCTGACAAACTGCTCTCTGTTCTGTTAATTCATCACACAGAGTTACATCTTTCCCCTCAAGAAGCCTTTCGCTAAGGCTGTTCTTGTGGAATTGGCAAAGGGATATTTGGAAGCCCATAGAGGGCTATGGTGAAAAAGGAAATAAAATCCGTTCAAAACTGGAAAGAAGCTTTCAGAGAAACTGCTCTGTGTTCTGTTAATTCATCTCAGAGAGTTACATCTTTCCCTTCAAGAAGCCTTTCGCTAAGGCTGTTCTTTTGGAATTGTCAAAGGGATATTTGGAAGCCCATAGAGGGCTATGGTGAAAAAGGAAATATCTTCCGTTCAAAACTGGAAAGAAGTTTTCTGAGAAACTGCTCTGTGTTCTGTGAATTCATCTCACAGAGTTTCATGTTTCCCTTCAAGAAGCCTTTCGCTAAGGCTGTTCTTATGGAATTGGCAAAGGGATATTTGGAAGCCCATAGACGGCTATGGTGAAAAAGGAAAAACATTCCGTTCAAAACTGGAAAGAAGCTTTCTGAGAAACTGCTCTGTGTTCTCTGAATTCATCTCACAGAGTTACATCTTTCCCTTCAAGAAGCCTTTCGCTAAGACTATTCTTGTGTAATTGGCAAAGGGATGTTTGGAAGCCCATAGATGGCTATGGTGAAAAAGGAAATATCTTCCGTTCAAAACTGGAAACAAGCTTTCCGAGAAACTACTCTGTGTTCTGTAAATTCATCTCACAGAGTTGCATCTTTCCCTTCAAGAAGCCTTTCGCTAAGGCTGTTCTTGTGGAATTGGATAAGGGATATTTGGAAGCCCATGGCGGGCTATGGTGAAAAAGGAAATATCTTCCGTTCAAAACTGGAAAGAAGCTTTCTGAGAAACTGCTCTGTGTTCTGTTAATTCATCTCACAGAGTTACATCTTTCCCGTCAAGAGGCCTTTCGCTAAGGCTGTTCTTGTGGAATTGGCAAAGGGATATTTGGAAGCCCATAGAGGGCTATGGTGGAAAAGGAAATATCTTCCGTTCAAAACTGGAAAGAAGCTTTCTGAAAAACTGCTCTGTGTTCTGTTAATTCATCTCACAGAGTTACATCCTTCCCTTCAAGAAGCCTTTCGCTAAACCTGTTCTTGTGGAATTGGCAAAGGGATATTTGGAAGCCCATAGAGGGCTATGGTGAAAAAGGAAATACCTTCCGTTCAAAACTGGAAAGAAGCCTTCTGAGAAACTGCTCTGTGTTCTGTTAATTCATCTGACAGAGTTACATCTTTCCCTTCAAGAAGCCTTTCGCTAAGGCTGTTCTTGTGGAATTGGCAAAGGGATATTTGGAAGCCCATAGAGGGCTATGGTGAAAAAGGAAATACCTTCCGTTCAAAACTGGAAAGAAGCTTTCTGAGAAACTGCTCTGTGTTCTGTTAATTCATCTCACAGAGTTACATCTTTCCCTTCAAGAAGCCTTTCGCTAAGGCTGTTCTTGTGGAATTGGCAAAGGGATATTTGGAAGCCCATAGAGGGCTATGGTGAAAAAGGAAATATTTTCCATTCAAAACTGGAAAGAAGCTTTCTGAGAAACTGCTCTGTGTTCTGTTAATTCATCTCACAGAGTTACATCTTTCCCTTCAAGAATCCTTTCGCTAAGGCTGTTCTTGTGGAATTGGCAAAGGGATATTTGGAAGCCCCTAGAGGGCTATGGTGAAAAAGGATATATCTTCCGTTCAAAACTGGAAAGAAACTTTCTGAGAAACTGCTCTGTGTTCTGTTAATTCATCTCACAGAGTTACATCTTTCCCTTCAAGAAGCCTTTCGCTAAGGCTGTTCTTGTTTAATTGGCAAAGGGATATTTGGAAGCCCATAGAGGGCTATGGTGAAAAAGGAAATATCTTCCATTTAAAACTGGAAAGAAGCTTTCTGAGAAACTGCTCTGTGTTCTGTCAATTCATCTCACAGAGTTACATCTTTCCCTTCAAGAAGCCTTTCGCTAAGGCTGTTCTTGTGGAATTGGCAAAGGGATATTTGGAAGCCCATAGAGGGCTATGGTGAAAAAGGAAATATCTTCCGTGAAAACTGGAAAGAAGCTTTCTGAGAAACTACTCTGTGTTCTGTGAATTCATCTCACAGAGTTACATCTTTCCCTTCAAGAAGCCTTTCGCTAAGGCTGTTCTTGTGTAATTGGCAAAGGGATATTTGGACGCCCATAGAGTTCTATGGTGAAAAAGGAAATATCTTCCGTTCAAAACTGGAAAGAAGCTTTCCGAGAAACTGCTCTGTGTTCTGTAAATTCATCTCACAGAGTTACATCTTTCCCCTCAAAAAGCCTTTCGCTAAGCTGTTCTTGTGGAATTGGCAAAGGGATATTTGGAAGCCCATGGAGGGCTATGGTGAAAAAGGAAATATCTTCCGTTCAAAAATGGAAAGAAGCTTTCTGGGAAACTGCTCTATGTTCCGTTAATTCATCTCACAGAGATACATCTTTCCCTTCAAGAAGCCTTTCCCTATGGCTTTTCTTGTGGAATTGGCAAAGGGATATTTGGAAGCCCATAGAGGGCTATGGTGAAAAAGGAAATATCTTCCGTTCAAAACTGGAAGGAATCTTTCTGAGAAACTGCTCGGTGTTATGTTAATTCATCTCACAGTGTTACATCTTTCCCTTCAAGAAGCCTTTCGCTAAGGCTGTTCTTGTGGAATTGGCAAAGGGATATTTGGAAGCCCATAGAGGGCTATGGTGAAAAAGGAAATATCTTCCGTTCAAAACTGGAAAGAAGATTTCTGAGAAACTGCTCTGTGTTCTGTGAATTCATCTCACAGAGTTACATCTTTCCCTTCAAGAAACCTTTCGCTAAGGCTGTTCTTGTGGAAGTGGGAAAGGGATATTTGGAAGCCAATAGAGGGCTATGGTGAAAAAGGAAATATCTTCCGTTCAAAACTGGAAAGAAGCGTTCTGAGAAACTGCTGTGTGTTCTGTTAATTCATCTCACAGAGTTACATCTTTCCATTCAAGATGCCTTTCGCTAAGGCTGTTCTTGTGGAATTGGCAAAGGGATATTTGGAAGCCCATAGAGGGCTATGGTGAAAAAGGAAATATCTTCCGTTCAAAACAGGAAAGAAGCTTTCTGAGAAACTGCTCTGAGTTCTGTTAATTCATCTCACAGAGTTACATCTTTCCCATCAGGAAGCCTTTCGCTAAGGCTGTTCTTGAGAAATTGGCAAAGGGATATTTGGAAGCCCATAGAGGGCTATGGTGAAAAAGGAAATATCTTCCGTTCAAAACTGGAAAGAAGCTTTCCGAGAAACTGCTCTGTGTTCCGTAAATTCATCTCACAGAGTTACATCTTTCCCCTCAAGAAGCCTTTCGCTAAGCTGTTCTTGTGGAATTGGCAAAGGGATATTTGGAAGCCCATAGAGGGCTATGGTGAAAAAGGAAATATCTTCCGTTCAAAACTGGAAAGAAGCTTTCCGAGAAACTGCTCTATGTTCTCTTAATTCATCTCACAGAGATACATCTTTCCCTTCAAGAAGCCTTTCCCTATGGCTGTTCTTGTGGAATTGGCAAAGGGATATTTGGAAGCCCATAGAGGGCTATGGTGAAAAAGGAAATACCTTCCGTTCAAAACTGGAAGGAATCTTTCTGAGAAACTGCTCGGTGTTATGTTAATTCATCTCACAGGGTTACATCTTTCCCTTCAAGAAGCCTTTCGCTAAGGCTGTTCTTGTGGAATGGGCAAAGGGATATTTGGAAGCCCATAGAGGGCTATGGTGAAAAAGGAAATATCTTCCGTTCAAAACTGGAAAGAAACTTTCTGAGAAACTGCTCTGTGTTCTGTGAATTCATTTCACAGAGTTACATCTTTCCCTTCAAGAAACTTTTCGCTAAGGCTGTTCTTGTGGAATTGGGAAAGGGATATTTGGAAGCCAATAGAGGGCTATGGTGAAAAAGGAAATATCTTCCGTTCAAAACTGGAAAGAAGCGTTCTGAGAAACTGCTGTGTGTTCTGTTAATTCATCTCACAGAGTTACATCTTTCCATTCAAGAAGCCTTTCGCTAAGGCTGTTCTTGTGGAATTGGCAAAGGGATATTTGGAAGCCCATAGAGGGCTATGGTGAAAAAGGAAATATCTTCCGTTCAAAACTGGAAAGAAGCTTTCTGAGAAACTGCTCTGTGTTCTGTTAATTCATCTCACAGAGTTACATCTTTCCCGTCAAGAAGCCTTTCGCTAAGGCTGTTCTTGTGGAATTGGCAAAGGGATATTTGGAAGCCCATAGAGGGCTATGGTGAAAAAGGAAATATCTTCTGTGCAAAACTGGAAAGAAGCTTTCTGAGAAACTACTCTGTGTTCTGTTAATTCGTCTCACAGAGTTACATCTTTCCCTTCAAGAAGCCTTTCGCTAAGGCTGTTCTTGTGGAATTGGCAAAGGGATATTTGGAAGTACATAGATGGCTATGGTGAAAAAGGAAATATCTTCCGTTCAAAACTGGAATGAAGCTTTCTGAGAAACTGCTCTGTGTTCTGTAAATTCACCTCACAGAGTTACATCTTTCCCTTCAAGAAGCCTTTCGCTAAGGCTGTTCTTGTGGAATTGGCAAAGGGATATTTGGAAACCCATAGAGGGCTATGGTGAAAAAGGAAATATCTTCCGTTCAAAACTGGAAAGAAGCTTTCTGAGAAACTGCTCTCTGTTCTGTTAATTCATCACACAGAGTTACATCTTTCCCTTTTAGAAGCCTTTCGCTAATGCTGTTCTTGTGGATTTGGCAAAGGGATATTTGGAAGCCCATAGAGGGCTATTGTGAAAAAGGAATTATCTTCCGTTCAAAACTGGAAAGAAGCTTTCTGAGAAACTGCTCTGTGTTCTGTTAATTCATCTCACAGAGTTATATCTTTCCCTTCAAGAAGCCTTTCGCTAAGGCTGTTCTTGTGGAATTGGAAAAGGGATATTTGGAAGCCCATAGAGGGCTATGGTGAAAAAGGAAATACCTTCCGTTCAAAACTGGAAAGAAGCTTTCTGAGAGACTGCTCTGTGATCTGTGAATTCATCTCACAGAGTTACATCTTTCCCTTCAAGAAGCCTTTCGCTAAGGCTGTTCTTGTGGAATTGGCAGAGGTATATTTGGAAGCCCATAGAGGGCTATGGTGGAAAAGGAAATATCTTCCGTTCAAAACTGGAAAGAAGCTTTCTGAGAAACTGCTCTGTGTTCTGTTAATTCATCTCACAGAGTTACATCTTTCCCTTCAAGAAGCCTTTCGCTACGGCTGTTCTTGTGGGATTGGCAAAGGGATATTTGGAAGCCCATAGAGGGCTACGGTGAAAAAGGAAATATCTTCCGTTCAAAACTGGAAAGAAGCTTTCTGAGAAACTGCTCTGTGTTTTGTTAATTCATTTCACAGTGTTACATCTTTCCCTTGAAGAAGCCTTTCGCTACGGCTGTTCTTGTGGAATTGGCAAAGGGATATTTGGAAGCCCATAGAGGGCTATGATGAAAAAGGAAATATCTTCCGTTCAAAAGGGGAAAGAAGCTTTCTGAGAAACTGCTCTGTGTTCTGTTAATTCATCTCACAGAGTTACATCTTTCCCTTCAAGAAGCCTTTCGCTAAGGCTGTTCTTGTGGAATTGGCAAAGGGATATTTGGAAGCCCATAGAGGGCTATGGTGAAAAAGGAAATATCTTCCGTTCAAAACGGGAAAGAAGCTTTCTGAGATACTGCTCTGTGTTCTGTTAATTCATCTGACAGAGTTACATCTTTCCCTTCAAGAAGCCTTTGGCTAAGGCTGTTCTTGTGGAATTGGCAAAGGGATATTTGGAAGCCCATAGAGGGCTATGGTGAAAAAGGAAATATCTTCCGTTCAAAACAGGAAAGAAGCTTTCTGAGAAACTGCTCTGAGTTCTGTTAATTCATCTCACAGAGTTACATCTTTCCCCTCAGGAAGCCTTTCGCTAAGGCTGTTCTTGTGAAATTGGCAAAGGGATATTTGGAAGCCCATAGAGGGCTATGGTGAAAAAGGAAATATCTTCCGTTCAAAACTGGAAAGAAGCTTTCTGAGAAACTGCTCTGTGTTCTCTAAATTCATCTCACAGAGTTACATCTTTCCCTTCAAGGAGCCTTTCGCTAAACCTGTTCTTGTGGAATTGCCAAAGGGATATTTGTAAGCCCATAGAGGGCTATGGTGAAAAAGGAAATATCTTCCATTTAAAACTGGAAAGAAGCTTTCTGAGAAACTGCTCTGTGTTCTGTCAATTCATCTCACAGAAGTACATCTTTCCCTTCAAGAAGCCTTTCGCTAAGGCTGTTCTTCTGGAATTGGCAAAGGGATATTTGGAAACCCATAGAGGGCTATGGTGAAAAAGGAAATATCTTCCGTGCAAAACTGGAAAGAAGCTTTCTGAGAAACTACTCTGTGTTCTGTGAATTCATCTCACAGAGTTACATCTTTCCCTTCAAGAACCCTTTCGCTAAGGCTGTTCTTGTGTAATTGGCAAAGGGATATTTGGACGCCCATAGAGTTCTATGGTGAAAAAGGAAATATCTTCCGTTCAAAACTGGAAAGAAGCTTTCCGAGAAACTGCTCTGTGTTCCGTAAATTCATCTCACAGAGTTACATCTTTCCCCTCAAGAAGCCTTTCGCTAAGCTGTTCTTGTGGAATTGGCAAAGGGATATTTGGAAGCCCATAGAGGGCTATGGTGGAAAAGGAAATATCTTCCGTTCAAAACTGGAAAGAAGCTTTCTGAGAAACTGCTCTGTGTTCTGTTAATTCATCACACAGAGATACATCTTTCCCTTCAAGAAGCCTTTCGCTAAGGCTGTTCTTGTGGAATTGGCAAAGGGATATTTGGAAGCCCATAGAGGGCTATGGTGAAAAAGGAAATATCTTCCGTTCAAAACTGGAAAGAAAATTTCTGAGAAACTGCTCTGAGTTCTGTTAATTCATCTCACAGAGTTACATCTTTCAACCCAGGAAGCCTTTCGCTAAGGCTGTTCTTGTGAAATTGGCAAAGGGATATTTGGAAGCCCATAGAGGGCTATGGTGAAAAAGGAAATATCTTCCGTTCAAAACTGGAAAGAAGCTTTCTGAGAAACTGCTCTGTGTTCTGTTAATTCATCTCACAGAGTTACATCTTTCCCTTCAAGAAGCCTTTCGCTAAGGCTGTTCTTGTGGAATTGGCAAAGGGATATTTGGAAGCCCATAGAGGGTTATGGTGTAAAAGGAAATATCTTTCCTTCAAAACTGGAAAGAAGCTTTCTGAGAAACTGCTCTGTGTTCTGTTAATTCATCTCACAGAGTTACATCTTTCCCTTCAAGAAGCCTTTCGCTAACGCTGTTCTTCTGGAATTGGCAAAGGGATATTTGAAAGCCCCTAGAGGGCTATGGTGAAAAAGGAAATATCTTCCGTTCAAAACTGGAAAAAAGCTTTCTGAGAAACTGCTCTGTGTTCTATTAATTCATCTCACAGAGTTACATCTTTCCCTTCAAGAAGCCTTTCGCTAAGGCTGTTCTTGTGGAATTGGCAAAGGGATATTTGGAAGCCCATAGAGGGCTGTGGTGAAAAAGGAAATATCTTCCATTAAAAACTGGAAAGAAACTTTCTGAGAAACTGCTCTGTGTTCTGTGAATTCATCTCACAGAGTTACATCTTTCCCTTCAAGAAACCTTTCGCTAAGACTGTTCTTGTGGAATTGGGAAAGGGATACTTGGAAGATCATAGAGGGCTATGGTGAAAAAGGAAGTACCTTTCGTTCAAAACTGGAAAGAAGCTTTCTGAGAAACTGCTCTTTGTTCTGTTAATTCATCTCACAGAGTTACATCTTTCCCTTCAAGAAGCCTTTCGCTAAGGCTGTTCTTGTGGAATTGGCAAAGGGATATTTGGAAGCCCATAGAGGGCTACGGTGAAAAAGGAAATATCTTCCGTTCAAAACTGGAAAGAAGCTTTCTGAGAAACTGCTCTGTGTTCTGTGAATTCATCTCACAGAGTTTCATCTTTCCTTTCAAGAAGCCTTTCGCTAAGGCTGTTCTTATGGACTTGGCAAAGGGATATTTGGAAGACCATAGACGGCTATGGTGAAAAAGGAAAAAACTTCCGTTCAAAACTGGAAAGAAGCTTTCTGAGAAACTGCTCTGTGTTCTGCTAGTTCATCTCACAGAGTTACATCTTTCACTTCAAGAAGCCTTTCGCTAAGGCTGTTCTTATGGAATTGGCAAAGGGATATTTGGAAGCCCATAGAGGGCTATGGTGAAAAAGGAAATATCTTCCGTTCAAAACTGGAAAGAAGCTTTCTGAGAAACTGCTCTGTGTTCTGTAAATTCATCTCACAGAGTTACATCTTTCCCTTCAAGAAGCCTTTCGCTAAGGCTGTTCTTGTGGAATTGGCAAAGGGATATTTGGAAACCCATAGAGGGCTATGGTGAAAAAGGAAATATCTTCCGTTCAAAACTGGAAAGAAGCTTTCTGACAAACTGCTCTCTGTTCTGTTAATTCATCACACAGAGTTACATCTTTCCCCTCAAGAAGCCTTTCGCTAAGGCTGTTCTTGTGGAATTGGCAAAGGGATATTTGGAAGCCCATAGAGGGCTATGGTGAAAAAGGAAATAAAATCCGTTCAAAACTGGAAAGAAGCTTTCAGAGAAACTGCTCTGTGTTCTGTTAATTCATCTCACAGAGTTACATCTTTCCCTTCAAGAAGCCTTTCGCTAAGGCTGTTCTTTTGGAATTGTCAAAGGGATATTTGGAAGCCCATAGAGGGCTATGGTGAAAAAGGAAATATCTTCCGTTCAAAACTGGAAAGAAGTTTTCTGAGAAACTGCTCTGTGTTCTGTGAATTCATCTCACAGAGTTTCATGTTTCCCTTCAAGAAGCCTTTCGCTAAGGCTGTTCTTATGGAATTGGCAAAGGGATATTTGGAAGCCCATAGACGGCTATGGTGAAAAAGGAAAAACATTCCGTTCAAAACTGGAAAGAAGCTTTCTGAGAAACTGCTCTGTGTTCTCTGAATTCATCTCACAGAGTTACATCTTTCCCTTCAAGAAGCCTTTCGCTAAGACTATTCTTGTGTAATTGGCAAAGGGATGTTTGGAAGCCCATAGATGGCTATGGTGAAAAAGGAAATATCTTCCGTTCAAAACTGGAAACAAGCTTTCCGAGAAACTACTCTGTGTTCTGTAAATTCATCTCACAGAGTTGCATCTTTCCCTTCAAGAAGCCTTTCGCTAAGGCTGTTCTTGTGGAATTGGATAAGGGATATTTGGAAGCCCATGGCGGGCTATGGTGAAAAAGGAAATATCTTCCGTTCAAAACTGGAAAGAAGCTTTCTGAGAAACTGCTCTGTGTTCTGTTAATTCATCTCACAGAGTTACATCTTTCCCGTCAAGAGGCCTTTCGCTAAGGCTGTTCTTGTGGAATTGGCAAAGGGATATTTGGAAGCCCATAGAGGGCTATGGTGGAAAAGGAAATATCTTCCGTTCAAAACTGGAAAGAAGCTTTCTGAAAAACTGCTCTGTGTTCTGTTAATTCATCTCACAGAGTTACATCCTTCCCTTCAAGAAGCCTTTCGCTAAACCTGTTCTTGTGGAATTGGCAAAGGGATATTTGGAAGCCCATAGAGGGCTATGGTGAAAAAGGAAATACCTTCCGTTCAAAACTGGAAAGAAGCCTTCTGAGAAACTGCTCTGTGTTCTGTTAATTCATCTGACAGAGTTACATCTTTCCCTTCAAGAAGCCTTTCGCTAAGGCTGTTCTTGTGGAATTGGCAAAGGGATATTTGGAAGCCCATAGAGGGCTATGGTGAAAAAGGAAATACCTTCCGTTCAAAACTGGAAAGAAGCTTTCTGAGAAACTGCTCTGTGTTCTGTTAATTCATCTCACAGAGTTACATCTTTCCCTTCAAGAAGCCTTTCGCTAAGGCTGTTCTTGTGGAATTGGCAAAGGGATATTTGGAAGCCCATAGAGGGCTATGGTGAAAAAGGAAATATTTTCCATTCAAAACTGGAAAGAAGCTTTCTGAGAAACTGCTCTGTGTTCTGTTAATTCATCTCACAGAGTTACATCTTTCCCTTCAAGAATCCTTTCGCTAAGGCTGTTCTTGTGGAATTGGCAAAGGGATATTTGGAAGCCCCTAGAGGGCTATGGTGAAAAAGGAAATATCTTCCGTTCAAAACTGGAAAGAAACTTTCTGAGAAACTGCTCTGTGTTCTGTTAATTCATCTCACAGAGTTACATCTTTCCCTTCAAGAAGCCTTTCGCTAAGGCTGTTCTTGTTTAATTGGCAAAGGGATATTTGGAAGCCCATAGAGGGCTATGGTGAAAAAGGAAATATCTTCCATTTAAAACTGGAAAGAAGCTTTCTGAGAAACTGCTCTGTGTTCTGTCAATTCATCTCACAGAGTTACATCTTTCCCTTCAAGAAGCCTTTCGCTAAGGCTGTTCTTGTGGAATTGGCAAAGGGATATTTGGAAGCCCATAGAGGGCTATGGTGAAAAAGGAAATATCTTCCGTGAAAACTGGAAAGAAGCTTTCTGAGAAACTACTCTGTGTTCTGTGAATTCATCTCACAGAGTTACATCTTTCCCTTCAAGAAGCCTTTCGCTAAGGCTGTTCTTGTGTAATTGGCAAAGGGATATTTGGACGCCCATAGAGTTCTATGGTGAAAAAGGAAATATCTTCCGTTCAAAACTGGAAAGAAGCTTTCCGAGAAACTGCTCTGTGTTCTGTAAATTCATCTCACAGAGTTACATCTTTCCCCTCAAAAAGCCTTTCGCTAAGCTGTTCTTGTGGAATTGGCAAAGGGATATTTGGAAGCCCATGGAGGGCTATGGTGAAAAAGGAAATATCTTCCGTTCAAAAATGGAAAGAAGCTTTCTGGGAAACTGCTCTATGTTCCGTTAATTCATCTCACAGAGATACATCTTTCCCTTCAAGAAGCCTTTCCCTATGGCTTTTCTTGTGGAATTGGCAAAGGGATATTTGGAAGCCCATAGAGGGCTATGGTGAAAAAGGAAATATCTTCCGTTCAAAACTGGAAGGAATCTTTCTGAGAAACTGCTCGGTGTTATGTTAATTCATCTCACAGTGTTACATCTTTCCCTTCAAGAAGCCTTTCGCTAAGGCTGTTCTTGTGGAATTGGCAAAGGGATATTTGGAAGCCCATAGAGGGCTATGGTGAAAAAGGAAATATCTTCCGTTCAAAACTGGAAAGAAGATTTCTGAGAAACTGCTCTGTGTTCTGTGAATTCATCTCACAGAGTTACATCTTTCCCTTCAAGAAACCTTTCGCTAAGGCTGTTCTTGTGGAAGTGGGAAAGGGATATTTGGAAGCCAATAGAGGGCTATGGTGAAAAAGGAAATATCTTCCGTTCAAAACTGGAAAGAAGCGTTCTGAGAAACTGCTGTGTGTTCTGTTAATTCATCTCACAGAGTTACATCTTTCCATTCAAGATGCCTTTCGCTAAGGCTGTTCTTGTGGAATTGGCAAAGGGATATTTGGAAGCCCATAGAGGGCTATGGTGAAAAAGGAAATATCTTCCGTTCAAAACAGGAAAGAAGCTTTCAGAGAAACTGCTCTGAGTTCTGTTAATTCATCTCACAGAGTTACATCTTTCCCATCAGGAAGCCTTTCGCTAAGGCTGTTCTTGAGAAATTGGCAAAGGGATATTTGGAAGCCCATAGAGGGCTATGGTGAAAAAGGAAATATCTTCCGTTCAAAACTGGAAAGAAGCTTTCCGAGAAACTGCTCTGTGTTCCGTAAATTCATCTCACAGAGTTACATCTTTCCCCTCAAGAAGCCTTTCGCTAAGCTGTTCTTGTGGAATTGGCAAAGGGATATTTGGAAGCCCATAGAGGGCTATGGTGAAAAAGGAAATATCTTCCGTTCAAAACTGGAAAGAAGCTTTCCGAGAAACTGCTCTATGTTCTCTTAATTCATCTCACAGAGATACATCTTTCCCTTCAAGAAGCCTTTCCCTATGGCTGTTCTTGTGGAATTGGCAAAGGGATATTTGGAAGCCCATAGAGGGCTATGGTGAAAAAGGAAATACCTTCCGTTCAAAACTGGAAGGAATCTTTCTGAGAAACTGCTCGGTGTTATGTTAATTCATCTCACAGGGTTACATCTTTCCCTTCAAGAAGCCTTTCGCTAAGGCTGTTCTTGTGGAATGGGCAAAGGGATATTTGGAAGCCCATAGAGGGCTATGGTGAAAAAGGAAATATCTTCCGTTCAAAACTGGAAAGAAACTTTCTGAGAAACTGCTCTGTGTTCTGTGAATTCATTTCACAGAGTTACATCTTTCCCTTCAAGAAACTTTTCGCTAAGGCTGTTCTTGTGGAATTGGGAAAGGGATATTTGGAAGCCAATAGAGGGCTATGGTGAAAAAGGAAATATCTTCCGTTCAAAACTGGAAAGAAGCGTTCTGAGAAACTGCTGTGTGTTCTGTTAATTCATCTCACAGAGTTACATCTTTCCATTCAAGAAGCCTTTCGCTAAGGCTGTTCTTGTGGAATTGGCAAAGGGATATTTGGAAGCCCATAGAGGGCTATGGTGAAAAAGGAAATATCTTCCGTTCAAAACTGGAAAGAAGCTTTCTGAGAAACTGCTCTGTGTTCTGTTAATTCATCTCACAGAGTTACATCTTTCCCGTCAAGAAGCCTTTCGCTAAGGCTGTTCTTGTGGAATTGGCAAAGGGATATTTGGAAGCCCATAGAGGGCTATGGTGAAAAAGGAAATACCTTCCGTTCAAAACTGGAAAGAAGCTTTCTGAGAAACTGCTCTGTGTTCTGTTAATTCATCTCACAGAGTTACATCTTTCCCTTCAAGAAGCCTTTCGCTAAGGCTGTTCTTGTGGAATTGGCAAAGGGATATTTGGAAGCCCATAGAGGGCTATGGTGAAAAAGGAAATATCTTCCGTTCAAAACTGGAAAGAAGCTTTCTGAGAAACTGCTCTGTGTTCTGTTAATTCATCTCACAGAGTTACATCTTTCCCTTCAAGAAGCCTTTCGCTAAGGCTGTTCCTGTGGAATTGGCAAAGGGATATTTGGAAGCCCCTAGAGGGCTATGGTGAAAAAGGAAATATCTTCCGTTCAAAACTGGAAAGAAGCTTTCTGAGAAACTGCTCTGTGTTCTGTTAATTCATCACACAGAGTTACATCTTTCCCTTCAAGAAGCCTTTCGCTAAGGCTGTTCTTGTGGAATTGGCAAAGGGATATTTGGAAGCCCATAGAGGGCTATGGTGAAAAAGGAAATATCTTCCGTTCAAAACTGGAAAGAAGATTTCTGAGAAACTGCTCTGTGTTCTGTTAATTCATCACACAGAGTTACATCTTTCAACTCAGGAAGCCTTTCGCTAAGGCTGTTCTTGTGAAATTGGCAAAGGGATATTTGGAAGCCCATAGAGGGCTATGGTGAAAAAGGAAATATCTTCCGTTCAAAACTGGAAAGAAGCTTTCTGAGAAACTGCTCTGTGTTCTGTTAATTCATCTCACAGAGTTACATCTTTCCCTTCAAGAAGCCTTTCGCTAAGGCTGTTCTTGTGGAATTGGCAAAGGGATATTTGGAAGCCCATAGAGGGCTATGGTGAAAAAGGAAATATCTTCCATTTAAAACTGGAAAGAAGCTTTCTGAGAAACTGCTCTGTGTTCTGTCAATTCATCTCACAGAGTTACATCTTTCCCTTCAAGAAGCCTTTCGCTAAGGCTGTTCTTGTGGAATTGGCAAAGGGATATTTGGAAGCCCATAGAGGGCTATGGTGAAAAAGGAAATATCTTCCGTGCAAAACTGGAAAGAAGCTTTCTGAGAAACTACTCTGTGTTCTGTGAATTCATCTCACAGAGTTACATCTTTCTCTTCAAGAAGCCTTTCGCTAAGGCTGTTCTTGTGTAATTGGCAAAGGGATATTTGGACGCCCATAGAGTTCTATGGTGAAAAAGGAAATATCTTCCGTTCAAAACTGGAAAGAAGCTTTCCGAGAAACTGCTCTGTGTTCTGTAAATTCATCTCACAGAGTTACATCTTTCCCCTCAAAAAGCCTTTCGCTAAGCTGTTCTTGTGGAATTGGCAAAGGGATATTTGGAAGCCCATGGAGGGCTATGGTGAAAAAGGAAATATCTTCCGTTCAAAAATGGAAAGAAGCTTTCTGGGAAACTGTTCTATGTTCCGTTAATTCATCTCACAGAGATACATCTTTCCTTCAAGAAGCCTTTCCCTATGGCTTTTCTTGTGGAATTGGCAAAGGGATATTTGGAAGCCCATAGAGGGCTATGGTGAAAAAGGAAATATCTTCCGTTCAAAACTGGAAGGAATCTTTCTGAGAAACTGCTCGGTGTTATGTTAATTCATCTCACAGTGTTACATCTTTCCCTTCAAGAAGCCTTTCGCTAAGGCTGTTCTTGTGGAATTGGCAAAGGGATATTTGGAAGCCCATAGAGGGCTATGGTGAAAAAGGAAATATCTTCCGTTCAAAACTGGAAAGAAGATTTCTGAGAAACTGCTCTGTGTTCTGTGAATTCATCTCACAGAGTTACATCTTTCCCTTCAAGAAACCTTTCGCTAAGGCTGTTCTTGTGGAAGTGGGAAAGGGATAATTGGAAGCCAATAGAGGGCTATGGTGAAAAAGGAAATATCTTCCGTTCAAAACTGGAAAGAAGCGTTCTGAGAAACTGCTGTGTGTTCTGTTAATTCATCTCACAGAGTTACATCTTTCCATTCAAGATGCCTTTCGCTAAGGCTGTTCTTGTGGAATTGGCAAAGGGATATTTGGAAGCCCATAGAGGGCTATGGTGAAAAAGGAAATATCTTCCGTTCAAAACTGGAAAGAAGCTTTCTGAGAAACTGCTCTGTGTTCTGTTAATTCATCTCACAGAGTTACATCTTTCCCTTCAAGAAGCCTTTCGCTAAGGCTGTTTTTGTGGAATTGGCAAAGGGATATTTGGAAGCCCATAGAGGGCTATGGTGAAAAAGGAAATATCTTCCATTTAAAACTGGAAAGAAGCTTTCTGAGAAACTGCTCTGTGTTCTGTCAATTCATCTCACAGAGTTACATCTTTCCCTTCAAGAAGCCTTTCGCTAAGGCTGTTCTTGTGGAATTGGCAAAGGGATATTTGGAAGCCCATAGAGGGCTATGGTGAAAAAGGAAATATCTTCTGTGCAAAACTGGAAAGAAGCTTTCTGAGAAACTACTCTGTGTTCTGTTAATTCGTCTCACAGAGTTACATCTTTCCCTTCAAGAAGCCTTTCGCTAAGGCTGTTCTTGTGGAATTGGCAAAGGGATATTTGGAAGCCCATAGATGGCTATGGTGAAAAAGGAAATATCTTCCGTTCAAAACTGGAATGAAGCTTTCTGAGAAACTGCTCTGTGTTCTGTAAATTCACCTCAGAGAGTTACATCTTTCCCTTCAAGAAGCCTTTCGCTAAGGCTGTTCTTGTGGAATTGGCAAAGGGATATTTGGAAACCCATAGAGGGCTATGGTGAAAAAGGAAATATCTTCCGTTCAAAACTGGAAAGAAGCTTTCTGAGAAACTGCTCTCTGTTCTGTTAATTCATCACACAGAGTTACATCTTTCCCTTTTAGAAGCCTTTCGCTAATGCTGTTCTTGTGGATTTGGCAAAGGGATATTTGGAAGCCCATAGAGGGCTATTGTGAAAAAGGAATTATCTTCCGTTCAAAACTGGAAAGAAGCTTTCTGAGAAACTGCTCTGTGTTCTGTTAATTCGTCTCACAGAGTTATATCTTTCCCTTCAAGAAGCCTTTCGCTAAGGCTGTTCTTGTGGAATTGGAAAAGGGATATTTGGAAGCCCCTAGAGGGCTATGGTGAAAAAGGAAATACCTTCCGTTCAAAACTGGAAAGAAGCTTTCTGAGAGACTGCTCTGTGATCTGTGAATTCATCTCACAGAGTTACATCTTTCCCTTCAAGAAGCCTTTCGCTAAGGCTGTTCTTGTGGAATTGGCAGAGGTATATTTGGAAGCCCATAGAGGGCTATGGTGGAAAAGGAAATATCTTCCGTTCAAAACTGGAAAGAAGCTTTCTGAGAAACTGCTCTGTGTTCTGTTAATTCATCTCACAGAGTTACATCTTTCCCTTCAAGAAGCCTTTCGCTACGGCTGTTCTTGTGGGATTGGCAAAGGGATATTTGGAAGCCCATAGAGGGCTACGGTGAAAAAGGAAATATCTTCCGTTCAAAACTGGAAAGAAGCTTTCTGAGAAACTGCTCTGTGTTTTGTTAATTCATTTCACAGTGTTACATCTTTCCCTTGAAGAAGCCTTTCGCTACGGCTGTTCTTGTGGAATTGGCAAAGGGATATTTGGAAGCCCATAGAGGGCTATGATGAAAAAGGAAATATCTTCCGTTCAAAAGGGGAAAGAAGCTTTCTGAGAAACTGCTCTGTGTTCTGTTAATTCATCTCACAGAGTTACATCTTTCCCTTCAAGAAGCCTTTCGCTAAGGCTGTTCTTGTGGAATTGGCAAAGGGATATTTGGAAGCCCATAGAGGGCTATGGTGAAAAAGGAAATATCTTCCGTTCAAAACGGGAAAGAAGCTTTCTGAGATACTGCTCTGTGTTCTGTTAATTCATCTGACAGAGTTACATCTTTCCCTTCAAGAAGCCTTTGGCTAAGGCTGTTCTTGTGGAATTGGCAAAGGGATATTTGGAAGCCCATAGAGGGCTATGGTGAAAAAGGAAATATCTTCCGTTCAAAACAATAAAGAAGCTTTCTGAGAAACTGCTCTGAGTTCTGTTAATTCATCTCACAGAGTTACATCTTTCCCCTCAGGAAGCCTTTCGCTAAGGCTGTTCTTGTGAAATTGGCAAAGGGATATTTGGAAGCCCATAGAGGGCTATGGTGAAAAAGGAAATATCTTCCGTTCAAAACTGGAAAGAAGCTTTCTGAGAAACTGCTCTGTGTTCTCTAAATTCATCTCACAGAGTTACATCTTTCCCTTCAAGGAGCCTTTCGCTAAACCTGTTCTTGTGGAATTGGCAAAGGGATATTTGGAAGCCCATAGAGGGCTATGGTGAAAAAGGAAATATCTTCCATTTAAAACTGGAAAGAAGCTTTCTGAGAAACTGCTCTGTGTTCTGTCAATTCATCTCACAGAAGTACATCTTTCCCTTCAAGAAGCCTTTCGCTAAGGCTGTTCTTCTGGAATTGGCAAAGGGATATTTGGAAACCCATAGAGGGCTATGGTGAAAAAGGAAATATCTTCCGTGCAAAACTGGAAAGAAGCTTTCTGAGAAACTACTCTGTGTTCTGTGAATTCATCTCACAGAGTTACATCTTTCCCTTCAAGAAGCCTTTCGCTAAGGCTGTTCTTGTGTAATTGGCAAAGGGATATTTGGACGCCCATAGAGTTCTATGGTGAAAAAGGAAATATCTTCCGTTCAAAACTGGAAAGAAGCTTTCCGAGAAACTGCTCTGTGTTCCGTAAATTCATCTCACAGAGTTACATCTTTCCCCTCAAGAAGCCTTTCGCTAAGCTGTTCTTGTGGAATTGGCAAAGGGATATTTGGAAGCCCATAGAGGGCTATGGTGGAAAAGGAAATATCTTCCGTTCAAAACTGGAAAGAAGCTTTCTGAAAAACTGCTCTGTGTTCTGTTAATTCATCTCACAGAGTTACATCCTTCCCTTCAAGAAGCCTTTCGCTAAACCTGTTCTTGTGGAATTGGCAAAGGGATATTTGGAAGCCCATAGAGGGCTATGGTGAAAAAGGAAATACCTTCCGTTCAAAACTGGAAAGAAGCTTTCTGAGAAACTGCTCTGTGTTCTGTTAATTCATCTCACAGAGGTACATCTTTCCCTTCAAGAAGCCTTTCGCTAAGGCTGTTCTTGTGAAATTGGCAAAGGGATATTTGGAAGCCCATAGAGGGCTATGGTGAAAAAGGAAATATCTTCCGTTCAAAACTGGAAAGAAGCTTTCTGAGAAACTGCTCTGTGTTCTGTTAATTCATCTCACAGAGTTACATCTTTCCCTTCAAGAAGCCTTTCGCTAAGGCTGTTCTTGTGGAATTGGCAAAGGGATATTTGGAAGCCCATAGAGGGTTATGGTGAAAAAGGAAATATCTTTCCTTCAAAACTGGAAAGAAGCTTTCTGAGAAACTGCTCTGTGTTCTGTTAATTCATCTCACAGAGTTACATCTTTCCCTTCAAGAAGCCTTTCGCTAACGCTGTTCTTGTGGAATTGGCAAAGGGATATTTGAAAGCCCCTAGAGGGCTATGGTGAAAAAGGAAATATCTTCCGTTCAAAACTGGAAAAAAGCTTTCTGAGAAACTGCTCTGTGTTCTATTAATTCATCTCACAGAGTTACATCTTTCCCTTCAAGAAGCCTTTCCCTAAGGCTGTTCTTGTGGAATTGGCAAAGGGATATTTGGAAGCCCATAGAGGGCTGTGGTGAAAAAGGAAATATCTTCCATTAAAAACTGGAAAGAAACTTTCTGAGAAACTGCTCTGTGTTCTGTGAATTCATCTCACAGAGTTACATCTTTCCCTTCAAGAAACCTTTCGCTAAGACTGTTCTTGTGGAATTGGGAAAGGGATACTTGGAAGATCATAGAGGGCTATGGTGAAAAAGGAAGTACCTTTCGTTCAAAACTGGAAAGAAGCTTTCTGAGAAACTGCTCTTTGTTCTGTTAATTCATCTCACAGAGTTACATCTTTCCCTTCAAGAAGCCTTTCGCTAAGGCTGTTCTTGTGGAATTGGCAAAGGGATATTTGGAAGCCCATAGAGGGCTACGGTGAAAAAGGAAATATCTTCCGTTCAAAACTGGAAAGAAGCTTTCTGAGAAACTGCTCTGTGTTCTGTTAATTCATCTCACAGAGTTACATCTTTCCCCTCAAGAAACCTTTCGCTAAGGCTGTTCTTGTGAAATTGGCAAATTGATATTTGGAAGCCCATAGAGGGCTATGGTGAAAAAGGAAATATCTTCCGTTCAAAACTGGAAAGAAGCTTTCTGAGAAACTGCTCTGTGTTCTGTGAATTCATCTCACAGAGTTACATCTTTCCCTTCAAGAAGCCTTTCGCTAAGGCTGTTCTTGTGGAATTGGCAAAGGGATATTTCGAAGCCCATAGATGGCCACGGTGAAAAAGGAAATATCTTCCGTTCACAACTGGAAAGAAGCTTTCTGAGAAACTGCTCTGTGTTCTGTAAATTCATCTCACAGAGTTACATCTTTCCCTTCAAGAAGCCTTTCGCTAAGGCTGTTCTTGTGGAATTGGCAAAGGGATACTTGGAAGCCCATAGAGGGCTATGGTGAAAAAGGAAGTACCTTTCTTTCAAAACTGGAAAGAAGCTTTCTGAGAAACTGCTCTGTGTTCTGTTAATTCATCTCACAGAGTTACATCTTTCCCCTCAAGAAGCCTTTCGCTAAGGCTGTTCTTGCGGAATTGGCAAAGGGATATTTGGAAGCCCATAGAGGGCTATGGTGAAAAAGGAAATAAAATCCGTTCAAAACTGGAAAGAAGCTTTCAGAGAAACTGCTCTGTGTTCTGTTAATTCATCTCAGAGAGTTACATCTTTCCCTTCAAGAAGCCTTTCGCTAAGGCTGTTCTTTTGGAATTGTCAAAGGGATATTTGGAAGCCCATAGAGGGCTATGGTGAAAAAGGAAATATCTTCCGTTCAAAACTGGAAAGAAGTTTTCTGAGAAACTGCTCTGTGTTCTGTGAATTCATCTCACAGAGTTTCATGTTTCCCTTCAAGAAGCCTTTCGCTAAGGCTGTTCTTATGGAATTGGCAAAGGGATATTTGGAAGCCCATAGACGGCTATGGTGAAAAAGGAAAAACATTCCGTTCAAAACTGGAAAGAAGCTTTCTGAGAAACTGCTCTGTGTTCTCTGAATTCATCTCACAGAGTTACATCTTTCCCTTCAAGAAGCCTTTCGCTAAGACTATTCTTGTGTAATTGGCAAAGGGATGTTTGGAAGCCCATAGATGGCTATGGTGAAAAAGGAAATATCTTCCGTTCAAAACTGGAAACAAGCTTTCCGAGAAACTACTCTGTGTTCTGTAAATTCATCTCACAGAGTTACATCTTTCCCTTCAAGAAGCCTTTCGCTAAGGCTGTTCTTGTGGAATTGGATAAGGGATATTTGGAAGCCCATGGCGGGCTATGGTGAAAAAGGAAATATCTTCCGTTCAAAACTGGAAAGAAGCTTTCTGAGAAACTGCTCTGTGTTCTGTTAATTCATCTCACAGAGTTACATCTTTCCCGTCAAGAAGCCTTTCGCTAAGGCTGTTCTTGTGGAATTGGCAAAGGGATATTTGGAAGCCCATAGAGGGCTATGGTGGAAAAGGAAATATCTTCCGTTCAAAACTGGAAAGAAGCTTTCTGAAAAACTGCTCTGTGTTCTGTTAATTCATCTCACAGAGTTACATCCTTCCCTTCAAGAAGCCTTTCGCTAAACCTGTTCTTGTGGAATTGGCAAAGGGATATTTGGAAGCCCATAGAGGGCTATGGTGAAAAAGGAAATACCTTCCGTTCAAAACTGGAAAGAAGCCTTCTGAGAAACTGCTCTGTGTTCTGTTAATTCATCTGACAGAGTTACATCTTTCCCTTCAAGAAGCCTTTCGCTAAGGCTGTTCTTGTGGAATTGGCAAAGGGATATTTGGAAGCCCATAGAGGGCTATGGTGAAAAAGGAAATACCTTCCGTTCAAAACTGGAAAGAAGCTTTCTGAGAAACTGCTCTGTGTTCTGTTAATTCATCTCACAGAGTTACATCTTTCCCTTCAAGAAGCCTTTCGCTAAGGCTGTTCTTGTGGAATTGGCAAAGGGATATTTGGAAGCCCATAGAGGGCTATGGTGAAAAAGGAAATATTTTCCATTCAAAACTGGAAAGAAGCTTTCTGAGAAACTTCTCTGTGTTCTGTTAATTCATCTCACAGAGTTACATCTTTCCCTTCAAGAATCCTTTCGCTAAGGCTGTTCTTGTGGAATTGGCAAAGGGATATTTGGAAGCCCCTAGAGGGCTATGGTGAAAAAGGAAATATCTTCCGTTCAAAACTGGAAAGAAGCTTTCTGAGAAACTGCTCTGTGTTCTGTTAATTCATCTCACAGAGTTACATCTTTCCCTTCAAGAAGCCTTTCGCTAAGGCTGTTCTTGTTTAATTGGCAAAGGGATATTTGGAAGCCCATAGAGGGCTATGGTGAAAAAGGAAATATCTTCCATTTAAAACTGGAAAGAAGCTTTCTGAGAAACTGCTCTGTGTTCTGTCAATTCATCTCACAGAGTTACATCTTTCCCTTCAAGAAGCCTTTCGCTAAGGCTGTTCTTGTGGAATTGGCAAAGGGATATTTGGAAGCCCATAGAGGGCTATGGTGAAAAAGGAAATATCTTCCGTGAAAACTGGAAAGAAGCTTTCTGAGAAACTACTCTGTGTTCTGTGAATTCATCTCACAGAGTTACATCTTTCCCTTCAAGAAGCCTTTCGCTAAGGCTGTTCTTGTGTAATTGGCAAAGGGATATTTGGACGCCCATAGAGTTCTATGGTGAAAAAGGAAATATCTTCCGTTCAAAACTGGAAAGAAGCTTTCCGAGAAACTGCTCTGTGTTCTGTAAATTCATCTCACAGAGTTACATCTTTCCCCTCAAAAAGCCTTTCGCTAAGCTGTTCTTGTGGAATTGGCAAAGGGATATTTGGAAGCCCATGGAGGGCTATGGTGAAAAAGGAAATATCTTCCGTTCAAAAATGGAAAGAAGCTTTCTGGGAAACTGCTCTATGTTCCGTTAATTCATCTCACAGAGATACATCTTTCCCTTCAAGAAGCCTTTCCCTATGGCTTTTCTTGTGGAATTGGCAAAGGGATATTTGGAAGCCCATAGAGGGCTATGGTGAAAAAGGAAATATCTTCCGTTCAAAACTGGAAGGAATCTTTCTGAGAAACTGCTCGGTGTTATGTTAATTCATCTCACAGTGTTACATCTTTCCCTTCAAGAAGCCTTTCGCTAAGGCTGTTCTTGTGGAATTGGCAAAGGGATATTTGGAAGCCCATAGAGGGCTATGGTGAAAAAGGAAATATCTTCCGTTCAAAACTGGAAAGAAGATTTCTGAGAAACTGCTCTGTGTTCTGTGAATTCATTTCACAGAGTTACATCTTTCCCTTCAAGAAACTTTTCGCTAAGGCTGTTCTTGTGGAATTGGGAAAGGGATATTTGGAAGCCAATAGAGGGCTATGGTGAAAAAGGAAATATCTTCCGTTCAAAACTGGAAAGAAGCGTTCTGAGAAACTACTGTGTGTTCTGTTAATTCATCTCACAGAGTTACATCTTTCCATTCAAGAAGCCTTTCGCTAAGGCTGTTCTTGTGGAATTGGCAAAGGGATATTTGGAAGCCCATAGAGGGCTATGGTGAAAAAGGAAATATCTTCCGTTCAAAACTGGAAAGAAGCTTTCTGAGAAACTGCTCTGTGTTCTGTTAATTCATCTCACAGAGTTACATCTTTCCCGTCAAGAAGCCTTTCGCTAAGGCTGTTCTTGTGGAATTGGCAAAGGGATATTTGGAAGCCCATAGAGGGCTATGGTGAAAAAGGAAATACCTTCCGTTCAAAACTGGAAAGAAGCTTTCTGAGAAACTGCTCTGTGTTCTGTTAATTCATCTCACAGAGTTACATCTTTCCCTTCAAGAAGCCTTTCGCTAAGGCTGTTCTTGTGGAATTGGCAAAGGGATATTTGGAAGCCCATAGAGGGCTATGGTGAAAAAGGAAATATCTTCCGTTCAAAACTGGAAAGAAGATTTCTGAGAAACTGCTCTGTGTTCTGTGAATTCATCTCACAGAGTTACATCTTTCCCTTCAAGAAACCTTTCGCTAAGGCTGTTCTTGTGGAAGTGGGAAAGGGATATTTGGAAGCCAATAGAGGGCTATGGTGAAAAAGGAAATATCTTCCGTTCAAAACTGGAAAGAAGCGTTCTGAGAAACTGCTGTGTGTTCTGTTAATTCATCTCACAGAGTTACATCTTTCCATTCAAGATGCCTTTCGCTAAGGCTGTTCTTGTGGAATTGGCAAAGGGATATTTGGAAGCCCATAGAGGGCTATGGTGAAAAAGGAAATATCTTCCGTTCAAAACTGGAAAGAAGCTTTCTGAGAAACTGCTCTGTGTTCTGTTAATTCATCTCACAGAGTTACATCTTTCCCGTCAAGAAGCCTTTCGCTAAGGCTGTTCTTGTGGAATTGTCAACGGGATATTTGGAAGCCCATAGAGGGCTATGGTGGAAAAGGAAATATCTTCCGTTCAAAACTGGAAAGAAGCTTTCTGAGAAACTGCTCTGTGTTCTGTTAATTCATCTCACAGAGTTACATCTTTCCCTTCAAGAAGCCTTTCGCTAAGGCTGTTTTTGTGGAATTGGCAAAGGGATATTTGAAAGCCCATAGAGGGCTATGGTGAAAAAGGAAATATCTTCCATTTAAAACTGGAAAGAAGCTTTCTGAGAAACTGCTCTGTGTTCTGTCAATTCATCTCACAGAGTTACATCTTTCCCTTCAAGAAGCCTTTCGCTAAGGCTGTTCTTGTGGAATTGGCAAAGGGATATTTGGAAGCCCATAGAGGGCTATGGTGAAAAAGGAAATATCTTCTGTGCAAAACTGGAAAGAAGCTTTCTGAGAAACTACTCTGTGTTCTGTTAATTCGTCTCACAGAGTTACATCTTTCCCTTCAAGAAGCCTTTCGCTAAGGCTGTTCTTGTGGAATTGGCAAAGGGATATTTGGAAGCCCATAGATGGCTATGGTGAAAAAGGAAATATCTTCCGTTCAAAACTGGAATGAAGCTTTCTGAGAAACTGCTCTGTGTTCTGTAAATTCACCTGACAGAGTTACATCTTTCCCTTCAAGAAGCCTTTCGCTAAGGCTGTTCTTGTGGAATTGGCAAAGGGATATTTGGAAACCCATAGAGGGCTATGGTGAAAAAGGAAATATCTTCCGTTCAAAACTGGAAAGAAGCTTTCTGAGAAACTGCTCTCTGTTCTGTAAATTCATCACACAGAGTTACATCTTTCCCTTTTAGAAGCCTTTCGCTAATGCTGTTCTTGTGGATTTGGCAAAGGGATATTTGGAAGCCCATAGAGGGCTATTGTGAAAAAGGAATTATCTTCCGTTCAAAACTGGAAAGAAGCTTTCTGAGAAACTGCTCTGTGTTCTGTTAATTCGTCTCACAGAGTTATATCTTTCCCTTCAAGAAGCCTTTCGCTAAGGCTGTTCTTGTGGAATTGGAAAAGGGATATTTGGAAGCCCCTAGAGGGCTATGGTGAAAAAGGAAATACCTTCCGTTCAAAACTGGAAAGAAGCTTTCTGAGAGACTGCTCTGTGATCTGTGAATTCATCTCACAGAGTTACATCTTTCCCTTCAAGAAGCCTTTCGCTAAGGCTGTTCTTGTGGAATTGGCAGAGGTATATTTGGAAGCCCATAGAGGGCTATGGTGGAAAAGGAAATATCTTCCGTTCAAAACTGGAAAGAAGCTTTCTGAGAAACTGCTCTGTGTTCTGTTAATTCATCTCACAGAGTTACATCTTTCCCTTCAAGAAGCCTTTCGCTACGGCTGTTCTTGTGGGATTGGCAAAGGGATATTTGGAAGCCCATAGAGGGCTACGGTGAAAAAGGAAATATCTTCCGTTCAAAACTGGAAAGAAGCTTTCTGAGAAACTGCTCTGTGTTTTGTTAATTCATTTCACAGTGTTACATCTTTCCCTTGAAGAAGCCTTTCGCTACGGCTGTTCTTGTGGAATTGGCAAAGGGATATTTGGAAGCCCATAGAGGGCTATGATGAAAAAGGAAATATCTTCCGTTCAAAAGGGGAAAGAAGCTTTCTAAGAAACTGCTCTGTGTTCTGTTAATTCATCTCACAGAGTTACATCTTTCCCTTCAAGAAGCCTTTCGCTAAGGCTGTTCTTGTGGAATTGGCAAAGGGATATTTGGAAGCCCATAGAGGGCTATGGTGAAAAAGGAAATATCTTCCGTTCAAAACGGGAAAGAAGCTTTCTGAGATACTGCTCTGTGTTCTGTTAATTCATCTGACAGAGTTACATCTTTCCCTTCAAGAAGCCTTTGGCTAAGGCTGTTCTTGTGGAATTGGCAAAGGGATATTTGGAAGCCCATAGAGGGCTATGGTGAAAAAGGAAATATCTTCCGTTCAAAACTGGAAAGAAGATTTCTGAGAAACTGCTCTGTGTTCTGTTAATTCATCACACAGAGTTACATCTTTCAACTCAGGAAGCCTTTCGCTAAGGCTGTTCTTGTGAAATTGGCAAAGGGATATTTGGAAGCCCATAGAGGGCTATGGTGAAAAAGGAAATATCTTCCGTTCAAAACTGGAAAGAAGCTTTCTGAGAAACTGCTCTGTGTTCTGTTAATTCATCTCACAGAGTTACATCTTTCCCTTCAAGAAGCCTTTCGCTAAGGCTGTTCTTGTGGAATTGGCAAAGGGATATTTGGAAGCCCATAGAGGGCTATGGTGAAAAAGGAAATATCTTCCATTTAAAACTGGAAAGAAGCTTTCTGAGAAACTGCTCTGTGTTCTGTCAATTCATCTCACAGAGTTACATCTTTCCCTTCAAGAAGCCTTTCGCTAAGGCTGTTCTTGTGGAATTGGCAAAGGGATATTTGGAAGCCCATAGAGGGCTATGGTGAAAAAGGAAATATCTTCCGTGCAAAACTGGAAAGAAGCTTTCTGAGAAACTACTCTGTGTTCTGTGAATTCATCTCACAGAGTTACATCTTTCTCTTCAAGAAGCCTTTCGCTAAGGCTGTTCTTGTGTAATTGGCAAAGGGATATTTGGACGCCCATAGAGTTCTATGGTGAAAAAGGAAATATCTTCCGTTCAAAACTGGAAAGAAGCTTTCCGAGAAACTGCTCTGTGTTCTGTAAATTCATCTCACAGAGTTACATCTTTCCCCTCAAAAAGCCTTTCGCTAAGCTGTTCTTGTGGAATTGGCAAAGGGATATTTGGAAGCCCATGGAGGGCTATGGTGAAAAAGGAAATATCTTCCGTTCAAAAATGGAAAGAAGCTTTCTGGGAAACTGTTCTATGTTCCGTTAATTCATCTCACAGAGATACATCTTTCCTTCAAGAAGCCTTTCCCTATGGCTTTTCTTGTGGAATTGGCAAAGGGATATTTGGAAGCCCATAGAGGGCTATGGTGAAAAAGGAAATATCTTCCGTTCAAAACTGGAAGGAATCTTTCTGAGAAACTGCTCGGTGTTATGTTAATTCATCTCACAGTGTTACATCTTTCCCTTCAAGAAGCCTTTCGCTAAGGCTGTTCTTGTGGAATTGGCAAAGGGATATTTGGAAGCCCATAGAGGGCTATGGTGAAAAAGGAAATATCTTCCGTTCAAAACTGGAAAGAAGATTTCTGAGAAACTGCTCTGTGTTCTGTGAATTCATCTCACAGAGTTACATCTTTCCCTTCAAGAAACCTTTCGCTAAGGCTGTTCTTGTGGAAGTGGGAAAGGGATATTTGGAAGCCAATAGAGGGCTATGGTGAAAAAGGAAATATCTTCCGTTCAAAACTGGAAAGAAGCGTTCTGAGAAACTGCTGTGTGTTCTGTTAATTCATCTCACAGAGTTACATCTTTCCATTCAAGATGCCTTTCGCTAAGGCTGTTCTTGTGGAATTGGCAAAGGGATATTTGGAAGCCCATAGAGGGCTATGGTGAAAAAGGAAATATCTTCCGTTCAAAACTGGAAAGAAGCTTTCTGAGAAACTGCTCTGTGTTCTGTTAATTCATCTCACAGAGTTACATCTTTCCCGTCAAGAAGCCTTTCGCTAAGGCTGTTCTTGTGGAATTGTCAACGGGATATTTGGAAGCCCATAGAGGGCTATGGTGGAAAAGGAAATATCTTCCGTTCAAAACTGGAAAGAAGCTTTCTGAGAAACTGCTCTGTGTTCTGTTAATTCATCTCACAGAGTTACATCTTTCCCTTCAAGAAGCCTTTCGCTAAGGCTGTTTTTGTGGAATTGGCAAAGGGATATTTGGAAGCCCATAGAGGGCTATGGTGAAAAAGGAAATATCTTCCATTTAAAACTGGAAAGAAGCTTTCTGAGAAACTGCTCTGTGTTCTGTCAATTCATCTCACAGAGTTACATCTTTCCCTTCAAGAAGCCTTTCGCTAAGGCTGTTCTTGTGGAATTGGCAAAGGGATATTTGGAAGCCCATAGAGGGCTATGGTGAAAAAGGAAATATCTTCTGTGCAAAACTGGAAAGAAGCTTTCTGAGAAACTACTCTGTGTTCTGTTAATTCGTCTCACAGAGTTACATCTTTCCCTTCAAGAAGCCTTTCGCTAAGGCTGTTCTTGTGGAATTGGCAAAGGGATATTTGGAAGCCCATAGATGGCTATGGTGAAAAAGGAAATATCTTCCGTTCAAAACTGGAATGAAGCTTTCTGAGAAACTGCTCTGTGTTCTGTAAATTCACCTGACAGAGTTACATCTTTCCCTTCAAGAAGCCTTTCGCTAAGGCTGTTCTTGTGGAATTGGCAAAGGGATATTTGGAAACCCATAGAGGGCTATGGTGAAAAAGGAAATATCTTCCGTTCAAAACTGGAAAGAAGCTTTCTGAGAAACTGCTCTCTGTTCTGTAAATTCATCACACAGAGTTACATCTTTCCCTTTTAGAAGCCTTTCGCTAATGCTGTTCTTGTGGATTTGGCAAAGGGATATTTGGAAGCCCATAGAGGGCTATTGTGAAAAAGGAATTATCTTCCGTTCAAAACTGGAAAGAAGCTTTCTGAGAAACTGCTCTGTGTTCTGTTAATTCGTCTCACAGAGTTATATCTTTCCCTTCAAGAAGCCTTTCGCTAAGGCTGTTCTTGTGGAATTGGAAAAGGGATATTTGGAAGCCCCTAGAGGGCTATGGTGAAAAAGGAAATACCTTCCGTTCAAAACTGGAAAGAAGCTTTCTGAGAGACTGCTCTGTGATCTGTGAATTCATCTCACAGAGTTACATCTTTCCCTTCAAGAAGCCTTTCGCTAAGGCTGTTCTTGTGGAATTGGCAGAGGTATATTTGGAAGCCCATAGAGGGCTATGGTGGAAAAGGAAATATCTTCCGTTCAAAACTGGAAAGAAGCTTTCTGAGAAACTGCTCTGTGTTCTGTTAATTCATCTCACAGAGTTACATCTTTCCCTTCAAGAAGCCTTTCGCTACGGCTGTTCTTGTGGGATTGGCAAAGGGATATTTGGAAGCCCCTAGAGGGCTACGGTGAAAAAGGAAATATCTTCCGTTCAAAACTGGAAAGAAGCTTTCTGAGAAACTGCTCTGTGTTTTGTTAATTCATTTCACAGTGTTACATCTTTCCCTTGAAGAAGCCTTTCGCTACGGCTGTTCTTGTGGAATTGGCAAAGGGATATTTGGAAGCCCATAGAGGGCTATGATGAAAAAGGAAATATCTTCCGTTCAAAAGGGGAAAGAAGCTTTCTGAGAAACTGCTCTGTGTTCTGTTAATTCATCTCACAGAGTTACATCTTTCCCTTCAAGAAGCCTTTCGCTAAGGCTGTTCTTGTGGAATTGGCAAAGGGATATTTGGAAGCCCATAGAGGGCTATGGTGAAAAAGGAAATATCTTCCGTTCAAAACGGGAAAGAAGCTTTCTGAGAAACTGCTCTGTGTTCTGTCAATTCATCTCACAGAGTTACATCTTTCCCTTCAAGAAGCCTTTCGCTAAGGCTGTTCTTGTGGAATTGGCAAAGGGATATTTGGAAGCCCATAGAGGGCTATGGTGAAAAAGGAAATATCTTCTGTGCAAAACTGGAAAGAAGCTTTCTGAGAAACTACTCTGTGTTCTGTTAATTCGTCTCACAGAGTTACATCTTTCCCTTCAAGAAGCCTTTCGCTAAGGCTGTTCTTGTGGAATTGGCAAAGGGATATTTGGAAGCCCATAGATGGCTATGGTGAAAAAGGAAATATCTTCCGTTCAAAACTGGAATGAAGCTTTCTGAGAAACTGCTCTGTGTTCTGTAAATTCACCTGACAGAGTTACATCTTTCCCTTCAAGAAGCCTTTCGCTAAGGCTGTTCTTGTGGAATTGGCAAAGGGATATTTGGAAACCCATAGAGGGCTATGGTGAAAAAGGAAATATCTTCCGTTCAAAACTGGAAAGAAGCTTTCTGAGAAACTGCTCTCTGTTCTGTAAATTCATCACACAGAGTTACATCTTTCCCTTTTAGAAGCCTTTCGCTAATGCTGTTCTTGTGGATTTGGCAAAGGGATATTTGGAAGCCCATAGAGGGCTATTGTGAAAAAGGAATTATCTTCCGTTCAAAACTGGAAAGAAGCTTTCTGAGAAACTGCTCTGTGTTCTGTTAATTCGTCTCACAGAGTTATATCTTTAACTTCAAGAAGCCTTTCGCTAAGGCTGTTCTTGTGGAATTGGAAAAGGGATATTTGGAAGCCCCTAGAGGGCTATGGTGAAAAAGGAAATACCTTCCGTTCAAAACTGGAAAGAAGCTTTCTGAGAGACTGCTCTGTGATCTGTGAATTCATCTCACAGAGTTACATCTTTCCCTTCAAGAAGCCTTTCGCTAAGGCTGTTCTTGTGGAATTGGCAGAGGTATATTTGGAAGCCCATAGAGGGCTATGGTGGAAAAGGAAATATCTTCCGTTCAAAACTGGAAAGAAGCTTTCTGAGAAACTGCTCTGTGTTTTGTTAATTCATTTCACAGTGTTACATCTTTCCCTTGAAGAAGCCTTTCGCTACGGCTGTTCTTGTGGAATTGGCAAAGGGATATTTGGAAGCCCATAGAGGGCTATGATGAAAAAGGAAATATCTTCCGTTCAAAAGGGGAAAGAAGCTTTCTGAGAAACTGCTCTGTGTTCTGTTAATTCATCTCACAGAGTTACATCTTTCCCTTCAAGAAGCCTTTCGCTAAGGCTGTTCTTGTGGAATTGGCAAAGGGATATTTGGAAGCCCATAGAGGGCTATGGTGAAAAAGGAAATATCTTCCGTTCAAAACGGGAAAGAAGCTTTCTGAGATACTGCTCTGTGTTCTGTTAATTCATCTGACAGAGTTACATCTTTCCCTTCAAGAAGCCTTTGGCTAAGGCTGTTCTTGTGGAATTGGCAAAGGGATATTTGGAAGCCCATAGAGGGCTATGGTGAAAAAGGAAATATCTTCCGTTCAAAACAATAAAGAAGCTTTCTGAGAAACTGCTCTGAGTTCTGTTAATTCATCTCACAGTGTTACATCTTTCCCCTCAGGAAGACTTTCGCTAAGGCTGTTCTTGTGAAATTGGCAAAGGGATATTTGGAAGCCCATAGAGGGCTATGGTGAAAAAGGAAATATCTTCCGTTCAAAACTGGAAAGAAGCTTTCTGAGAAACTGCTCTGTGTTCTCTAAATTCATCTCACAGAGTTACATCTTTCCCTTCAAGGAGCCTTTCGCTAAACCTGTTCTTGTGGAATTGGCAAAGGGATATTTGGAAGCCCATAGAGGGCTATGGTGAAAAAGGAAATATCTTCCATTTAAAACTGGAAAGAAGCTTTCTGAGAAACTGCTCTGTGTTCTGTCAATTCATCTCACAGAAGTACATTTTTCCCTTCAAGAAGCCTTTCGCTAAGGCTGTTCTTCTGGAATTGGCAAAGGGATATTTGGAAACCCATAGAGGGCTATGGTGAAAAAGGAAATATCTTCCGTGCAAAACTGGAAAGAAGCTTTCTGAGAAACTACTCTGTGTTCTGTGAATTCATCTCACAGAGTTACATCTTTCCCTTCAAGAAGCCTTTCGCTAAGGCTGTTCTTGTGTAATTGGCAAAGGGATATTTGGACGCCCATAGAGTTCTATGGTGAAAAAGGAAATATCTTCCGTTCAAAACTGGAAAGAAGCTTTCCGAGAAACTGCTCTGTGTTCCGTAAATTCATCTCACAGAGTTACATCTTTCCCCTCAAGAAGCCTTTCGCTAAGCTGTTCTTGTGGAATTGGCAAAGGGATATTTGGAAGCCCATAGAGGGCTATGGTGGAAAAGGAAATATCTTCCGTTCAAAACTGGAAAGAAGCTTTCTGAAAAACTGCTCTGTGTTCTGTTAATTCATCTCACAGAGTTACATCCTTCCCTTCAAGAAGCCTTTCGCTAAACCTGTTCTTGTGGAATTGGCAAAGGGATATTTGGAAGCCCATAGAGGGCTATGGTGAAAAAGGAAATACCTTCCGTTCAAAACTGGAAAGAAGCTTTCTGAGAAACTGCTCTGTGTTCTGTTAATTCATCTCACAGAGGTACATCTTTCCCTTCAAGAAGCCTTTCGCTAAGGCTGTCTTGTGGAATTGGCAAAGGGATATTTGGAAGCCCATAGAGGGCTATGGTGAAAAAGGAAATATTTTCCATTCAAAACTGGAAAGAAGCTTTCTGAGAAACTGCTCTGTGTTCTGTTAATTCATCTCACAGAGTTACATCTTTCCCTTCAAGAATCCTTTCGCTAAGGCTGTTCTTGTGGAATTTGCAAAGGGATATTTGGAAGCCCCTAGAGGGCTATGGTGAAAAAGGAAATATCTTCCGTTCAAAACTGGAAAGAAGCTTTCTGAGAAACTGCTCTGTGTTCTGTTAATTCATCACACAGAGTTACATCTTTCCCTTCAAGAAGCCTTTCGCTAAGGCTGTTCTTGTGGAATTGGCAAAGGGATATTTGGAAGCCCATAGAGGGCTATGGTGAAAAAGGAAATATCTTCCGTTCAAAACTGGAAAGAAAATTTCTGAGAAACTGCTCTGAGTTCTGTTAATTCATCTCACAGAGTTACATCTTTCAACCCAGGAAGCCTTTCGCTAAGGCTGTTCTTGTGAAATTGGCAAAGGGATATTTGGAAGCCCATAGAGGGCTATGGTGAAAAAGGAAATATCTTCCGTTCAAAACTGGAAAGAAGCTTTCTGAGAAACTGCTCTGTGTTCTGTTAATTCATCTCACAGAGTTACATCTTTCCCTTCAAGAAGCCTTTGGCTAAGGCTGTTCTTGTGGAATTGGCAAAGGGATATTTGGAAGCCCATAGAGGTCTATGGTGAAAAAGGAAATATCTTCCATTTAAAACTGGAAAGAAGCTTTCTGAGAAACTGCTCTGTGTTCTGTCAATTCATCTCACAGAGTTACATCTTTTCCTTCAAGAAGCCTTTCGCTAAGGCTGTTCTTGTGGAATTGGCAAAGGGATATTTGGAAGCCCATAGATGGCTATGGTGAAAAAGGAAATATCTTCCGTGTAAAACTGGAAAGAAGCTTTCTGAGAAACTACTCTGTGTTCTGTTAATTCATCTCACAGAGTTACATCTTTCCCTTCAAGAAGCCTTTCGCTAAGGCTGTTCTTGTGTAATTGGCAAAGGGATATTTGGACGCCCATAGAGTTCTATGGTGAAAAAGGAAATATCTTCCGTTCAAAACTGGAAAGAAGCTTTCCGAGAAACTGCTCTGTGTTCTGTAAATTCATCTCACAGAGTTACATCTTTCCCCTCAAGAAGTCTTTCGCTAAGCTGTTCTTGTGGAATTGGCAAAGGGATATTTGGAAGCCCATGGAGGGCTATGGTGAAAAAGGAAATATCTTCCGTTCAAAAATGGAAAGAAGCTTTCTGGGAAACTGCTCTGTGTTCTGTTAATTCATCTCACAGAGATACATCTTTCCCTTCAAGAAGCCTTTCCCTATGGCTGTTCTTGTGGAATTGGCAAAGGGATATTTGGAAGCCCATAGAGGGCTATGGTGAAAAAGGAAATATCTTCCGTTCAAAACTGGAAGGAATCTTTCTGAGAAACTGCTCGGTGTTATGTTAATTCATCTCACAGTGTTACATCTTTCCCTTCAAGAAGCCTTTCGCTAAGGCTGTTCTTGTGGAATTGGCAAAGGGATATTTGGAAGCCCATAGAGGGCTATGGTGAAAAAGGAAATATCTTCCGTTCAAAACTGGAAAGAAGATTTCTGAGAAACTGCTCTGTGTTCTGTGAATTCATCTCACAGAGTTACATGTTTACCTTTAAGAAGCCTTTCGCTAAGGCTGTTCTTGTGGAATTGGGAAAGGGATATTTGGAAGCCAATAGAGGGCTATGGTGAAAAAGGAAATATCTTCCTTTCAAAACTGGAAAGAAGATTTCTGAGAAACTGCTCTGAGTTCTCTTAATTCATCTCACAGAGTTACATCTTTCCCTTCAAGAAGCCTTTCGCTAAGGCTGTTCTTGTGGAATTGGCAAAGGGATATTTGGAAGCCCATAGAGGGCTATGGTGAAAAAGGAAATATCTTCCGTGCAAAACTGGAAAGAAGCTTTCTGAGAAACTACTCTGTGTTCTGTGAATTCATCTCACAGAGTTACATCTTTCCCTTCAAGAAGCCTTTCGCTAAGGCTGTTCTTGTGTAATTGGCAAAGGGATATTTGGACGCCCATAGAGTTCTATGGTGAAAAAGGAAATATCTTCCGTTCAAAACTGGAAAGAAGCTTTCCGAGAAACTGCTCTGTGTTCTGTAAATTCATCTCACAGAGTTACATCTTTCCCCTCAAGAAGCCTTTGGCTAAGCTGTTCTTGTGGAATTGGCAAAGGTATATTTGGAAGCCCATGGAGGGCTATGGTGAAAAAGGAAATATCTTCCGTTCAAAAATGGAAAGAAGCTTTCTGGGAAACTGCTCTATGTTCCGTTAATTCATCTCACAGAGATACATCTTTCCCTTCAAGAAGCCTTTCCCTATGGCTTTTCTTGTGGAATTGGCAAAGGGATATTTGGAAGCCCATAGAGGGCTATGGTGAAAAAGGAAATATCTTCCGTTCAAAACTGGAAGGAATCTTTCTGAGAAACTGCTCGGTGTTATGTTAATTCATCTCACAGTGTTACATCTTTCCCTTCAAGAAGCCTTTCGCTAAGGCTGTTCTTGTGGAATTGGCAAAGGGATATTTGGAAGCCCATAGATGGCTATGGTGAAAAAGGAAATATCTTCCGTTCAAAACTGGAAAGAAGATTTCTGAGAAACTGCTCTGTGTTCTGTGAATTCATCTCACAGAGTTACATCTTTCCCTTCAAGAAACCTTTCGCTAAGGCTGTTCTTGTGGAATTGGGAAAGGGATATTTGGAAGCCAATAGAGGGCTATGGTGAAAAAGGAAATACCTTCCGTTCAAAACTGAAAAAAAAGAAGCTTTCTGAGAAACTGCTCTGTGTTCTGTGAATTGATCTCACAGAGTTACATCTTTCCCGTCAAGAAGCCTTTCGCTAAGGCTGTTCTTGTGGAATTGGCAAAGGGATATTTGGAAGCCCGTAGAGGGCTATGGTGAAAAAGGAAATATCTTCCGTTCAAAACTGGAAGTAATCTTTCTGAGAACCTGCTCTGTGTTCTGTTAATTCATCTCACAGAGTTACATCTTTCCCTTTTAGAAGCCTTTCGCTAATGCTGTTCTTGTGGATTTGGCAAAGGGATATTTGGAAGCCCATAGAGGGCTATTGTGAAAAAGGAATTATCTTCCGTTCAAAACTGGAAAGAAGCTTTCTGAGAAACTGCTCTGTGTTCTGTTAATTCATCTCACAGAGTTATATCTTTCCCTTCAAGAAGCCTTTCGCTAAGGCTGTTCTTGTGGAATTGGCAAAGGGATATTTGGAAGCCCATAGAGGGCTATGGTGAAAAAGGAAATACCTTCCGTTCAAAACTGGAAAGAAGCTTTCTGAGAGACTGCTCTGTGTTCTGTGAATTCATCTCACAGAGTTACATCTTTAACTTTAAGAAGCCTTTCGCTAAGGCTGTTCTTGTGAAATTGGCAAAGGGATATTTGGAAGCCCATAGAGGGCTATGGTGGAAAAGGAAATATCTTACGTTCAAAACTGGAAAGAAGTTTTCGGAGAAACTGTTCTGTGTTCTGTTAATTCATCTCACAGAGTTACATCTTTCCCTTCAAGAAGCCTTTCGCTAAGGTTGTTCTTGTGGAATTGGCAAAGGGATATTTTGAAGTCCATAGAGGGCTACGGTGAAAAAGGAAATATCTTCCGTTCAATACTGGAAAGAAGCTTTCTGAGAAACTGCTCTGTGTTCTGTTAATTCATCTGACAGAGTTACATCTTTCCCTTCAAGAAGCCTTTCGCTAAGGCTGTTCTTGTGGAATTGGCAAAGGGATATTTGGAAGCCCATAGAGGTCTATGGTGAAAAAGGGAATATCTTCCGTTCAAAACTGGAAGGAATCTTTCTGAGAAACGGCTCTGTGTTCTGTTAATTCATCACACAGAGTTACATCTTTTCCTTCAAGAAGTCTTTCGTTAAGGCTGTTCTTGTTGAATTGGCAAATGATATTTGGAAGCCCATAGAGGGCTATGGTGAAAAAGGAAATATCTTCCGTTCAAAACTGGAAAGAAGCTTTCTGAGAAACTGCTCTGTGTTCTGTTAATTCATCTAACAGGGTTACATCTTGCCCTTCAAGAAGCCTTTCGCTAAGGCTGTTCTTGTGGAATTGGCAAAGGGATATATGGAAGCTCATAGAGGGCTATGGTGAAAAAGGAAATATGTTCCGTTCAAAACTCGAAAGAAGTTTTCTGAGAAACTGCTCTCCTTTCTGTTAATTCATCACACAGAGTTACATCTTTCCCTTGAAGAAGCCTTTCGCTAAGGCTGTTCTTGTGGAATTGGCAAAGGGATATTTGGAAGCCCATAGAGGGCTATGGTGAAAAAGGAAATATCTTCCGTTCAAAAGGGGAAAGAAGCTTTCTGAGAAACTGCCCTGTGTTCTGTTAATTCATCTCACAGAGTTACATCTTTCCCTTCAAGAAGCCTTTCGCTAAGGCTGTTCTTGTGGAATTGGCAAAGGGATATTTGGAAGCCCATAGAGGGCTATGGTGAAAAAGGAAATATCTTCCGTTCAAAACGGGAAAGAAGCTTTCTGAGATACTGCTCTGTGTTCTGTTAATTCATCTCACAGAGTTACATCTTTCCCTTCAAGAAGCCTTTGGCTAAGGCTGTTCTTGTGGAATTGGCAAAGGGATATTTGGAAGCCCATAGAGGGCTATGGTGAAAAAGGAAATATCTTCCGTTCAAAACAGGAAAGAAGCTTTCTGAGAAACTGCTCTGAGTTCTGTTAATTCATCTCACAGAGTTACATCTTTCCCCTCAGGAAGCCTTTCGCTAAGGCTGTTCTTGTGAAATTGGCAAAGGGATATTTGGAAGCCCATAGAGTTCTATTGTGAAAAAGGAAATATCTTCCGTTCAAAACTGGAAAGAAGCTTTCTGAGAAACTGCTCTGTGTTCTCTAAATTCATCTCACAGAGTTACATCTTTCCCTTCAAGAAGCCTTTCGCTAAGGCTGTTCTTGTGGAATTGGCAAAGGGATATTTGGAAGCCCATAGAGGGCTATGGTGAAAAAGGAAATATCTTCCGTTCAAAACTGGAAAGAAGCTTTCTGAGAAACTGCTCTGTGTTTTGTTAATTCATTTAACAGAGTTACATCTTTCCGTTCAAGAAGCCTTTCGCTAATGCTGTTCTTGTGGAATTGGCAAAGGGATATTTGGAAGCCCATAGAGGGCTATGGTGAAAAAGGAAATATCTTCCGTTCAAAAGGGGAAAGAAGCTTTCTGAGAAACTGCTCTGTGTTCTGTTAATTCATCTCACAGAGTTACATCTTTCCCTTCAAGAAGCCTTTCGCTAAGGCTGTTCTTGTGGAATTGGCAAAGGGATATTTGGAAGCCCATAGAGGGCTAGGGTGAAAAAGGAAATACCTTCCGTTCAAAACTGGAAAGAAGCTTTCTGAGAAACTGCTCTGTGTTCTGCTAATTCATCTCACAGAGTTACATCTTTCCCTTCAAGAAGCCTTTCGCTAAGGCTGTTCTTGTGGAATTGGCAAAGGGATATTTGGAAGCCCATAGAGGGCTATGGTGAAAAAGGAAATATCTTCCGTGCAAAACTGGAAAGAAGCTTTCTGAGAAACTGCTCTGTGTTCTGTCAATTCATCTCACAGAATTACATCTTTCCCTTCAAGAAGCCTTTCTCTAAGGCTGTTCTTGTGGAATTGGCAAAGGGATATTTGGAAGCCCTTAGAGGGCTATTTTGAAAAAGGAAATATCTTCCGTGCAAAACTGGAAAGAAGCTTTCTGAGAAACTACTCTGTGTTCTGTGAATTCATCTCACAGAGTTACATCTTTCCCTTCAAGAAGCCTTTCGCTAAGGCTGTTCCTGTGTAATTGGCAAAGGGATATTTGGACGCCCATAGAGTTCTATGGTGAAAAAGGAAATATCTTCCGTTCAAAACTGGAAAGAAGCTTTCCGAGAAACTGCTCTGTGTTCCGTAAATTCATCTCACAGAGTTACATCTTTCCCCTCAAGAAGCCTTTCGCTAAGCTGTTCTTGTGGAATTGGCAAAGGGATATTTGGAAGCCCATGGAGGGCTATGGTGGAAAAGGAAATATCTTCCGTTCAAAAATGGAAAGAAGCTTTCTGGGAAACTGCTCTATGTTCTGTTAATTCATCTCACAGAGATACATCTTTCCCTTCAAGAAGCCTTTCCCTATGGCTGTTCTTGTGGAATTGGCAAAGGGATATTTGGAAGCCCATAGAGGGCTATGGTGAAAAAGGAAATAACTTCCGTTCAAAACTGGAAGGAATCTTTCTGAGAAACTGCTCGGTGTTATGTTAATTCATCTCACAGGGTTACATCTTTCCCTTCAAGAAGCCTTTCGCTAAGGCTGTTCTTGTGGAATTGGCAAAGGGATATTTGGAAGCCCATAGAGGGCTATGATGAAAAAGGAAATATCTTCCGTTCAAAACTGGAAAGAAGATTTCTGAGAAACTGCTCTGTGTTCTGTGAATTCATCTCACAGAGTTACATCTTTCCCTTCAAGAAACCTTTCGCTAAGGCTGTTCTTGTGGAATTGGCAAAGGGATATTTGGAAGCCCATAGAGGGCTATGGTGAAAAAGGAAATATCTTCCGTTCAAAACTGGAAAGAAGCTTTCTGAGAAACTGCTCTGTGTTCTGTTAATTCATCTCACAGAGTTACATCTTTCCCGTCAAGAAGCCTTTCGCTAAGGCTGTTCTTGTGGAATTGGCAAAGGTATATTTGGAAGCCCATAGAGGGCTATGGTGGAAAAGGAAATATCTTCCGTTCAAAACTGGAAAGAAGCTTTCTGAGAAACTGCTCTGTGTTCTGTTAATTCATCTAACAGGGTTACATCTTGCCCTTCAAGAAGCCTTTCGCTAAGGCTGTTCTTGTGGAATTGGCAAAGGGATATATGGAAGCTCATAGAGGGCTATGGTGAAAAAGGAAATATCTTCCGTTCAAAACTCGAAAGAAGTTTTCTGAGAAACTGCTCTCTGTTCTGTTAATTCATCACACAGTGTTACATCTTTCCCTTCAAGAAGCCTTTCGCTAAGGCTGTTCTTGTGGAATTGGCAAAGGGATATTTGGAAGCCCATAGAGGGCTATGGTGAAAAAAGAAATATCTTCCGTTCAAAACTGGAAAGAAGCTTTCTGAGAAACTGCTCTGTGTTCTGTTAATTCATTTCACAGAGTTACATCTTTCCCTTCAAGAAGCCTTTCGCTACGGCTGTTCTTGTGGAATTGGCAAAGGGATATTTGGAAGCCTATAGAGGGCTATGGTGAAAAAGGAAATAACTTCCGTTCAAAAGGGGAAAGAAGCTTTCTGAGAAACTGCTCTGTGTTGTGTTAATTCATCTCACAGAGTTACATCTTTCCCTTCAACAAGCCTTTCGCTAAGGCTGTTCTTGTGGAATTGGCAAAGGGATATTTGGAAGCCGATAGAGGGCTATGGTGCAAAAGGAAATATCTTCCGTTCAAAACGGGAAAGAAGCTTTCTGAGATACTGCTCTGTGTTCTGTTAATTCATCTCACAGAGTTACATCATGCCCTTCAAGAAGCCTTTCGCTAAGGCTGTTCTTGTGGAATTGGCAAAGGGATATTTGGAAGCCCTTAGAGGGCTATGGTGAAAAAGGAAATATCTTCCGTTCAAAACTGGATAGAAGCTTTCTGAGAAACTGCTCTGTGTTCTGTTAATTCATCTCACAGAGTTACATCATGCCCTTCAAGAAGCCTTTCGCTAAGGCTGTTCTTGTGGAATTGGCAAAGGGATATTTGGAAGCCCTTAGAGGGCTATGGTGAAAAAGGAAATATCTTCCGTTCAAAACTGGAAAGAAGCTTTCTGAGAAACTGCTCTGTGTTCTGTTAATTCATCACACAGAGTTACATCTTTCCCTTCAAGAAGCCTTTCGCTAAGGCTGTACTTGTGGAATTGGCAAAGGGATATTTGGAAGCCCATAGAGGGCTATGGTGAAAAAAGAAAAATCTTCCGTTCAAAACTAGAAAGAAGCTTTCTGAGAAACTGGTCTGTGTTCTGTTAATTCATCTCACAGAGTTACATCTTTCCCTTCAAGAAGCCTTTCGCTACGGCTGTTCTTGTGGAATTGGCAAAGGGATATTTGGAAGCCCATAGAGGGCTATGGTGAAAAAGGAATTATCTTCCGTTCAAAACGGGAAAGAAGCTTTCTGAGAAACTGCTCTCTGTTCTGTTAATTCATCACACAGAGTTACATCTTTCCCTTCAAGAAGCCTTTCGCTAAGGCTGTTCTTGTGGAATTGGCAAAGGGATATTTGGAAGCCCGTAGAGGGCTATGGTGAAAAAGGAAATATCTTCCGTTCAAAACTGGAAGTAATCTTTCTGAGAAACTGCTCTGTGTTCTGTTAATTCATCTCACAGAGTTACATCTTTCCCTTTTAGAAGCCTTTCGCTAATGCTGTTCTTGTGGATTTGGCAAAGGGATATTTGGAAGCCCATAGAGGGCTATTTTGAAAAAGTAATTATCTTCCGTTCAAAACTGGAAAGAAGCTTTCTGAGAAACTGCTCTGTGTTCTGTTAATTCATCTCACAGAGTTATATCTTTCCCTTCAAGAAGCCTTTCGCTAAGGCTGTTCTTGTGGAATTGGCAAAGGGATATTTGGAAGCCCATAGAGGGCTATGGTGAAAAAGGAAATACCTTCCGTTCAAAACTGGAAAGAAGATTTCTGAGAGACTGCTCTGTGTTCTGTGAATTCATCTCACAGAGTTACATCTTTCCCTTCAAGAAGCCTTTCGCTAAGGCTTTTCTTGTTGAATTGGCAAATGATATTTGGAAGCCCATAGAGGGCTATGGTGAAAAAGGAAATATCTTCCGTTCAAAACTGGAAAGAAGCTTTCTGAGAAACTGCTCTGTGTTCTGTTAATTCATCTAACAGGGTTACATCTTGCCCTTCAAGAAGCCTTTCGCTAAGGCTGTTCTTGTGGAATTGGCAAAGGGATATATGGAAGCTCATAGAGGGCTATGGTGAAAAAGGAAATATCTTCCGTTCAAAACTCGAAAGAAGTTTTCTGAGAAACTGCTCTCTGTTCTGTTAATTCATCACACAGTGTTACATCTTTCCCTTCAAGAAGCCTTTCGCTAAGGCTGTTCTTGTGGAATTGGCAAAGGGATATTTGGAAGCCCATAGAGGGCTATGGTGAAAAAAGAAATATCTTCCGTTCAAAACTGGAAAGAAGCTTTCTGAGAAACTGCTCTGTGTTCTCTTAATTCATTTCACAGAGTTACATCTTTCCCTTCAAGAAGCCTTTCGCTACGGCTGTTCTTGTGGAATTGGCAAAGGGATATTTGGAAGCCTATAGAGGGCTATGGTGAAAAAGGAAATAACTTCCGTTCAAAAGGGGAAAGAAGCTTTCTGAGAAACTGCTCTGTGTTCTGTTAATTCATCTCACAGAGTTACATCTTTCCCTTCAAGAAGCCTTTCGCTAAGGCTGTTCTTGTGGAATTGGCAAAGGGATATTTGGAAGCCGATAGAGGGCTATGGTGCAAAAGGAAATATCTTCCGTTCAAAACGGGAAAGAAGTTTTCTGAGATACTGCTCTGTGTTCTGTTAATTCATCTCACAGAGTTACATCTTTCCCTTCAAGAAGCCTTTGGCTAAGGCTGTTCTTGTGGAATTGGCAAAGGGATATTTGGAAGCCCATAGAGGGCTATGGTGAAAAAGGAAATATCTTCCGTTCAAAATAGAAAAGAAGCTTTCTGAGAAACTGCTTTGAGTTCTGTTAATTCATCTCACAGAGTTACATCTTTCCCCTCAGGAAGCCTTTCGCTAAGGCTGTTCTTGTGAAATTGGCAAAGGGATATTTGGAAGCCCATAGAGGTCTATGGTGAAAAAGGAAATATCTTCCGTTCAAAACTGGAAAGAAGCTTTCTGAGAAACTGCTCTGTGTTCTATAAATTCATCTCACAGAATTACATCTTTCCCTTCAAGAAGCCTTTCGCTAAGGCTGTTCTTGTGGAATTGGCAAAGGGATATTTGGAAGCCCATAGAGGGCTATGGTGAAAAAGGAAATATCTTCCGTGCAAAACAGGAAAGAAGCTTTCTGAGAAACTACTCTGTGTTCTGTGAATTCATCTCACAGAGTTACATCTTTCCCTTCAAGAAGCCTTTCGCTATGGCTGTTCTTGTGTAATTGGCAAAGGGATATTTGGACGCCCATAGAGTTCTATGGTGAAAAAGGAAATATCTTCCGTTCAAAACTGGAAAGAAGCTTTCCGAGAAACTGCTCTGTGTTCCGTAAATCCATCTCACAGAGTTACATCTTTCCCCTCAAGAAGCCTTTCGCTAAGCTGTTCTTGTGGAATTGGCAAAGGGATATTTGGAAGCCCATGGAGGGCTATGGTGAGAAAGGAAATATCTTCCGTACAAAAATGGAAAGAAGCTTTCTAGGAAACTGCTCTATGTTCTGTTAATTCATCTCACAGAGATACCTCTTTCCCTTCAAGAAGCCTTTCCCTATGGCTGTTCTTGTGGAATTGGCAAAGGGATATTTGGAAGCCCATAGAGGGCTATGGTGAAAAAGGAAATACCTTCCGTTCAAAACTGGAAGGAATCTTTCTGAGAAACTGCTCGGTGTTATGTTAATTCATCTCACAGGGTTACATCTTTCCCTTCAAGAAGCCTTTCGCTAAGGCTGTTCTTGTGGAATTGGGAAAGGGATATTTGGAAGCCAATAGAGGGCTATGGTGAAAAAGGAAATATCTTCCGTTAAAAACTGGAAAGAAGCGTTCTGAGAAACTGCTGTGTGTTCTGTTAATTCATCTCACAGAGTTACATCTTTCCATTCAAGAAGCCTTTCGCTAAGGCTGTTCTTGTGGAATTGGCAAAGGGATATTTGGAAGCCCATAGTGGGCTATGGTGAAAAAGGAAATATCTTCCGTTCAAAACTGGAAAGAAGCTTTCTGAGAAACTGCTCTGTGTTCTGTTAATTCATCTCACAGAGTTACATCTTTCCCGTCAAGAAGCCTTTCGCTAAGGCTGTTCTTGTGGAATTGGCAAAGGGATATTTGGAAGCCCATAGAGGGCAATGGTAAAAAAGGAAATATCTTCCGTTCAAAACTGGAAAGAAGCTTTCTGAAAAACTGCTCTGTGTTCTGTTAATTCATCTCACAGAGTTACATCCTTCCCTTCAAGAAGCCTTTCGCTAAACCTGTTCTTGTGGAATTGGCAAAGGGATATTTGGAAGCCCATAGAGGGCTATGGTGAAAAAGGAAATAACTTCCGTTCAAAACTGGAAAGAAGCCTTCTGAGAAACTGCTCTGTGTTCTGTTAATTCATCTGACAGAGTTACATCTTTCCCTTCAAGAAGCATTTCGCTAAGGCTGTTCTTGTGGAATTGGCAAAGGGATATTTGGAAGCCCTTAGAGGGCTATGGTGAAAAAGGAAATACCTTCCGTTCAAAACTGGAAAGAAGCTTTCTGAGAAACTGCTCTGTGTTCCGTTAATTCATCTCACAGAGTTACATCTTTCCCTTCAAGAAGCCTTTCGCTAAGGCTGTTCTTGTTGAATTGGCAAATGATATTTGGAAGCCCATAGAGGGCTATGGTGAAAAAGGAAATATCTTCCGTTCAAAACTGGAAAGAAGCTTTCTGAGAAACTGCTCTGTGTTCTGTTAATTCATCTCACAGGGTTACATCTTGCCCTTCAAGAAGCCTTTCGCTAAGGCTGTTCTTGTGGAATTGGCAAAGGGATATATGGAAGCTCATAGAGGGCTATGGTGAAAAAGGAAATATCTTCCGTTCAAAACTCGAAAGAAGCTTTCTGAGAAACTGGTCTGTGTTCTGTTAATTCATCTCACAGAGTTACATCTTTCCCTTCAAGAAGCCTTTCGCTAAGGCTGTTCTTGTGGAATTGGCAAAGGGATATTTGGAAGCCCATAGAGGGCTATGGTGAAAAAGGAAATATCTTCCATTTAAAACTGGAAAGAAGCTTTCTGAGAAACTGCTCTGTGTTCTGTCAATTCATCTCACAGAATTACATCTTTCCCTTCAAGAAGCCTTTCGCCAAGGCTGTTCTTGTGGAATTGGCAAAGGGATATTTGGAAGCCCATAGAGGGCTATGGTGAAAAAGGAAATATCTTCCGTGCAAAACTGGAAAGAAACTTTCTGAGAAACTACTCTGTGTTCTGAGAATTCATCTCACAGAGTTACATCTTTCCCTTCAAGAAGCCTTTCGCTAAGGCTGTTCTTGTGTAATTGGCAAAGGGATATTTGGACGCCCATAGAGTTCTATGGTGAAAAAGGAAATATCTTCCGTTCAAAACTGGAAAGAAGCTTTCCGAGAAACTGCTCTGTGTTCCGTATATTCATCTCACAGAGTTACATCTTTCCCCTCAAGAAGCCTTTCGCTAAGCTGTTCTTGTGGAATTGGCAAAGGGATATTTGGAAGCCCATGGAGGGCTATGGTGAAAAAGGAAATATCTTCCGTACAAAAATAGAAAGAAGCTTTCTCGGAAACTGCTCTATGTTCTGTTAATTCATCTCACAGAGATACATCTTTCCCTTCAAGAAGCCTTTCCCTATGGCTGTTCTTGTGGAATTGGCAAAGGGATATTTGGAAGCCCATAGAGGGCTATGGTGAAAAAGGAAATACCTTCCGTTCAAAACTGTAAGGAATCTTTCTGAGAAACTGCTCGGTGTTATGTTAATTCATCTCACAGGGTTACATCTTTCCCTTCAAGAAGCCTTTCGCTAAGGCTGTTCTTGTGGAATTGGCAAAGGGATATTTGGAAGCCCATAGAGGGCTATGGTGAAAAAGGAAATATCTTCCGTTCAAAACTGGAAAGAAGCTTTCTGAGAAACTGCTCTGTGTTCTGTGAATTCATTTCACAGAGTTACATCTTTCCCTTCAAGAAACCTTTCGCTAAGGCTGTTCTTGTGGAATTGGGAAAGGGATATTTGGAAGCCAATAGAGGGCTATGGTGAAAAAGGAAATATCTTCCGTTAAAAACTGGAAAGAAGCGTTCTGAGAAACTGCTGTGTGTTCTGTTAATTCATCTCACAGAGTTACATCTTTCCATTCAAGAAGCCTTTCGCTAAGGCTGTTCTTGTGGAATTGGCAAAGGGATATTTGGAAGCCCATAGAGGGCTATGGTGGAAAAGGAAATATCTTCCGTTCAAAACTGGAAAGAAGCTTTCTGAAAAACTGCTCTGTGTTCTGTTAATTCATCTCACAGAGTTACATCCTTCCCTTCAAGAAGCCTTTCGCTAAACCTGTTCTTGTGGAATTGGCAAAGGGATATTTGGAAGCCCATAGAGGGCTATGGTGAAAAAGGAAATACCTTCCGTTCAAAACTGGAAAGAAGCCTTCTGAGAAACTGCTCTGTGTTCTGTTAATTCATCTGACAGAGTTACATCTTTCCCTTCAAGAAGCCTTTCGCTAAGGCTGTTCTTGTGGAATTGGCAAAGGGATATTTGGAAGCCCTTAGAGGGCTATGGTGAAAAAGGAAATACCTTCCGTTCAAAACTGGAAAGAAGCTTTCTGAGAAACTGCTCTGTGTTCCGTTAATTCATCTCACAGAGTTACATCTTTCCCTTCAAGAAGCCTTTCGCTAAGGCTGTTCTTGTTGAATTGGCAAATGATATTTGGAAGCCCATAGAGGGCTATGGTGAAAAAGGAAATATCTTCCGTTCAAAACTGGAAAGAAGCTTTCTGAGAAACTGCTCTGTGTTCTGTTAATTCATCTCACAGGGTTACATCTTGCCCTTCAAGAAGCCTTTCGCTAAGGCTGTTCTTGTGGAATTGGCAAAGGGATATATGGAAGCTCATAGAGGGCTATGGTGAAAAAGGAAATATCTTCCGTTCAAAACTCGAAAGAAGCTTTCTGAGAAACTGCTCTGTGTTCTCTAAATTCATCTCACAGAGTTACATCTTTCCCTTCAAGAAGCCTTTCGCTAAGGCTGTTCTTGTGGAATTGGCAAAGGGATATTTGGAAGCCCATAGAGGGCTATGGTGAAAAAGGAAATATCTTCCATTTAAAACTGGAAAGAAGCTTTCTGAGAAACTGCTCTGTGTTCTGTCAATTCATCTCACAGAATTACATCTTTCCCTTCAAGAAGCCTTTCGCCAAGGCTGTTCTTGTGGAATTGGCAAAGGGATATTTGGAAGCCCATAGAGGGCTATGGTGAAAAAGGAAATATCTTCCGTGCAAAACTGGAAAGAAGCTTTCTGAGAAACTGCTCTGTGTTCTGTCAATTCATCTCACAGAATTACATCTTTCCCTTCAAGAAGCCTTTCGCTAAGGCTGTTCTTGTGGAATTGGCAAAGGGATATTTGGAAGCCCATAGAGGGCTATGGTGAAAAAGGAAATATCTTCCGTGCAAAACTGGAAAGAAGCTTTCTGAGAAACTACTCTGTGTTCTGTGAATTCATCTCCCAGAGTTACATCTTTCCCTTCAAGAAGCCTTTCGCTAAGGCTGTTCTTGTGTAATTGGCAAAGGGATATTTGGACGCCCATAGAGTTCTATGGTGAAAAAGAAATATCTTCCGTTCAAAACTGGAAAGAAGCTATCCGAGAAACTGCTCTGTGTTCCGTATATTCATCTCACAGAGTTACATCTTTCCCCTCAAGAAGCCTTTCGCTAAGCAGTTCTTGTGGAATTGGCAAAGGGATATTTGGAAGCCCATGGAGGGCTATGGTGAAAAAGGAAATATCTTCCGTACAAAAATAGAAAGAAGCTTTCTCGGAAACTGCTCTATGTTGTGTTAATTCATCTCACAGAGATACATCTTTCCCTTCAAGAAGCCTTTCCCTATGGCTGTTCTTGTGGAATTGGCAAAGGGATATTTGGAAGCCCATAGAGGGCTATGGTGAAAAAGGAAATACCTTCCGTTCAAAACTGTAAGGAATCTTTCTGAGAAACTGCTCGGTGTTATGTTAATTCATCTCACAGGGTTACATCTTTCCCTTCAAGAAGCCTTTCGCTAAGGCTGTTCTTGTGGAATTGGCAAAGGGATATTTGGAAGCCCATAGAGGGCTATGGTGAAAAAGGAAATATCTTCCGTTCAAAACTGGAAAGAAGCTTTCTGAGAAACTGCTCTGTGTTCTGTTAATTCATCTCACAGAGTTACATCTTTCCCGTCAAGAAGCCTTTCGCTAAGGCTGTTCTTGTGGAATTGGCAAAGGGATATTTGGAAGCCCATAGAGGGCTATGGTGGAAAAGGAAATATCTTCCGTTCAAAACTGGAAAGAAGCTTTCTGAAAAACTGCTCTGTGTTCTGTTAATTCATCTCACAGAGTTACATCCTTCCCTTCAAGAAGCCTTTCGCTAAACCTGTTCTTGTGGAATTGGCAAAGGGATATTTGGAAGCCCATAGAGGGCTATGGTGAAAAAGGAATTACCTTCCGTTCAAAACTGGAAAGAAGCCTTCTGAGAAACTGCTCTGTGTTCTGTTAATTCATCTCACAGAGTTACATCTTTCCCTTCAAGAAGCCTTTCGCTAAGGCTGTTCTTGTGGAATTGGCAAAGGGATATTTGGAAGCCCATAGAGGGCTATGGTGAAAAAGGAAATATTTTCCATTCAAAACTGGAAAGAAGCTTTCTGAGAAACTGCTCTGTGTTCTGTTAATTCATCTCACAGAGTTACATCTTTCCCGTCAAGAAGCCTTTCGCTAAGGCTGTTCTTGTGGAATTGGCAAAGGGATATTTGGAAGCCCCTAGATGGCTATGGTGAAAAAGGAAATATCTTCCGTTCAAAACTGGAAAGAAGCTTTCTGAGAAACTGCTCTGTGTTCTGTTATTTCATCACACAGAGTTACATCTTTCCCTTCAAGAAGCCTTTCGCTAAGGCTGTTCTTGTGGAATTGGCAAAGGGATATTTGGAAGCCCATAGAGGGCTATGGTGAAAAAGGAAATATCTTCCGTTCAAAACTGGAAAGAAGATATCTGAGAAACTGCTCTGTGTTCTGTTAATTCATCTCACAGAGTTACATCTTTCAACTCAGGAAGCCTTTCGCTAAGGCTGTTCTTGTGAAATTGGCAAAGGGATATTTGGAAGCCCATAGAGGGCTATGGTGAAAAAGGAAGTATCTTCTGTTCAAAACTGGAAAGAAGCTTTCTGAGAAACTGCTCTGTGTTCTGCTAATTCATCTCACAGAGTTTCATCTTTCCCTTCAAGAAGCCTTTCGCTAAGGCTGTTCTTGTGGAATTGGCAAAGGGATATTTGGAAGCCCATAGAGGGCTATGGTGAAAAAGGAAATATCTTCCATTTAAAACTGGAAAGAAGCTTTCTGAGAAACTGCTCTGTGTTCTGTGAATTCATCTCACAGAGTTACATCTTTCCCTTCAAGAAGCCTTTCGCTAATGCTGTTCTTGTGGAATTGGCAAAGGGATATTTGGAAGCCCATAGAGGGCTATGGTGAAAAAGGAAATATCTTCCGTGCAAAACTGGAAAGAAGCTTTCTGAGAAACTACTCTGTGTTCTGTGAATTCATCTCACAGAGTTACATCTTTCTCTTCAAGAAGCCTTTCGCTAAGGCTGTTCTTGTGTAATTGGCAAAGGGATATTTGGACGCCCATAGAGTTCTATGGTGAAAAAGGAAATATCTTCCGTTCAAAACTGGAAAGAAGCTTTCTGAGAAACTGCTCTGTGTTCTGTAAATTCATCTCACAGAGTTACATCTTTCCCCTCAAGAAGCCTTTCGCAAAGCTGTTCTTGTGGAATTGGCAAAGGGATATTTGGAAGCCCATAGAGGGCTATGGTGAAAAAGGAAATATCTTCCGTTCAAAAATGGAAAGAAGCTTTCTGGGAAACTGCTCTATGTTCCGTTAATTCATCTCACAGAGATACATCTTTCCCTTCAAGAAGCCTTTCCCTATGGCTTTTCTTGTGGAATTGGCAAAGGGATATTTGGAAGCCCATAGAGGGCTATGGTGAAAAAGGAAATATCTTCCGTTCAAAACTGGAAGGAATCTTTCTGAGAAACTGCTCGGTGTTATGTTAATTCATCTCACAGTGTTACATCTTTCCCTTCAAGAAGCCTTTCGCTAATGCTGTTCTTGTGGAATTGGCAAAGGGATATTTGGAAGCCCATAGAGGGCTATGGTGAAAAAGGAAATATCTGCCGTTCAAAACTAGAAAGAAGATTTCTGAGAAACTGCTCTGTATTCTGTGAATTCATCTCACAGAGTTACATCTTTCCCTTCAAGAAACCTTTCGCTAAGGCTGTTCTTGTGGAATTAGGAAAGGGATATTTGCAAGCCAGTAGAGGGCTATGGTGAAAAAGGAAATATCTTCCGTTCAAAACTGGAAAGAAGCGTTCTGAGAAACTGCTGTGTGTTCTGTTAATTCATCTCACAGAGTTACATCTTTCCATTCAAGAAGCCTTTCGCTAAGGCTGTTCTTGTGGAATTGGCAAAGGGATATTTGGAAGCCCATAGAGGGCTATGGTGAAAAAGGAAATATCTTCCGTTCAAAGCTGGAAAGAAGCTTTCTGAGAAACTGCTCTGTGTTCTGTTAATTCATCTCACAGAGTTACACCTTTCCCGTCAAGAAGCCTTTCGCTAAGGCTGTTCTTGTGGAATTGGCAAAGGGATATTTGGAAGCCCATAGAGGGCTATGGTGGAAAAGGAAATATCTTCCGTTCAAAACTGGAAAGAAGCTTTCTGAGAAACTGCTCTGTGTTTTGTTAATTCATCTCACAGAGTTACATCTTGCCCTTCAAGAAGCCTTTCGCTAAGGCTGTTCTTGTGGAATTGGCAAAGGGATATTTGGAAGCCCTTAGAGGGCTATGGTGAAAAAGGAAATATCTTCCGTTCAAAACTGGAAAGAAGCTTTCTGAGAAACTGCTCTGTGTTCTGTTAATTCATCACACAGAGTTACATCTTTCCCTTCAAGAAGCCTTTCGCTAAGGCTGTACTTGTGGAATTGGCAAAGGGATATTTGGAAGCCCATAGAGGGCTATGGTGAAAAAAGAAATATCTTCCGTTCAAAACTAGAAAGAAGCTTTCTGAGAAACTGGTCTGTGTTCTGTTAATTCATCTCACAGAGTTACATCTTTCCCTTCAAGAAGCCTTTCGCTACGGCTGTTCTTGTGGAATTGGCAAAGGGATATTTGGAAGCCCATAGAGGGCTATGGTGAAAAAGGAAATATCTTCCGTTCAAAACGGGAAAGAAGCTTTCTGAGAAACTGCTCTGTGTTCTGTTAATTCATCTCACAGAGTTACATCTTTCCCTTCAGGAAGCCTTTCGCTAAGGCTGTTCTTGTGGAATTGGCAAAGGGATATTTGGAAGCCCATAGAGGGCTATGGTGAAAAAGGAAATATCTTCCGTTCAAAACTGGACAGAAGCTTTCTGTAAAACTGCTCTGTGTTGTGTTAATTCATCTCACAGAGTTACATCATTCCTTTCAAGAAGCCTTTCGCTAAGGCTGTTCTTGTGGAATTGGCAAAGGGATATTTGGAAGCCCATAGAGGGCTATGGTGAAAAAGGAAATATCTTCCGTTCAAAACTGGAAAGAAGCTTTCTGAGAAACTGCTCTGAGTTCTGTTAATTCATCTCACAGAGTTACATCTTTCCCGTCAAGAAGCCTTTCGCTAAGGCTGTTCTTGTGAAATTGGCAAAGGGATATTTGCAAGCCCATAGAGGGCTATGGTGAAAAAGGAAATATCTTCCGTTCAAAACTGGAAAGAAGCTTTCTGAGAAACTGCTCTGTGTTCTGTTAATTCATCTCACAGAGTTACATCTTTCCCTTCAAGAAGCCTTTCTCTAAGGCTGTTCTTGTGGAATTGGCAAAGGGATATTTGGAAGCCCATAGATGGCTATGGTGAAAAAGGAAATATCTTCCGTTGAAAACTGGAAAGAATCTTTCTGAGAAACTGCTCTGTGTTCTGTAAATTCATCTCACAGAGTTACATCTTTCCCTTCAAGAAGCCTTTGGATAAGGCTGTTCTTGTGGAATTGGCAAAGGGATATTTGGAAACCCATAGAGGGCTATGGTGAAAAAGGAAATATCTTCCGTTCAAAACTGGAAAGAAGCTTTCTGAGAAACTGCTCTCTGTTCTGTTAATTCATCACACAGAGTTACATCTTTCCCTTCAAGAAGCCTTTCGCTAAGGCTGTTCTTGTGGAATTGGCAAAGGGATATTTGGAAGCCCATAGAGGGCTATGGTGAAAAAGGGAATACCTTTCGTTCAAAACTGGAAAGAAGCCTTCTGAGAAACTGCTCTGTGTTCTGTTAATTCATCTCACAGAGTTACATCTTTCCCTTTTAAAAGCCTTTCGCTAATGCTGTTCTTGTGGAATTGGCAAATGGATATTTGGAAGCCCATAGAGGGCTATGGTGAAAAAGGAAATATCTTCCTTTCAAAACTGGAAGGAATCTTTCTGAGAAACTGCTAGGTGTTATGTTAATTCATCACACAGGGTTACATCTTTCCCTTCAAGAAGCCTTTCGCTAAGGCTGTTCTTGTGGAATTGGCAAAGGGATATTTGGAAGCCCATAGAGGGCTATGGTGAAAAAGGAAATATCTTAAGTTCAAAACTGGAAAGAAGATTTCTGAGAAACTGCTCTGTGTTCTGTCAATTCATCTCACAGAGTTACATCTTTCCCTTCAAGAAGCCTTTCGCTAAGGCTGTTCTTGTGGAATTGGCAAAGGGATATTTGGAAGCCCATAGAGGGCTATGGTGAAAAAGGAAATATCTTCCGTGCAAAACTGGAAAGAAGCTTTCTGAGAAACTACTCTGTGTTCTGTGAATTCATATCACAGAGTTACATCTTTCCCTTCAAGAAGCCTTTCGCTAAGGCTGTTCTTGTGTAATTGGCAAAGGGATATTTGGAAGCCCATAGAGGGCTATGGTGAAAAAGGAAATATCTTCCGTTCAAAACTGGAAAGAAGCTTTCTGAGAAACTGCTCTGTGTTCTGTTAATTCATCTCACAGAGTTACACCTTTCCCGTCAAGAAGCCTTTCGCTAAGGCTGTTCTTGTGGAATTGTCAAAGGGATATTTGGAAGCCCATAGAGGGCTATGGTGGAAAAGGAAATATCTTCCTTTCAAAACTGGAAAGAAGCTTTCTGAGAAACTGCTCTGTGTTTTGTTAATTCATCTCACAGAGTTACATCTTGCCCTTCAAGAAGCCTTTCGCTAAGGCTGTTCTTGTGGAATTGGCAAAGGGATATTTGGAAGCCCTTAGAGGGCTATGGTGAAAAAGGAAATATCTTCCGTTCAAAACTGGAAAGAAGCTTTCTGAGAAACTGCTCTGTGTTCTGTTAATTCATCACACAGAGTTACATCTTTCCCTTCAAGAAGCCTTTCGCTAAGGCTGTACTTGTGGAATTGGCAAAGTGATATTTGGAAGCCCATAGAGGGCTATGGTGAAAAAAGAAATATCTTCCGTTCAAAACTAGAAAGAAGCTTTCTGAGAAACTGGTCTGTGTTCTGTTAATTCATCTCACAGAGTTACATCTTTCCCTTCAAGAAGCCTTTCGCTACGGCTGTTCTTGTGGAATTGGCAAAGGGATATTTGGAAGCCCCTAGAGGGCTATGGTGAAAAAGGAAATATCTTCCGTTCAAAACGGGAAAGAAGCTTTCTGAGAAACTGCTCTGTGTTCTGTTAATTCATCTCAGAGAGTTACATCTTTCCCTTCAGGAAGCCTTTCGCTAAGGCTGTTCTTGTGGAATTGGCAAAGGGATATTTGGAAGCCCATAGAGGGCTATGGTGAAAAAGGAAATATCTTCCGTTCAATACTGGATAGAAGCTTTCTGTAAAACTGCTCTGTGTTGTGTTAATTCATCTCACAGAGTTACATCATTCCTTTCAAGAAGCCTTTCGCTAAGGCTGTTCTTGTGGAATTGGCAAAGGGATATTTGGAAGCCCATAGAGGGCTATGGTGAAAAAGGGAATACCTTTCGTTCAAAACTGGAAAGAAGCCTTCTGAGAAACTGCTCTGTGTTCTGTTAATTCATCTCACAGAGTTACATCTTTCCCTTTTAAAAGCCTTTCGCTAATGCTGTTCTTGTGGAATTGGCAAAGGGATATTTGGAAGCCCATAGAGGGCTATGGTGAAAAAGGAAATATCTTCCTTTCAAAACTGGAAGGAATCTTTCTGAGAAACTGCTAGGTGTTATGTTAATTCATCTCACAGGGTTACATCTTTCCCTTCAAGAAGCCTTTCGCTAAGGCTGTTCTTGTGGAATTGGCAAAGGGATATTTGGAGCCCATAGAGGGCTATGGTGAAAAAGGAAATATCTTAAGTTCAAAACTGGAAAGAAGATTTCTGAGAAACTGCTCTGTGTTCTGTGAATTCATCTCACAGAGTTACATCTTTCCCTTCAAGAAACCTTTCGCTAATGCTGTTCTTGTGGAATTGGGAATGGGATATTAGGAAGCCAATAGAGGGCTATGGTGAAAAAGGAAATATCTTCCGTTCAAAACTGGAAAGAAGCGTTCTGAGAAACTGCTGTGTGTTCTGTTAATTCATCTCACAGAGTTACATCTTTCCATTCAAGAAGCCTTTCGCTAAGGCTGTTCTTGTGGAATTGGCAAAGGGATATTTGGAAGCCCATAGAGGGCTATGGTGAAAAAGGAAATATCTTCCGTTCAAAACTGGAAAGAAGCTTTCTGAGGAACTGCTCTGTGTTCTGTTAATTCATCTCACAGAGTTACACCTTTCCCGTCAAGAAGCCTTTCGCTAAGGCTGTTCTTGTGGAATTGGCAAAGGGATATTTGGAAGCCCATAGAGGGCTATGGTGGAAAAGGAAATATCTTCCGTTCAAAACTGGAAAGAAGCTTTCTGAGAAACTGCTCTGTGTTTTGTTAATTCATCTCACAGAGTTACATCTTGCCCTTCAAGAAGCCTTTCGCTAAGGCTGTTCTTGTGGAATTGGCAAAGGGATATTTGGAAGCCCTTAGAGGGCTATGGTGAAAAAGGAAATATCTTCCGTTCAAAACTGGAAAGAAGCTTTCTGAGAAACTGCTCTGTGTTCTGTTAATTCATCACACAGAGTTACATCTTTCCCTTCAAGAAGCCTTTCGCTAAGGCTGTACTTGTGGAATTGGCAAAGGGATATTTGGAAGCCCATAGAGGGCTATGGTGAAAAAAGAAATATCTTCCGTTCAAAACTAGAAAGAAGCTTTCTGAGAAACTGGTCTGTGTTCTGTTAATTCATCTCACAGAGTTACATCTTTCCCTTCAAGAAGCCTTTCGCTACGGCTGTTCTTGTGGAATTGGCAAAGGGATATTTGGAAGCCCATAGAGGGCTATGGTGAAAAAGGAAATATCTTCCGTTCAAAACGGGAAAGAAGCTTTCTGAGAAACTGCTCTGTGTTCTGTTAATTCATCTCACAGAGTTACATCTTTCCCTTCAGGAAGCCTTTCGCTAAGGCTGTTCTTGTGGAATTGGCAAAGGGATATTTGGAAGCCCATAGAGGGCTATGGTGAAAAAGGAAATATCTTCCGTTCAAAACTGGAAAGAAGATTTCTGAGAAACTGCTCTGAGTTCTGTTAATTCATCTCACAGAGTTACATCTTTCAACTCAGGAAGCCTTTCGCTAAGGCTGTTCTTGTGAAATTGGCAAAGGGATATTTGGAAGCCCATAGAGGGCTATGGTGAAAAAGGAAGTATCTTCTGTTCAAAACTGGAAAGAAGCTTTCTGAGAAACTGCTCTGTGTTCTGCTAATTCATCTCACAGAGTTACATCTTTCCCTTCAAGAAGCCTTTCGCTAAGGCTGTTCTTGTGGAATTGGCAAAGGGATATTTGGAAGCCCATAGAGGGCTATGGTGAAAAAGGAAATATCTTCCATTTAAAACTGGAAAGAAGCTTTCTGAGAAACTGCTCTGTGTTCTGTGAATTCATCTCACAGAGTTACATCTTTCCCTTCAAGAAGTCTTTCGCTAAGGCTGTTCTTGTGGAATTGGCAAAGGGATATTTGGAAGCCCATAGAGGGCTATGGTGAAAAAGGAAATATCTTCCGTGCAAAACTGGAAAGAATCTTTCTGAGAAACTACTCTGTGTTCTGTGAATTCATCTCACAGAGTTACATCTTTCCCTTCAAGAAGCCTTTCGCTAAGGCTGTTCTTGTGTAATTGGCAAAGGGATATTTGGACGCCCATAGAGTTCTATGGTGAAAAAGAAAATATCTTCCGTTCAAAACTGGGAAGAAGCTTTTCGAGAAACTGCTCTGTGTTCTGTAAATTCATCTCACAGAGTTACATCTTTCCCCTCAAGAAGACTTTCGCTAAGCTGTCTTGTGGAATTGGCAAAGGGATATTTGGAAGCACATGGAGGGCTATGGTGAAAAAGGAAATATCTTCCGTTCAAAAATGGAAAGAAGCTTTCTGGGAAACTGCTCTATGTTCCGTTAATTCATCTCACAGAGATACATCTTTCCCTTCAAGAAGCCTTTCCCTATGGCTGTTCTTGTGGAATTGGGAAAGGGATATTTGGAAGCCAATAGAGGGCTATGGTGAAAAAGGAAATATCTTCCGTTCAAAACTGGAAAGAAGATTTCTGAGAAACTGCTCTGAGTTCTGTTAATTCATCTCACAGAGTTACATCTTTCAACTCAGGAAGCCTTTCGCTAAGGCTGTTCTTGTGAAATTGGCAAAGGGATATTTGGAAGCACTTAGAGGGCTATGGTGAAAAAGGAAATATCTTCCGTTCAAAACTGGAAAGAAGCTTTCTGAGAAACTGCTCTGTGTTCTGTTAATTCATCACACAGAGTTACATCTTTCCCTTCAAGAAGCCTTTCGCTAAGGCTGTACTTGTGGAATTGGCAAAGGGATATTTGGAAGCCCATAGAGGGCTATGGTGAAAAAAGAAATATCTTCCGTTCAAAACTAGAAAGAAGCTTTCTGAGAAACTGGTCTGTGTTCTGTTAATTCATCTCACAGAGTTACATCTTTCCCTTCAAGAAGCCTTTCGCTACGGCTGTTCTTGTGGAATTGGCAAAGGGATATTTGGAAGCCCATAGAGGGCTATGGTGAAAAAGGAAATATCTTCCGTTCAAAACGGGAAAGAAGCTTTCTGAGAAACTGCTCTGTGTTCTGTTAATTCATCTCACAGAGTTACATCTTTCCCTTCAGGAAGCCTTTCGCTAAGGCTGTTCTTGTGGAATTGGCAAAGGGATATTTGGAAGCCCATAGAGGGCTATGGTGAAAAAGGAAATATCTTCCGTTCAAAACTGGATAGAAGCTTTCTGTAAAACTGCTCTGTGTTGTGTTAATTCATCTCACAGAGTTACATCATTCCTTTCAAGAAGCCTTTCGCTAAGGCTGTTCTTGTGGAATTGGCAAAGGGATATTTGGAAGCCCATAGAGGGCTATGGTGAAAAAGGAAATATCTTCCGTTCAAAACTGGAAAGAAGCTTTCTGAGAAACTGCTCTGAGTTCTGTTAATTCATCTCACAGAGTTACATCTTTCCCGTCAAGAAGCCTTTCGCTAAGGCTGTTCTTGTGAAATTGGCAAAGGGATATTTGCAAGCCCATAGAGGGCTATGGTGAAAAAGGAAATATCTTCCGTTCAAAACTGGAAAGAAGCTTTCTGAGAAACTGCTCTGTGTTCTGTTAATTCATCTCACAGAGTTACATCTTTCTCTTCAAGAAGCCTTTCGCTAAGGCTGTTCTTGTGGAATTGGCAAAGGGATATTTGGAAGCCCACAGATGGCTATGGTGAAAAAGGAAATATCTTCCGTTCAAAACTGGAAAGAATCTTTCTGAGAAACTGCTCTTTGTTCTGTAAATTCATCTCACAGAGTTACATCTTTCCCTTCAAGAAGCCTTTCGATAAGGCTGTTCTTGTGGAATTGGCAAAGGGATATTTGGAAACCCATAGAGGGCTATGGTGAAAAAGGAAATATCTTCCGTTCAAAACTGGAAAGAAGCTTTCTGAGAAACTGCTCACTGTTCTGTTAATTCATCACACAGAGTTACATCTTTCCCTTCAAGAAGCCTTTCGCTAAGGCTGTTCTTGTGGAATTGCCAAAGGGATATTTGGAAGCCCATAGAGGGCTATGGTGAAAAAGGGAATACCTTTCGTTCAAAACTGGAAAGAAGCCTTCTGAGAAACTGCTCTGTGTTCTGTTAATTCATCTCACAGAGTTACATCTTTCCCTTTTAAAAGCCTTTCGCTAATGCTGTTCTTGTGGAATTGGCAAAGGGATATTTGGAAGCCCATAGAGGGCTATGGTGAAAAAGGAAATATCTTCCTTTCAAAACTGGAAGGAATCTTTCTGAGAAACTGCTAGGTGTTATGTTAATTCATCTCACAGGGTTACATCTTTCCCTTCAAGAAGCCTTTCGCTAAGGCTGTTCTTGTGGAATTGGCAAAGGGATATTTGGAAGCCCATAGAGGGCTACGGTGGAAAAGGAAATATCTTCCGTTCAAAACTATAAAGAAGCTTTCTGGGAAACTGCTCTATGTTCTGTTAATTCATCTCACAGAGATACATCTTTCCCTTCAAGAAGCCTTTCCCTATGGCTGTTCTTGTGGAATTGGCAAAGGGATATTTAGAAGCCCATAGAGGGCTATGGTGAAAAAGGAAATACCTTCCGTTCAAAACTGGAAGGAATCTTTCTGAGAAACTGCTAGGTGTTATGTTAATTCATCTCACAGGGTTACATCTTTCCCTTCAAGAAGCCTTTCGCTAAGGCTGTTCTTGTGGAATTGGCAAAGGGATATTTGGAAGCCCATAGAGGGCTATGGTGAAAAAGGAAATATCTTCCGTTCAAAACTGGAAAGAAGCTTTCTGAGAAACTGCTCTGTGTTCTGTTAATTCATCTCACAGAGTTACATCTTTCCCTTCAAGAAGCCTTTCGCTAAGGCTGTTCTTGTGGAATTGGCAAAGGGATATTTGGAAGCCCATAGAGGGCTATGGTGAAAAAGGAAATATCTTCCATTTAAAACTGGAAAGAAGCTTTCTGAGAAACTGCTCTGTGTTCTGTCAATTCATCTCACAGAGTTACATCTTTCCCTTCAAGAAGCCTTTCGCTAAGGCTGTTCTTGTGGAATTGGCAAAGGGATATTTGGAAGCCCATAGAGGGCTATGGTGAAAAAGGAAATATCTTCCGTGCAAAACTGGAAAGAAGCTTTCTGAGAAACTACTCTGTGTTCTATGAATTCATCTCACAGAGTTACATCTTTCCCTTCAAGAAGCCTTTCGCTAAGGCTGTTCTTGTGTAATTGGCAAAGGGATATTTGGACGCCCATAGAGTTCTATGGTGAAAAAGGAAATATCTTCCGTTCAAAACTGGAAAGAAGCTTTCTGAGAAACTGCTCTGTGTTCTGTAAATTCATCTCACAGAGTTACATCTTTCCCCTCAAGAAGCCTTTCGCTAAGCTGTTCTTGTGGAATTGGCAAAGGGATATTTGGAAGCCCATGGAGGGCTATGGTGAAAAAGGAAATATCTTCCGTTCAAAAACGGAAAGAAGCTTTCTGCGAAACTGCTCTATGTTCCGTTAATTCATCTCACAGAGATACATCTTTCCCTTCAAGAAGCCTTTCCCTATGGCTTTTCTTGTGGAATTGGCAAAGGGATATTTGGAAGCCCATAGAGGGCTATGGTGAAAAAGGAAATATCTTCCTTCTAAAACTGGAAGGAATCTTTCTGAGAAACTGCTCGGTGTTATGTTAATTCATCTCACAGTGTTACATCTTTCCCTTCAAGAAGCCTTTCGCTAATGCTGTTCTTGTGGAATTGGCAAAGGGATATTTGGAAGCCCATAGAGGGCTATGGTGAAAAAGGAAATATCTTCCGTTCAAAACTGGATAGAAGCTTTCTGTAAAACTGCTCTGTGTTCTGTTAATTCATCTCACAGAGTTACATCATTGCTTTCAAGAAGCCTTTCGCTAAGGCTGTTCTTGTGGAATTGGCAAAGGGATATTTGGAAGCCCATAGAGGGCTATGGTGAAAAAGGAAATATCTTCCGTTCAAAACTGGAAAGAAGCGTTCTGAGAAACTGCTGTGTGTTCTGTTAATTCATCTCACAGAGTTACATCTTTCCATTCAAGAAGCCTTTCGCTAAGGCTGTTTTTGTGGAATTGGCAAAGGGATATTTGGAAGCCCATAGAGGGCTATGGTGAAAAAGGAAATATCTTCCGTTCAAAACTGGATAGAAGCTTTCTGTAAAACTGCTCTGTGTTCTGTTAATTCATCTCACAGAGTTACATCATTGCTTTCAAGAAGCCTTTCGCTAAGGCTGTTCTTGTGGAATTGGCAAAGGGATATTTGGAAGCCCATAGAGGGCTATGGTGAAAAAGGAAATATCTTCCGTTCAAAACTGGAAAGAAGCTTTCTGAGAAACTGCTCTGAGTTCTGTTAATTCATCTCACCGAGTTACATCTTTCCCGTCAAGAAGCCTTTCGCTAAGGCTGTTCTTGTGAAATTGGCAAAGGGATATTTGCAAGCCAATAGAGGGCTATGGTGAAAAAGGAAATATCTTCCGTTCAAAACTGGAAAGAAGCTTTCTGAGAAACTGCTCTGTGTTCTGTTAATTCATCTCACAGAGTTACATCTTTCCCTTCAAGAAGCCTTTCGCTAAGGCTGTTCTTGTGGAATTGGCAAAGGGATATTTGGAAGCCCATAGATGGCTATGGTGAAAAAGGAAATATCTTCCGTTCAAAACTGGAAAGAATCTTTCTGAGAAACTGCTCTGTGTTCTGTAAATTCATCTCACAGAGTTACATCTTTCCCTTCAAGAAGCCTTTCGATAAGGCTGTTCTTGTGGAATTGGCAAAGGGATATTTGGAAACCCATAGAGGGCTATGGTGAAAAAGGAAATATCTTCCGTTCAAAACTGGAAAGAAGCTTTCTGAGAAACTGCTCTCTGTTCTGTTAATTCATCACACAGAGTTACATCTTTCCCTTCAAGAAGCCTTTCGCTAAGGCTGTTCTTGTGGAATTGGCAAAGGGATATTTGGAAGCCCATAGAGGGCTATGGTGAAAAAGGAAATATCTTCCTTTCAAAACTGGAAGGAATCTTTCTGAGAAACTGCTAGGTGTTATGTTAATTCATCTCACAGGGTTACATCTTTCCCTTCAAGAAGCCTTTCGCTAAGGCTGTTCTTGTGGAATTGGCAAAGGGATATTTGGAAGCCCATAGAGGGCTATGGTGAAAAAGGAAATATCTTAAGTTCAAAACTGGAAAGAAGATTTCTGAGAAACTGCTCTGTGTTCTGTGAATTCATCTCACAGAGTTACATCTTTCCCTTCAAGAAACCTTTCGCTAATGCTGTTCTTGTGGAATTGGGAAAGGGATATTAGGAAGCCAATAGAGGGCTATGGTGAAAAAGGAAATATCTTCCGTTGAAAACTGGAAAGAAGCGTCTGAGAAACTGCTGTGTGTTCTGTTAATTCATCTCACAGAGTTACATCTTTCCATTCAAGAAGCCTTTCGCTAAGGCTGTTCTTGTGGAATTGGCAAAGGGATATTTGGAAGCCCATAGAGGGCTATGGTGAAAAAGGAAATATCTTCCGTTCAAAACTGGAAAGAAGCTTTCTGAGAAACTGCTCTGTGTTCTGTTAATTCATCTCACAGAGTTACATCTTTCCCGTCAAGAAGCCTTTCGCTAAGGCTGTTCTTGTGGAATTGGCAAAGGGATATTTGGAAGCCCATAGAGGGCTATGGTGGAAAAGGAAATATCTTCCGTTCAAAACTATAAAGAAGCTTTCTGGGAAACTGCTCTATGTTCTGTTAATTCATCTCACAGAGATACATCTTTCCCTTCAAGAAGCCTTTCCCTATGGCTGTTCTTGTGGAATTGGCAAAGGGATATTTGGAAGCCTATAGACGGCTATGGTGAAAAAGGAAATACCTTCCGTTCAAAACTGGAAGGAATCTTTCTGAGAAACTGCTCGGTGTTATGTTAATTCATCTCACAGGGTTACATCTTTCCCTTCAAGAAGCCTTTCGCTAAGGGTGTTCTTGTGGAATTGGCAAAGGGATATTTGGAAGCCCGTAGAGGGCTATGGTGAAAAAGGAAATATCTTCCGTTCAAAACGGGAAAGAAGCTTTCTGAGAAACTGCTCTGTGTTCTGTTAATTCATCTCACAGAGTTACATCTTTCCCTTCAGGAAGCCTTTCGCTAAGGCTGTTCTTGTGGAATTGGCAAAGGGATATTTGGAAGCCCATAGAGGGCTATGGTGAAAAAGGAAATATCTTCCGTTCAAAACTGGAAAGAAGATTTCTGAGAAACTGCTCTGAGTTCTGTTAATTCATCTCACAGAGTTACATCTTTCAACTCAGGAAGCCTTTCGCTAAGGCTGTTCTTGTGAAATTGGCAAAGGGATATTTGGAAGCCCATAGAGGGCTATGGTGAAAAAGGAAGTATCTTCTGTTCAAAACTGGAAAGAAGCTTTCTGAGAAACTGCTCTGTGTTCTGCTAATTCATCTCACAGAGTTACATCTTTCCCTTCAAGAAGCCTTTCGCTAAGGCTGTTCTTGTGGAATTGGCAAAGGGATATTTGGAAGCCCATAGAGGGCTATGGTGAAAAAGGAAATATCTTCCATTTAAAACTGGAAAGAAGCTTTCTGAGAAACTGCTCTGTGTTCTGTGAATTCATCTCACAGAGTTACATCTTTCTCTTCAAGAAGCCTTTCGCTAAGGCTGTTCTTGTGGAATTGGCAAAGGGATATTTGGAAGCACTTAGAGGGCTATGGTGAAAAAGGAAATATCTTCCGTTCAAAACTGGAAAGAAGCTTTCTGAGAGACTGCTCTGTGTTCTGTTAATTCATCACACAGAGTTACATCTTTCCCTTCAAGAAGCCTTTCGCTAAGGCTGTACTTGTGGAATTGGCAAAGGGATATTTGGAAGCCCATAGAGGGCTATGGTGAAAAAACAAATATCTTCCGTTCAAAACTAGAAAGAAGCTTTCTGAGAAACTGGTCTGTGTTCTGTTAATTCATCTCACAGAGTTACATCTTTCCCTTCAAGAAGCCTTTCGCTACGGCTGTTCTTGTGGAATTGGAAAAGGGATATTTGGAAGCCCATAGAGGGCTATGGTGAAAAAGGAAATATCTTCCGTTCAAAACGGGAAAGAAGCTTTCTGAGAAACTGCTCTGTGTTCTGTTAATTCATCTCACAGAGTTACATCTTTCCCTTCAGGAAGCCTTTCGCTAAGGCTGTTCTTGTGGAATTGGCAAAGGGATATTTGGAAGCCCATAGAGGGCTATGGTGAAAAAGGAAATATCTTCCGTTCAAAACTGGATAGAAGCTTTCTGTAAAACTGCTCTGTGTTGTGTTAATTCATCTCACAGAGTTACATCATTCCTTTCAAGAAGCCTTTCGCTAAGGCTGTTCTTGTGGAATTGGCAAAGGGATATTTGGAAGCCCATAGAGGGCTATGGTGAAAAAGGAAATATCTTCCGTTCAAAACTGGAAAGAAGCTTTCTGAGAAACTGCTCTGAGTTCTGTTAATTCATCTCACAGAGTTACATCTTTCCCTTCAAGAAGCCTTTCGATAAGGCTGTTCTTGTGGAATTGGCAAAGGGATATTTGGAAACCCATACAGGGCTATGGTGAAAAAGGAAATATCTTCCGTTCAAAACTGGAAAGAAGCTTTCTGAGAAACTGCTCTCTGTTCTGTTAATTCATCACACAGAGTTACATCTTTCCCTTCAAGAAGCCTTTCGCTAAGGCTGTTCTTGTGGAATTGGCAAAGGGATATTTGGAAGCCCATAGAGGGCTATGGTGAAAAAGGGAATACCTTTCGTTCAAAACTGGAAAGAAGCCTTCTGAGAAACTGCTCTGTGTTCTGTTAATTCATCTCACAGAGTTACATCTTTCCCTTTTAAAAGCCTTTCGCTAATGCTGTTCTTGTGGAATTGGCAAAGGGATATTTGGAAGCCCATAGAGGGCTATGGTGAAAAAGGAAATATCTTCCTTTCAAAACTGGAAGGAATCTTTCTGAGAAACTGCTAGGTGTTATGTTAATTCATCTCACAGGGTTACATCTTTCCCTTCAAGAAGCCTTTCGCTAAGGCTGTTCTTGTGGAATTGGCAAAGGGATATTTGGAAGCCCATAGAGGGCTATGGTGAAAAAGGAAATATCTTAAGTTCAAAACTGGAAAGAAGATTTCTGAGAAACTGCTCTGTGTTCTGTGAATTCATCTCACAGAGTTACATCTTTCCCTTCAAGAAACCTTTCGCTAATGCTGTTCTTGTGGAATTGGGAAAGGGATATTAGGAAGCCAATAGAGGGCTATGGTGAAAAAGGAAATATCTTCCGTTCAAAACTGGAAAGAAGCGTTCTGAGAAACTGCTGTGTGTTCTGTTAATTCATCTCACAGAGTTACATCTTTCCATTCAAGAAGCCTTTCGCTAAGGCTGTTCTTGTGGAATTGGCAAAGGGATATTTGGAAGCCCATAGAGGGCTATGGTGAAAAAGGAAATATCTTCCGTTCAAAACTGGAAAGAAGCTTTCTGAGAAACTGCTCTGTGTTCTGTTAATTCATCTCACAGAGTTACATCTTTCCCGTCAAGAAGCCTTTCGCTAAGGCTGTTCTTGTGGAATTGGCAAAGGGATATTTTGAAGCCCATAGAGGGCTACGGTGGAAAAGGAAATATCTTCCGTTCAAAACTATAAAGAAGCTTTCTGGGAAACTGCTCTATGTTCTGTTAATTCATCTCACAGAGATACATCTTTCCCTTCAAGAAGCCTTTCCCTATGGCTGTTCTTGTGGAATTGGCAAAGGGATATTTAGAAGCCCATAGAGGGCTATGGTGAAAAAGGAAATACCTTCCGTTCAAAACTGGAAGGAATCTTTCTGAGAAACTGCTAGGTGTTATGTTAATTCATCTCACAGTGTTACATCTTTCCCTTCAAGAAGCCTTTCGCTAAGGGTGTTCTTGTGGAATTGGCAAAGGGATATTTGGAAGCCCATAGAGGGCTATGGTGAAAAAGGAAATATCTTCCGTTCAAAACTGGAAAGAAGCTTTCTGTGAAACTGCTCTGTGTTCTGTGAATTCATCTCACAGAGTTACATCTTTCCCTTCAAGAAACCTTTCGCTAAGGCTGTTCTTGTGGAATTGGGAAAGGGATATTTGGAAGCCAATAGAGGGCTATTGTGAAATAGGAAATATCTTCCGTTCAAAACGGGAAAGAAGCTTTCTGAGAAACTGCTTTGTGTTCTGTTAATTCATCTCACAGAGTTACATCTTTCCATTCAAGAAGCCTTTCGCTACGGCTGTTCTTGTGGAATTGGCAAAGGGATATTTGGAAGCCCATAGAGGGCTATGGTGAAAAAGGAAATATCTTCCGTTCAAAACGGGAAAGAAGCTTTCTGAGAAACTGCTCTGTGTTCTGTTAATTCATCTCACAGAGTTACATCTTTCCCTTCAGGAAGCCTTTCGCTAAGGCTGTTCTTGTGGAATTGGGAAAGGGATATTTGGAAGCCCATAGAGGGCTATGGTGAAAAAGGAAATATCTTCCGTTCACAACTGGACAGAAGCTTTCTGTAAAACTGCTCTGTGTTGTGTTAATTCATCTCACAGAGTTACATCATTCCTTTCAAGAAGCCTTTCGCTAAGGCTGTTCTTGTGGAATTGGCAAAGGGATATTTGGAAGCCCATAGAGGGCTATGGTGAAAAAGGAAATATCTTCCGTTCAAAACGGGAAAGAAGCTTTCTGAGAAACTGCTCTGTGTTCTGTTAATTCATCTCACAGAGTTACATCTTGCCCTTCAAGAAGCCTTTCTCTAAGGCTGTTCTTGTGGAATTGGCAAAGGGATATTTGGAAGCCCTTAGAGGGCTATGGTGAAAAAGGAAATATCTTCCGTTCAAAACTGGAAAGAAGCTTTCTGAGAAACTGCTCTGTGTTCTGTTAATTCATCACACAGAGTTACATCTTTCCCTTCAAGAAGCCTTTCGCTAAGGCTGTACTTGTGGAATTGGCAAAGGGATATTTGGAAGCCCATAGAGGGCTATGGTGAAAAAAGAAATATCTTCCGTTCAAAACTAGAAAGAAGCTTTCTGAGAAACTGGTCTGTGTTCTGTTAATTCATCTCACAGAGTTACATCTTTCCCTTCAAGAAGCCTTTCGCTACGGCTGTTCTTGTGGAATTGGCAAAGGGATATTTGGAAGCCCCTAGAGGCCTATGGTGAAAAAGGAAATATCTTCCGTTCAAAACGGGAAAGAAGCTTTCTGAGAAACTGCTCTGTGTTCTGTTAATTCATCTCACAGAGTTACATCTTTCCCTTCAGGAAGCCTTTCGCTAAGGCTGTTCTTGTGGAATTGGCAAAGGGATATTTGGAAGCCCATAGAGGGCTATGGTGAAAAAGGAAATATCTTCCGTTCAATACTGGATAGAAGCTTTCTGTAAAACTGCTCTGTGTTGTGTTAATTCATCTCACAGAGTTACATCATTCCTTTCAAGAAGCCTTTCGCTAAGGCTGTTCATGTGGAATTGGCAAAGGGATATTTGGAAGCCCATAGAGGGCTATGGTGAAAAAGGAAATATCTTCCGTTCAAAACTGGAAAGAAGCTTTCTGAGAAACTGCTCTGAGTTCTGTTAATTCATCTCACAGAGTTACATCTTTCCCGTCAAGAAGCCTTTCGCTAAGGCTGTTCTTGTGAAATTGGCAAAGGGATATTTGCAAGCCCATAGAGGGCTATGGTGAAAAAGGAAATATCTTCCGTTCAAAACTGGAAAGAAGCTTTCTGAGAAACTGCTCTGTGTTCTGTTAATTCATCTCACAGAGTTACATCTTTCCCTTCAAGAAGCCTTTCGATAAGGCTGTTCTTGTGGAATTGGCAAAGGGATATTTGGAAGCCCATAGATGGCTATGGTGAAAAAGGAAATACCTTCCGTTCAAAACTGGAAAGAATCTTTCTGAGAAACTGCTCTGTGTTCTGTAAATTCATCTCACAGAGTTACATCTTTCCCTTCAAGAAGAATTTCGATAAGGCTGTTCTTGTGGAATTGGCAAAGGGATATTTGGAAACCCATAGAGGGCTATGGTGAAAAAGGAAATATCTTCCGTTCAAAACTGGAAAGAAGCTTTCTGAGAAACTGCTCTCTGTTCTGTTAATTCATCACACAGAGTTACATCTTTCCCTTCAAGAAGCCTTTCGCTAAGGCTGTTCTTGTGGAATTGGCAAAGGGATATTTGGAAGCCCATAGAGGGCTATGGTGAAAAAGGGAATACCTTTCGTTCAAAACTGGAAAGAAGCCTTCTGAGAAACTGCTCTGTGTTCTGTTAATTCATCTCACAGAGTTACATCTTTCCCTTTTAAAAGCCTTTCGCTAATGCTGTTCTTGTGGAATTGGCAAAGGGATATTTGGAAGCCCATAGAGGGCTATGGTGAAAAAGGAAATATCTTCCTTTCAAAACTGGAAGGAATCTTTCTGAGAAACTGCTAGGTGTTACGTTAATTCATCTCACAGGGTTACATCTTTCCCTTCAAGAAGCCTTTCGCTAAGGCTGTTCTTGTGGAATTGGCAAAGGGATATTTGGAGCCCATAGAGGGCTATGGTGAAAAAGGAAATATCTTAAGTTCAAAACTGGAAAGAAGATTTCTGAGAAACTGCTCTGTGTTCTGTGAATTCATCTCACAGAGTTACATCTTTCCCTTCAAGAAACCTTTCGCTAATGCTGTTCTTGTGGAATTGGGAATGGGATATTAGGAAGCCAATAGAGGGCTATGGTGAAAAAGGAAATATCTTCCGTTCAAAACTGGAAAGAAGCGTTCTGAGAAACTGCTGTGTGTTCTGTTAATTCATCTCACAGAGTTACATCTTTCCATTCAAGAAGCCTTTCGCTAAGGCTGTTCTTGTGGAATTGGCAAAGGGATATTTGGAAGCCCATAGAGGGCTATGGTGAAAAAGGAAATATCTTCCGTTCAAAACTGGAAAGAAGCTTTCTGAGGAACTGCTCTGTGTTCTGTTAATTCATCTCACAGAGTTACACCTTTCCCGTCAAGAAGCCTTTCGCTAAGGCTGTTCTTGTGGAATTGGCAAAGGGATATTTGGAAGCCCATAGAGGGCTATGGTGGAAAAGGAAATATCTTCCGTTCAAAACTGGAAAGAAGCTTTCTGAGAAACTGCTCTGTGTTTTGTTAATTCATCTCACAGAGTTACATCTTGCCCTTCAAGAAGCCTTTCGCTAAGGCTGTTCTTGTGGAATTGGCAAAGGGATATTTGGAAGCCCTTAGAGGGCTATGGTGAAAAAGGAAATATCTTCCGTTCAAAACGGGAAAGAAGCTTTCTGAGAAACTGCTCTGTGTTCTGTTAATTCATCTCACAGAGTTACATCTTTCCCTTCAGGAAGCCTTTCGCTAAGGCTGTTCTTGTGGAATTGGCAAAGGGATATTTGGAAGCCCATAGAGGGCTATGGTGAAAAAGGAAATATCTTCCGTTCAAAACTGGAAAGAAGATTTCTGAGAAACTGCTCTGAGTTCTGTTAATTCATCTCACAGAGTTACATCTTTCAACTCAGGAAGCCTTTCGCTAAGGCTGTTCTTGTGAAATTGGCAAAGGGATATTTGGAAGCCCATAGAGGGCTATGGTGAAAAAGGAAGTATCTTCTGTTCAAAACTGGAAAGAAGCTTTCTGAGAAACTGCTCTGTGTTCTGCTAATTCATCTCACAGAGTTACATCTTTCCCTTCAAGAAGCCTTTCGCTAAGGCTGTTCTTGTGGAATTGGCAAAGGGATATTTGGAAGCCCATAGAGGGCTATGGTGAAAAAGGAAATATCTTCCATTTAAAACTGGAAAGAAGCTTTCTGAGAAACTGCTCTGTGTTCTGTGAATTCATCTCACAGAGTTACATCTTTCCCTTCAAGAAGTCTTTCGCTAAGGCTGTTCTTGTGGAATTGGCAAAGGGATATTTGGAAGCCCATAGAGGGCTATGGTGAAAAAGGAAATATCTTCCGTGCAAAACTGGAAAGAATCTTTCTGAGAAACTACTCTGTGTTCTGTGAATTCATCTCACAGAGTTACATCTTTCCCTTCAAGAAGCCTTTCGCTAAGGCTGTTCTTGTGTAATTGGCAAAGGGATATTTGGACGCCCATAGAGTTCTATGGTGAAAAAGAAAATATCTTCCGTTCAAAACTGGGAAGAAGCTTTTCGAGAAACTGCTCTGTGTTCTGTAAATTCATCTCACAGAGTTACATCTTTCCCCTCAAGAAGACTTTCGCTAAGCTGTCTTGTGGAATTGGCAAAGGGATATTTGGAAGCACATGGAGGGCTATGGTGAAAAAGGAAATATCTTCCGTTCAAAAATGGAAAGAAGCTTTCTGGGAAACTGCTCTATGTTCCGTTAATTCATCTCACAGAGATACATCTTTCCCTTCAAGAAGCCTTTCCCTATGGCTGTTCTTGTGGAATTGGGAAAGGGATATTTGGAAGCCAATAGAGGGCTATGGTGAAAAAGGAAATATCTTCCGTTCAAAACTGGAAAGAAGATTTCTGAGAAACTGCTCTGAGTTCTGTTAATTCATCTCACAGAGTTACATCTTTCAACTCAGGAAGCCTTTCGCTAAGGCTGTTCTTGTGAAATTGGCAAAGGGATATTTGGAAGCACTTAGAGGGCTATGGTGAAAAAGGAAATATCTTCCGTTCAAAACTGGAAAGAAGCTTTCTGAGAAACTGCTCTGTGTTCTGTTAATTCATCACACAGAGTTACATCTTTCCCTTCAAGAAGCCTTTCGCTAAGGCTGTACTTGTGGAATTGGCAAAGGGATATTTGGAAGCCCATAGAGGGCTATGGTGAAAAAAGAAATATCTTCCGTTCAAAACTAGAAAGAAGCTTTCTGAGAAACTGGTCTGTGTTCTGTTAATTCATCTCACAGAGTTACATCTTTCCCTTCAAGAAGCCTTTCGCTACGGCTGTTCTTGTGGAATTGGCAAAGGGATATTTGGAAGCCCATAGAGGGCTATGGTGAAAAAGGAAATATCTTCCGTTCAAAACGGGAAAGAAGCTTTCTGAGAAACTGCTCTGTGTTCTGTTAATTCATCTCACAGAGTTACATCTTTCCCTTCAGGAAGCCTTTCGCTAAGGCTGTTCTTGTGGAATTGGCAAAGGGATATTTGGAAGCCCATAGAGGGCTATGGTGAAAAAGGAAATATCTTCCGTTCAAAACTGGATAGAAGCTTTCTGTAAAACTGCTCTGTGTTGTGTTAATTCATCTCACAGAGTTACATCATTCCTTTCAAGAAGCCTTTCGCTAAGGCTGTTCTTGTGGAATTGGCAAAGGGATATTTGGAAGCCCATAGAGGGCTATGGTGAAAAAGGAAATATCTTCCGTTCAAAACTGGAAAGAAGCTTTCTGAGAAACTGCTCTGAGTTCTGTTAATTCATCTCACAGAGTTACATCTTTCCCGTCAAGAAGCCTTTCGCTAAGGCTGTTCTTGTGAAATTGGCAAAGGGATATTTGCAAGCCCATAGAGGGCTATGGTGAAAAAGGAAATATCTTCCGTTCAAAACTGGAAAGAAGCTTTCTGAGAAACTGCTCTGTGTTCTGTTAATTCATCTCACAGAGTTACATCTTTCTCTTCAAGAAGCCTTTCGCTAAGGCTGTTCTTGTGGAATTGGCAAAGGGATATTTGGAAGCCCATAGATGGCTATGGTGAAAAAGGAAATATCTTCCGTTCAAAACTGGAAAGAATCTTTCTGAGAAACTGCTCTGTGTTCTGTAAATTCATCTCACAGAGTTACATCTTTCCCTTCAAGAAGCCTTTCGATAAGGCTGTTCTTGTGGAATTGGCAAAGGGATATTTGGAAACCCATAGAGGGCTATGGTGAAAAAGGAAATATCTTCCGTTCAAAACTGGAAAGAAGCTTTCTGAGAAACTGCTCTCTGTTCTGTTAATTCATCACACAGAGTTACATCTTTCCCTTCAAGAAGCCTTTCGCTAAGGCTGTTCTTGTGGAATTGGCAAAGGGATATTTGGAAGCCCATAGAGGGCTATGGTGAAAAAGGGAATACCTTTCGTTCAAAACTGGAAAGAAGCCTTCTGAGAAACTGCTCTGTGTTCTGTTAATTCATCTCACAGAGTTACATCTTTCCCTTTTAAAAGCCTTTCGCTAATGCTGTTCTTGTGGAATTGGCAAAGGGATATTTGGAAGCCCATAGAGGGCTATGGTGAAAAAGGAAATATCTTCCTTTCAAAACTGGAAGGAATCTTTCTGAGAAACTGCTAGGTGTTATGTTAATTCATCTCACAGGGTTACATCTTTCCCTTCAAGAAGCCTTTCGCTAAGGCTGTTCTTGTGGAATTGGCAAAGGGATATTTGGAAGCCCATAGAGGGCTATGGTGAAAAAGGAAATATCTTAAGTTCAAAACTGGAAAGAAGATTTCTGAGAAACTGCTCTGTGTTCTGTGAATTCATCTCACAGAGTTACATCTTTCCCTTCAAGAAACCTTTCGCTAATGCTGTTCTTGTGGAATTGGGAAAGGGATATTAGGAAGCCAATAGAGGGCTATGGTGAAAAAGGAAATATCTTCCGTTCAAAACTGGAAAGAAGCGTTCTGAGAAACTGCTGTGTGTTCTGTTAATTCATCTCACAGAGTTACATCTTTCCATTCAAGAAGCCTTTCGCTAAGGCTGTTCTTGTGGAATTGGCAAAGGGATATTTGGAAGCCCATAGAGGGCTATGGTGAAAAAGGAAATATCTTCCGTTCAAAACTGGAAAGAAGCTTTCTGAGAAACTGCTCTGTGTTCTGTTAATTCATCTCACAGAGTTACATCTTTCCCGTCAAGAAGCCTTTCGCTAAGGCTGTTCTTGTGGAATTGGCAAAGGGATATTTGGAAGCCCATAGAGGGCTACGGTGGAAAAGGAAATATCTTCCGTTCAAAACTATAAAGAAGCTTTCTGGGAAACTGCTCTATGTTCTGTTAATTCATCTCACAGAGATACATCTTTCCCTTCAAGAAGCCTTTCCCTATGGCTGTTCTTGTGGAATTGGCAAAGGGATATTTAGAAGCCCATAGAGGGCTATGGTGAAAAAGGAAATACCTTCCGTTCAAAACTGGAAGGAATCTTTCTGAGAAACTGCTAGGTGTTATGTTAATTCATCTCACAGGGTTACATCTTTCCCTTCAAGAAGCCTTTCGCTAAGGCTGTTCTTGTGGAATTGGCAAAGGGATATTTGGAAGCCCATAGAGGGCTATGGTGAAAAAGGAAATATCTTCCGTTCAAAACTGGAAAGAAGCTTTCTGAGAAACTGCTCTGTGTTCTGTTAATTCATCTCACAGAGTTACATCTTTCCCTTCAAGAAGCCTTTCGCTAAGGCTGTTCTTGTGGAATTGGCAAAGGGATATTTGGAAGCCCATAGAGGGCTATGGTGAAAAAGGAAATATCTTCCATTTAAAACTGGAAAGAAGCTTTCTGAGAAACTGCTCTGTGTTCTGTCAATTCATCTCACAGAGTTACATCTTTCCCTTCAAGAAGCCTTTCGCTAAGGCTGTTCTTGTGGAATTGGCAAAGGGATATTTGGAAGCCCATAGAGGGCTATGGTGAAAAAGGAAATATCTTCCGTGCAAAACTGGAAAGAAGCTTTCTGAGAAACTACTCTGTGTTCTATGAATTCATCTCACAGAGTTACATCTTTCCCTTCAAGAAGCCTTTCGCTAAGGCTGTTCTTGTGTAATTGGCAAAGGGATATTTGGACGCCCATAGAGTTCTATGGTGAAAAAGGAAATATCTTCCGTTCAAAACTGGAAAGAAGCTTTCTGAGAAACTGCTCTGTGTTCTGTAAATTCATCTCACAGAGTTACATCTTTCCCCTCAAGAAGCCTTTCGCTAAGCTGTTCTTGTGGAATTGGCAAAGGGATATTTGGAAGCCCATGGAGGGCTATGGTGAAAAAGGAAATATCTTCCGTTCAAAAATGGAAAGAAGCTTTCTGCGAAACTGCTCTATGTTCCGTTAATTCATCTCACAGAGATACATCTTTCCCTTCAAGAAGCCTTTCCCTATGGCTTTTCTTGTGGAATTGGCAAAGGGATATTTGGAAGCCCATAGAGGGCTATGGTGAAAAAGGAAATATCTTCCGTTCAAAACTGGAAGGAATCTTTCTGAGAAACTGCTCGGTGTTATGTTAATTCATCTCACAGTGTTACATCTTTCCCTTCAAGAAGCCTTTCGCTAATGCTGTTCTTGTGGAATTGGCAAAGGGATATTTGGAAGCCCATAGAGGGCTATGGTGAAAAAGGAAATATCTTCCGTTCAAAACTGGATAGAAGCTTTCTGTAAAACTGCTCTGTGTTCTGTTAATTCATCTCACAGAGTTACATCATTGCTTTCAAGAAGCCTTTCGCTAAGGCTGTTCTTGTGGAATTGGCAAAGGGATATTTGGAAGCCCATAGAGGGCTATGGTGAAAAAGGAAATATCTTCCGTTCAAAACTGGAAAGAAGCGTTCTGAGAAACTGCTGTGTGTTCTGTTAATTCATCTCACAGAGTTACATCTTTCCATTCAAGAAGCCTTTCGCTAAGGCTGTTCTTGTGGAATTGGCAAAGGGATATTTGGAAGCCCATAGAGGGCTATGGTGAAAAAGGAAATATCTTCCGTTCAAAACTGGATAGAAGCTTTCTGTAAAACTGCTCTGTGTTCTGTTAATTCATCTCACAGAGTTACATCATTGCTTTCAAGAAGCCTTTCGCTAAGGCTGTTCTTGTGGAATTGGCAAAGGGATATTTGGAAGCCCATAGAGGGCTATGGTGAAAAAGGAAATATCTTCCGTTCAAAACTGGAAAGAAGCTTTCTGAGAAACTGCTCTGAGTTCTGTTAATTCATCTCACCGAGTTACATCTTTCCCGTCAAGAAGCCTTTCGCTAAGGCTGTTCTTGTGAAATTGGCAAAGGGATATTTGCAAGCCCATAGAGGGCTATGGTGAAAAAGGAAATATCTTCCGTTCAAAACTGGAAAGAAGCTTTCTGAGAAACTGCTCTGTGTTCTGTTAATTCATCTCACAGAGTTACATCTTTCCCTTCAAGAAGCCTTTCGCTAAGGCTGTTCTTGTGGAATTGGCAAAGGGATATTTGGAAGCCCATAGATGGCTATGGTGAAAAAGGAAATATCTTCCGTTCAAAACTGGAAAGAATCTTTCTGAGAAACTGCTCTGTGTTCTGTAAATTCATCTCACAGAGTTACATCTTTCCCTTCAAGAAGCCTTTCGATAAGGCTGTTCTTGTGGAATTGGCAAAGGGATATTTGGAAACCCATAGAGGGCTATGGTGAAAAAGGAAATATCTTCCGTTCAAAACTGGAAAGAAGCTTTCTGAGAAACTGCTCTCTGTTCTGTTAATTCATCACACAGAGTTACATCTTTCCCTTCAAGAAGCCTTTCGCTAAGGCTGTTCTTGTGGAATTGGCAAAGGGATATTTGGAAGCCCATAGAGGGCTATGGTGAAAAAGGAAATATCTTCCTTTCAAAACTGGAAGGAATCTTTCTGAGAAACTGCTAGGTGTTATGTTAATTCATCTCACAGGGTTACATCTTTCCCTTCAAGAAGCCTTTCGCTAAGGCTGTTCTTGTGGAATTGGCAAAGGGATATTGGGAAGCCCATAGAGGGCTATGGTGAAAAAGGAAATATCTTAAGTTCAAAACTGGAAAGAAGATTTCTGAGAAACTGCTCTGTGTTCTGTGAATTCATCTCACAGAGTTACATCTTTCCCTTCAAGAAACCTTTCGCTAATGCTGTTCTTGAGGAATTGGGAAAGGGATATTAGGAAGCCAATAGAGGGCTATGGTGAAAAAGGAAATATCTTCCGTTGAAAACTGGAAAGAAGCGTCTGAGAAACTGCTGTGTGTTCTGTTAATTCATCTCACAGAGTTACATCTTTCCATTCAAGAAGCCTTTCGCTAAGGCTGTTCTTGTGGAATTGGCAAAGGGATATTTGGAAGCCCATAGAGGGCTATGGTGAAAAAGGAAATATCTTCCGTTCAAAACTGGAAAGAAGCTTTCTGAGAAACTGCTCTGTGTTCTGTTAATTCATCTCACAGAGTTACATCTTTCCCGTCAAGAAGCCTTTCGCTAAGGCTGTTCTTGTGGAATTGGCAAAGGGATATTTGGAAGCCCATAGAGGGCTATGGTGGAAAAGGAAATATCTTCCGTTCAAAACTATAAAGAAGCTTTCTGGGAAACTGCTCTATGTTCTGTTAATTCATCTCACAGAGATACATCTTTCCCTTCAAGAAGCCTTTCCCTATGGCTGTTCTTGTGGAATTGGCAAAGGGATATTTGGAAGCCTATAGACGGCTATGGTGAAAAAGGAAATACCTTCCGTTCAAAACTGGAAGGAATCTTTCTGAGAAACTGCTCTGTGTTCTGTAAATTCATCTCACAGAGTTACATCTTTCCCCTCAAGAAGCCTTTCGCTAAGCTGTTCTTGTGGAATTGGCAAAGGGATATTTGGAAGCCCATGGAGGGCTATGGTGAAAAAGGAAATATCTTCCGTTCAAAAATGGAAAGAAGCTTTCTGCGAAACTGCTCTATGTTCCGTTAATTCATCTCACAGAGATACATCTTTCCCTTCAAGAAGCCTTTCCCTATGGCTTTTCTTGTGGAATTGGCAAAGGGATATTTGGAAGCCCATAGAGGGCTATGGTGAAAAAGGAAATATCTTCCGTTCAAAACTGGAAGGAATCTTTCTGAGAAACTGCTCGGTGTTATGTTAATTCATCTCACAGTGTTACATCTTTCCCTTCAAGAAGCCTTTCGCTAATGCTGTTCTTGTGGAATTGGCAAAGGGATATTTGGAAGCCCATAGAGGGCTATGGTGAAAAAGGAAATATCTTCCGTTCAAAACTGGATAGAAGCTTTCTGTAAAACTGCTCTGTGTTCTGTTAATTCATCTCACAGAGTTACATCATTGCTTTCAAGAAGCCTTTCGCTAAGGCTGTTCTTGTGGAATTGGCAAAGGGATATTTGGAAGCCCATAGAGGGCTATGGTGAAAAAGGAAATATCTTCCGTTCAAAACTGGAAAGAAGCGTTCTGAGAAACTGCTGTGTGTTCTGTTAATTCATCTCACAGAGTTACATCTTTCCATTCAAGAAGCCTTTCGCTAAGGCTGTTCTTGTGGAATTGGCAAAGGGATATTTGGAAGCCCATAGAGGGCTATGGTGAAAAAGGAAATATCTTCCGTTCAAAACTGGATAGAAGCTTTCTGTAAAACTGCTCTGTGTTCTGTTAATTCATCTCACAGAGTTACATCATTGCTTTCAAGAAGCCTTTCGCTAAGGCTGTTCTTGTGGAATTGGCAAAGGGATATTTGGAAGCCCATAGAGGGCTATGGTGAAAAAGGAAATATCTTCCGTTCAAAACTGGAAAGAAGCTTTCTGAGAAACTGCTCTGAGTTCTGTTAATTCATCTCACCGAGTTACATCTTTCCCGTCAAGAAGCCTTTCGCTAAGGCTGTTCTTGTGAAATTGGCAAAGGGATATTTGCAAGCCCATAGAGGGCTATGGTGAAAAAGGAAATATCTTCCGTTCAAAACTGGAAAGAAGCTTTCTGAGAAACTGCTCTGTGTTCTGTTAATTCATCTCACAGAGTTACATCTTTCCCTTCAAGAAGCCTTTCGCTAAGGCTGTTCTTGTGGAATTGGCAAAGGGATATTCGGAAGCCCATAGATGGCTATGGTGAAAAAGGAAATATCTTCCGTTCAAAACTGGAAAGAATCTTTCTGAGAAACTGCTCTGTGTTCTGTAAATTCATCTCACAGAGTTACATCTTTCCCTTCAAGAAGCCTTTCGATAAGGCTGTTCTTGTGGAATTGGCAAAGGGATATTTGGAAACCCATAGAGGGCTATGGTGAAAAAGGAAATATCTTCCGTTCAAAACTGGAAAGAAGCTTTCTGAGAAACTGCTCTCTGTTCTGTTAATTCATCACACAGAGTTACATCTTTCCCTTCAAGAAGCCTTTCGCTAAGGCTGTTCTTGTGGAATTGGCAAAGGGATATTTGGAAGCCCATAGAGGGCTATGGTGGAAAAGGAAATATCTTCCTTTCAAAACTGGAAGGAATCTTTCTGAGAAACTGCTAGGTGTTATGTTAATTCATCTCACAGGGTTACATCTTTCCCTTCAAGAAGCCTTTCGCTAAGGCTGTTCTTGTGGAATTGGCAAAGGGATATTTGGAAGCCCATAGAGGGCTATGGTGAAAAAGGAAATATCTTAAGTTCAAAACTGGAAAGAAGATTTCTGAGAAACTGCTCTGTGTTCTGTGAATTCATCTCACAGAGTTACATCTTTCCCTTCAAGAAACCTTTCGCTAATGCTGTTCTTGTGGAATTGGGAAAGGGATATTAGGAAGCCAATAGAGGGCTATGGTGAAAAAGGAAATATCTTCCGTTGAAAACTGGAAAGAAGCGTCTGAGAAACTGCTGTGTGTTCTGTTAATTCATCTCACAGAGTTACATCTTTCCATTCAAGAAGCCTTTCGCTAAGGCTGTTCTTGTGGAATTGGCAAAGGGATATTTGGAAGCCCATAGAGGGCTATGGTGAAAAAGGAAATATCTTCCGTTCAAAACTGGAAAGAAGCTTTCTGAGAAACTGCTCTGTGTTCTGTTAATTCATCTCACAGAGTTACATCTTTCCCGTCAAGAAGCCTTTCGCTAAGGCTGTTCTTGTGGAATTGGCAAAGGGATATTTGGAAGCCCATAGAGGGCTATGGTGGAAAAGGAAATATCTTCCGTTCAAAACTATAAAGAAGCTTTCTGGGAAACTGCTCTATGTTCTGTTAATTCATCTCACAGAGATACATCTTTCCCTTCAAGAAGCCTTTCCCTATGGCTGTTCTTGTGGAATTGGCAAAGGGATATTTGGAAGCCTATAGACGGCTATGGTGAAAAAGGAAATACCTTCCGTTCAAAACTGGAAGGAATCTTTCTGAGAAACTGCTCGGTGTTATGTTAATTCATCTCACAGGGTTACATCTTTCCCTTCAAGAAGCCTTTCGCTAAGGGTGTTCTTGTGGAATTGGCAAAGGGATATTTGGAAGCCCGTAGAGGGCTATGGTTAAAAAAGAAATATCTTCAGTTCAAAACGGGAAAGAAGCTTTCTGAGAAACTGCTCTGTGTTCTGTTAATTCATCTCACAGAGTTACATCTTTCCCTTCAGGAAGCCTTTCGCTAAGGCTGTTCTTGTGGAATTGGCAAAGGGATATTTGGAAGCCCATAGAGGGCTATGGTGAAAAAGGAAATATCTTCCGTTCAAAACTGGAAAGAAGATTTCTGAGAAACTGCTCTGAGTTCTGTTAATTCATCTCACAGAGTTACATCTTTCAACTCAGGAAGCCTTTCGCTAAGGCTGTTCTTGTGAAATTGGCAAAGGGATATTTGGAAGCCCATAGAGGGCTATGGTGAAAAAGGAAGTATCTTCTGTTCAAAACTGGAAAGAAGCTTTCTGAGAAACTGCTCTGTGTTCTGCTAATTCATCTCACAGAGTTACATCTTTCCCTTCAAGAAGCCTTTCGCTAAGGCTGTTCTTGTGGAATTGGCAAAGGGATATTTGGAAGCCCATAGAGGGCTATGGTGAAAAAGGAAATATCTTCCATTTAAAACTGGAAAGAAGCTTTCTGAGAAACTGCTCTGTGTTCTGTGAATTCATCTCACAGAGTTACATCTTTCTCTTCAAGAAGCCTTTCGCTAAGGCTGTTCTTGTGGAATTGGCAAAGGGATATTTGGAAGCACTTAGAGGGCTATGGTGAAAAAGGAAATATCTTCCGTTCAAAACTGGAAAGAAGCTTTCTGAGAAACTGCTCTGTGTTCTGTTAATTCATCACACAGAGTTACATCTTTCCCTTCAAGAAGCCTTTCGCTAAGGCTGTACTTGTGGAATTGGCAAAGGGATATTTGGAAGCCCATAGAGGGCTATGGTGAAAAAAGAAATATCTTCCGTTCAAAACTAGAAAGAAGCTTTCTGAGAAACTGGTCTGTGTTCTGTTAATTCATCTCACAGAGTTACATCTTTCCCTTCAAGAAGCCTTTCGCTACGGCTGTTCTTGTGGAATTGGAAAAGGGATATTTGGAAGCCCATAGAGGGCTGTGGTGAAAAAGGAAATATCTTCCGTTCAAAACGGGAAAGAAGCTTTCTGAGAAACTGCTCTGTGTTCTGTTAATTCATCTCACAGAGTTACATCTTTCCCTTCAGGAAGCCTTTCGCTAAGGCTGTTCTTGTGGAATTGGCAAAGGGATATTTGGAAGCCCATAGAGGGCTATGGTGAAAAAGGAAATATCTTCCGTTCAAAACTGGATAGAAGCTTTCTGTAAAACTGCTCTGTGTTGTGTTAATTCATCTCACAGAGTTACATCATTCCTTTCAAGAAGCCTTTCGCTAAGGCTGTTCTTGTGGAATTGGCAAAGGGATATTTGGAAGCCCATAGAGGGCTATGGTGAAAAAGGAAATATCTTCCGTTCAAAACTGGAAAGAAGCTTTCTGAGAAACTGCTCTGAGTTCTGTTAATTCATCTCACAGAGTTACATCTTTCCCGTCAAGAAGCCTTTCGCTAAGGCTGTTCTTGTGAAATTGGCAAAGGGATATTTGCAAGCCCATAGAGGGCTATGGTGAAAAAGGAAATATCTTCCGTTCAAAACTGGAAAGAAGCTTTCTGAGAAACTGCTCTGTGTTCTGTTAATTCATCTCACAGAGTTACATCTTTCTCTTCAAGAAGCCTTTCGCTAAGGCTGTTCTTGTGGAATTGGCAAAGGGATATTTGGAAGCCCATAGATGGCTATGGTGAAAAAGGAAATATCTTCCGTTCAAAACTGGAAAGAATCTTTCTGAGAAACTGCTCTGTGTTCTGTAAATTCATCTCACAGAGTTACATCTTTCCCTTCAAGAAGCCTTTCGATAAGGCTGTTCTTGTGGAATTGGCAAAGGGATATTTGGAAACCCATACAGGGCTATGGTGAAAAAGGAAATATCTTCCGTTCAAAACTGGAAAGAAGCTTTCTGAGAAACTGCTCTCTGTTCTGTTAATTCATCACACAGAGTTACATCTTTCCCTTCAAGAAGCCTTTCGCTAAGGCTGTTCTTGTGGAATTGGCAAAGGGATATTTGGAAGCCCATAGAGGGCTATGGTGAAAAAGGGAATACCTTTCGTTCAAAACTGGAAAGAAGCCTTCTGAGAAACTGCTCTGTGTTCTGTTAATTCATCTCACAGAGTTACATCTTTCCCTTTTAAAAGCCTTTCGCTAATGCTGTTCTTGTGGAATTGGCAAAGGGATATTTGGAAGCCCATAGAGGGCTATGGTGAAAAAGGAAATATCTTCCTTTCAAAACTGGAAGGAATCTTTCTGAGAAACTGCTAGGTGTTATGTTAATTCATCTCACAGGGTTACATCTTTCCCTTCAAGAAGCCTTTCGCTAAGGCTGTTCTTGTGGAATTGGCAAAGGGATATTTGGAAGCCCATAGAGGGCTATGGTGAAAAAGGAAATATCTTAAGTTCAAAACTGGAAAGAAGATTTCTGAGAAACTGCTCTGTGTTCTGTGAATTCATCTCACAGAGTTACATCTTTCCCTTCAAGAAACCTTTCGCTAATGCTGTTCTTGTGGAATTGGGAAAGGGATATTAGGAAGCCAATAGAGGGCTATGGTGAAAAAGGAAATATCTTCCGTTCAAAACTGGAAAGAAGCGTTCTGAGAAACTGCTGTGTGTTCTGTTAATTCATCTCACAGAGTTACATCTTTCCATTCAAGAAGCCTTTCGCTAAGGCTGTTCTTGTGGAATTGGCAAAGGGATATTTGGAAGCCCATAGAGGGCTATGGTGAAAAAGGAAATATCTTCCGTTCAAAACTGGAAAGAAGCTTTCTGAGAAACTGCTCTGTGTTCTGTTAATTCATCTCACAGAGTTACATCTTTCCCGTCAAGAAGCCTTTCGCTAAGGCTGTTCTTGTGGAATTGGCAAAGGGATATTTTGAAGCCCATAGAGGGCTACGGTGGAAAAGGAAATATCTTCCGTTCAAAACTATAAAGAAGCTTTCTGGGAAACTGCTCTATGTTCTGTTAATTCATCTCACAGAGATACATCTTTCCCTTCAAGAAGCCTTTCCCTATGGCTGTTCTTGTGGAATTGGCAAAGGGATATTTAGAAGCCCATAGAGGGCTATGGTGAAAAAGGAAATATCTTCCGTTCAAAACTGGAAGGAATCTTTCTGAGAAACTGCTAGGTGTTATGTTAATTCATCTCACAGTGTTACATCTTTCCCTTCAAGAAGCCTTTCGCTAAGGGTGTTCTTGTGGAATTGGCAAAGGGATATTTGGAAGCCCATAGAGGGCTATGGTGAAAAAGGAAATATCTTCCGTTCAAAACTGGAAAGAAGCTTTCTGTGAAACTGCTCTGTGTTCTGTGAATTCATCTCACAGAGTTACATCTTTCCCTTCAAGAAACCTTTCGCTAAGGCTGTTCTTGTGGAATTGGGAAAGGGATATTTGGAAGCCAATAGAGGGCTATTGTGAAAAAGGAAATATCTTCCGTTCAAAACGGGAAAGAAGCTTTCTGAGAAACTGCTTTGTGTTCTGTTAATTCATCTCACAGAGTTACATCTTTCCATTCAAGAAGCCTTTCGCTAAGGCTGTTCTTGTGGAATTGGCAAAGGGATATTTGGAAGCCCATAGAGGGCTATGGTGGAAAAGGAAATATCTTCCGTTCAAAACTGGAAAGAAGCTTTCTGAGAAACTGCTCTGTGTTCTGTTAATTCATCTCACAGAGTTACATCCTTCCCTTCAAGAAGCCTTTCGCTAAACCTGTTCTTGTGGAATTGGCAAAGGGATATTTGGAAGCCCATAGAGGGCTATGGTGAAAAAGGAAATACCTTCCGTTCAAAACTGGAAAGAAGCCTTCTGAGAAACTGCTCTGTGTTCTGTTAATTCATCTGACAGAGTTACATCTTTCCCTTCAAGAAGCCTTTCGCTAAGGCTGTTCTTGTGGAATTGGCAAAGGGATATTTGGAAGCCCATAGAGGGCTATGGTGAAAAAGGAAATACCTTCCGTTCAAAACTGGAAAGAAGCTTTCTGAGAAACTGCTCTGTGTTCTGTTAATTCATCTCACAGAGTTACATCTTTCCCTTCAAGAAGCCTTTCGCTAAGTCTGTTCTTGTGGTATTGGCAAAGGGATATTTGGAAGCCCATAGAGGGCTATGGTGAAAAAGGAAATATTTTCCATTCAAAACTGGAAAGAAGCTTTCTGAGAAACTGCTCTGTGTTCTGTTAATTCATCTCACAGAGTTACATCTTTCCCTTCAAGAAGCCTTTCGCTAAGGCTGTTCTTGTGGAATTGGCAAAGGGATATTTGGAAGCCCATAGAGGGCTATGGTGAAAAAGGAAATATCTTCCGTTCAAAACTGGAAAGAAGATTTCTGAGAAACTGCTCTGAGTTCTGTTAATTCATCTCACAGAGTTACATCTTTCAACTCAGGCAGCCTTTGGCTAAGGCTGTTCTTGTGAAATTGGCAAAGGGATATTTGGAAGCCCATAGAGGGCTATGGTGAAAAAGGAAATATCTTCCGTTCAAAACTGGAAAGAAGCTTTCTGAGAAACTGCTCTGTGTTCTCTTAATTCATCTCACAGAGTTACATCCTTCCCTTCAAGAAGCGTTTCGCTAAGGCTGTTCTTGTGGAATTGGCAAAGGGATATTTGGAAGCCCATAGAGGGCTATGGTGAAAAAGGAAATATCTTCCATTTAAAACTGGAAAGAAGCTTTCTGAGAAACTGCTCTGTGCTCTCTCAATTCATCTCACAGAGTTACATCTTTCCCTTCAAGAAGCCTTTCGCTAAGGCTGTTCTTGTGGAATTGGCAAAGGGATATTTGGAAGCCCATGGAGGGCTATGGTGAAAAAGGAAATACCTTCCGTTCAAAAATGGAAAGAAGCTTTCTGAGAAACTGCTCGGTATTATGTTAATTCATCTCACAGGGTTACATCTTTCCCTTCAAGAAGCCTTTCTCTAAGGCTGTTCTTGTGGAATTGGCAAAGGGATATTTGGAAGTCCATAGAGGGCTATGGTGAAAAAGGAAATATCTTCCGTTCAAAATTGGAAAGAAGCTTTCTGAGAAACTGCTCTGTGTTCTGTGAATTCATCTCACAGAGTTACATCTTTCCCTTCAAGAAACCTTTCGTTAAGGCTGTTCTTGTGGAATTGGGAAAGGGATGTTTGGAAGCCAATAGAGGGCTATGGTGAAAAAGGAAATATCTTCCGTTCAAAACTGGAAAGAAGCGTTCTGAGAAACTGCTGTGTGTTCTGTTAATTCATCTCACAGAGTTACATCTTTCCATTCAAGAAGCCTTTCGCTAAGGCTGTTCTTGTGGAATTGGCAAAGGGATATTTGGAAGCCCTTAGAGGGCTATGGTGAAAAAAGAAATATCTTCCGTTCAAAACTGGAAAGAAGCTTTCTGAGAAACTGCTCTGTGTTCTGTTAATTCATCTCACAGAGTTACATCTTTCCCGTCAAGAAGCCTTTCGCTAAGGCTGTTCTTGTGGAATTGGCAAAGGGATATTTGGAAGCCCATAGAGGGCTATGGTGGAAAAGGAAATATCTTCCGTTCAAAACTATAAAGAAGCTTTCTGGGAAACTGCTCTATGTTCTGTTAATTCATCTCACAGAGATATATCTTTCCCTTCAAGAAGCCTTTCCCTATGGCTGTTCTTGTGGAATTGGCAAAGGGATATTTGGAAGCCCATAGAGGGCTATGGTGAAAAAGGAAATACCTTCCGTTCAAAACTGGAAGGAATCTTTCTGAGAAACTTCTCGGTGTTATGTTAATTCATCTCGCAGGGTTACATCTTTCCCTTCAAGAAGCCTTTCGCTAAGGGTGTTCTTGTGGAATTGGCAAAGGGATATTTGGAAGCCCATAGAGGGCTATGGTGAAAAAGGAAATATCTTCCGTTCAAAACTGGAAAGAAGCTTTCTGAGAAACTGCTCTGTGTTCTGTGAATTCATCTCACAGAGTTACATCTTTCCCTTCAAGAAACCTTTCGCTAAGGCTGTTCTTGTGGAATTGGGAAAGGGATATTTGGAAGCCAATAGAGGGCTATTGTGAAAAAGGAAATATCTTCCGTTCAAAACGGGAAAGAAGCTTTCTGAGAAACTGCTTTGTGTTCTGTTAATTCATCTCACAGAGTTACATCTTTCCATTCAAGAAGCCTTTCGCTAAGGCTGTTCTTGTGGAATTGGCAAAGGGATATTTGGAAGCCCATAGAGGGCTATGGTGAAAAAGGAAATATCTTCCGTTCAAAACTGGAAAGAAGCTTTCTGAGAAACTGCTCTGTGTTCTGTTAATTCATCTCACAGAGTTACATCTTTCCCGTCAAGAAGCCTTTCGCTAAGGCTGTTCTTGTGGAATTGGCAAAGGGATATTTGGAAGCCCATAGAGGGCTATGGTGGAAAAGGAAATATCTTCCGTTCAAAACTGGAAAGAAGCTTTCTGAGAAACTGCTCTGTGTTCTGTTAATTCATCTCACAGAGTTACATCCTTCCCTTCAAGAAGCCTTTCGCTAAACCTGTTCTTGTGGAATTGGCAAAGGGATATTTGGAAGCCCATAGAGGGCTATGGTGAAAAAGGAAATACCTTCCGTTCAAAACTGGAAAGAAGCCTTCTGAGAAACTGCTCTGTGTTCTGTTAATTCATCTGACAGAGTTACATCTTTCCCTTCAAGAAGCCTTTCGCTAAGGCTGTTCTTGTGGAATTGGCAAAGGGATATTTGGAAGCCCATAGAGGGTTATGGTGAAAAAGGAAATATCTTCCGTTCAAAACTGGAAAGAAGATTTCTGAGAAACTGCTCTGTGTTCTGTGAATTCATCTCCCAGAGTTACATCTTTCCCTTCAAGAAGCCTTTCGCTAAGGCTGTTCTTGTGTAATTGGCAAAGGGATATTTGGACGCCCGTAGATTTCTATGGTGAAAAAGGAAATATCTTCCGTTCAAAACTGGAAAGAAGCTTTCCGAGAAATTGCTCTGTGTTCTGTAAATTCATCTCACAGAGTTACATCTTTCCCCTCAAGAAGCCTTTCGCTAAGCTGTTCTTGTGGAATTGGCAAAGGGATATTTGGAAGCCCGTGGAGGGCTATGGTGAAAAAGGAAATATCTTCCGTTCAAAACTGGAAAGAATCTTTCTGAGAAACTGCTCTGTGTTCTGTAAATTCATCTCACAGAGTTACATCTTTCCCTTCAAGAAGCCTTTCGATAAGGCTGTTCTTGTGGAATTGGCAAAGGGATATTTGGAAACCCATAGAGGGCTATGGTGAAAAAGGAAATATCTTCCGTTCAAAACTGGAAAGAAGCTTTCTGAGAAACTGCTCTCTGTTCTGTTAATTCATCACACAGAGTTACATCTTTCCCTTCAAGAAGCCTTTCGCTAAGGCTGTTCTTGTGGAATTGGCAAAGGGATATTTGGAAGCCCATAGAGGGCTATGGTGAAAAAGGGAATACCTTTCGTTCAAAACTGGAAAGAAGCCTTCTGAGAAACTGCTCTGTGTTCTGTTAATTCATCTCACAGAGATACATCTTTCCCTTTTAAAAGCCTTTCGCTAATGCTGTTCTTGTGGAATTGGCAAAGGGATATTTGGAAGCCCATAGAGGGCTATGGTGAAAAAGGAAATATCTTCCTTTCAAAACTGGAAGGAATCTTTCTGAGAAACTGCTAGGTGTTATGTTAATTCATCTCACAGGGTTACATCTTTCCCTTCAAGAAGCCTTTCGCTAAGGCTGTTCTTGTGGAATTGGCAAAGGGATATTTGGAAGCCCATAGAGGGCTATGGTGAAAAAGGAAATATCTTAAGTTCAAAACTGGAAAGAAGATTTCTGAGAAACTGCTCTGTGTTCTGTGAATTCATCTCACAGAGTTACATCTTTCCCTTCAAGAAACCTTTCGCTAATGCTGTTCTTGTGGAATTGGGAAAGGGATATTAGGAAGCCAATAGAGGGCTATGGTGAAAAAGGAAATATCTTCCGTTCAAAACTGGAAAGAAGCGTTCTGAGAAACTGCTGTGTGTTCTGTTAATTCATCTCACAGAGTTACATCTTTCCATTCAAGAAGCCTTTCGCTAAGGCTGTTCTTGTGGAATTGGCAAAGGGATATTTGGAAGCCCATAGAGGGCTATGGTGAAAAAGGAAATATCTTCCGTTCAAAACTGGAAAGAAGCTTTCTGAGAAACTGCTCTGTGTTCTGTTAATTCATCTCACAGAGTTACATCTTTCCCGTCAAGAAGCCTTTCGCTAAGGCTGTTCTTGTGGAATTGGCAAAGGGATATTTGGAAGCCCATAGAGGGCTATGGTGGAAAAGGAAATATCTTCCGTTCAAAACTATAAAGAAGCTTTCTGGGAAACTGCTCTATGTTCTGTTAATTCATCTCACAGAGATACATCTTTCCCTTCAAGAAGCCTTTCCCTATGGCTGTTCTTGTGGAATTGGCAAAGGGATATTTGGAAGCCCATAGAGGGCTATGGTGAAAAAGGAAATACCTTCCGTTCAAAACTGGAAGGAATCTTTCTGAGAAACTGCTCGGTGTTATGTTAATTCATCTCACAGGGTTACATCTTTCCCTTCAAGAAACCTTTCGCTAAGGCTGTTCTTGTGGAATTGGGAAAGGGATATTTGGAAGCCAATAGAGGGCTATTGTGAAAAAGGAAATATCTTCCGTTCAAAACGGGAAAGAAGCTTTCTGAGAAACTGCTTTGTGTTCTGTTAATTCATCTCACAGAGTTACATCTTTCCATTCAAGAAGCCTTTCGCTAAGGCTGTTCTTGTGGAATTGGCAAAGCGATATTTGGAAGCCCATAGAGGGCTATGGTGAAAAAGGAAATATCTTCCGTTCAAAACTGGAAAGAAGCTTTCTGAGAAACTGCTCTGTGTTCTGTTAATTCATCTCACAGAGTTACATCTTTCCCGTCAAGAAGCCTTTCGCTAAGGCTGTTCTTGTGGAATTGGCAAAGGGATATTTGGAAGCCCATAGAGGGCTATGGTGGAAAAGGAAATATCTTCCTTTCAAAACTGGAAGGAATCTTTCTGAGAAACTGCTAGGTGTTATGTTAATTCATCTCACAGGGTTACATCTTTCCCTTCAAGAAGCCTTTCGCTAAGGCTGTTCTTGTGGAATTGGCAAAGGGATATTTGGAAGCCCATAGAGGGCTATGGTGAAAAAGGAAATATCTTAAGTTCAAAACTGGAAAGAAGATTTCTGAGAAACTGCTCTGTGTTCTGTGAATTCATCTCACAGAGTTACATCTTTCCCTTCAAGAAACCTTTCGCTAATGCTGTTCTTGTGGAATTGGGAAAGGGATATTAGGAAGCCAATAGAGGGCTATGGTGAAAAAGGAAATATCTTCCGTTCAAAACTGGAAAGAAGCGTTCTGAGAAACTGCTGTGTGTTCTGTTAATTCATCTCACAGAGTTACATCTTTCCATTCAAGAAGCCTTTCGCTAAGGCTGTTCTTGTGGAATTGGCAAAGGGATATTTGGAAGCCCATAGAGGGCTATGGTGAAAAAGGAAATATCTTCCGTTCAAAACTGGAAAGAAGCTTTCTGAGAAACTGCTCTGTGTTCTGTTAATTCATCTCACAGAGTTACATCTTTCCCGTCAAGAAGCCTTTCGCTAAGGCTGTTCTTGTGGAATTGGCAAAGGGATATTTTGAAGCCCATAGAGGGCTACGGTGGAAAAGGAAATATCTTCCGTTCAAAACTATAAAGAAGCTTTCTGGGAAACTGCTCTATGTTCTGTTAATTCATCTCACAGAGATACATCTTTCCCTTCAAGAAGCCTTTCCCTATGGCTGTTCTTGTGGAATTGGCAAAGGGATATTTAGAAGCCCATAGAGGGCTATGGTGAAAAAGGAAATATCTTCCGTTCAAAACTGGAAGGAATCTTTCTGAGAAACTGCTAGGTGTTATGTTAATTCATCTCACAGTGTTACATCTTTCCCTTCAAGAAGCCTTTCGCTAAGGGTGTTCTTGTGGAATTGGCAAAGGGATATTTGGAAGCCCATAGAGGGCTATGGTGAAAAAGGAAATATCTTCCGTTCAAAACTGGAAAGAAGCTTTCTGTGAAACTGCTCTGTGTTCTGTGAATTCATCTCACAGAGTTACATCTTTCCCTTCAAGAAACCTTTCGCTAAGGCTGTTCTTGTGGAATTGGGAAAGGGATATTTGGAAGCCAATAGAGGGCTATTGTGAAAAAGGAAATATCTTCCGTTCAAAACGGGAAAGAAGCTTTCTGAGAAACTGCTTTGTGTTCTGTTAATTCATCTCACAGAGTTACATCTTTCCATTCAAGAAGCCTTTCGCTAAGGCTGTTCTTGTGGAATTGGCAAAGGGATATTTGGAAGCCCATAGAGGGCTATGGTGGAAAAGGAAATATCTTCCGTTCAAAACTGGAAAGAAGCTTTCTGAGAAACTGCTCTGTGTTCTGTTAATTCATCTCACAGAGTTACATCCTTCCCTTCAAGAAGCCTTTCGCTAAACCTGTTCTTGTGGAATTGGCAAAGGGATATTTGGAAGCCCATAGAGGGCTATGGTGAAAAAGGAAATACCTTCCGTTCAAAACTGGAAAGAAGCCTTCTGAGAAACTGCTCTGTGTTCTGTTAATTCATCTGACAGAGTTACATCTTTCCCTTCAAGAAGCCTTTCGCTAAGGCTGTTCTTGTGGAATTGGCAAAGGGATATTTGGAAGCCCATAGAGGGCTATGGTGAAAAAGGAAATACCTTCCGTTCAAAACTGGAAAGAAGCTTTCTGAGAAACTGCTCTGTGTTCTGTTAATTCATCTCACAGAGTTACATCTTTCCCTTCAAGAAGCCTTTCGCTAAGTCTGTTCTTGTGGTATTGGCAAAGGGATATTTGGAAGCCCATAGAGGGCTATGGTGAAAAAGGAAATATTTTCCATTCAAAACTGGAAAGAAGCTTTCTGAGAAACTGCTCTGTGTTCTGTTAATTCATCTCACAGAGTTACATCTTTCCCTTCAAGAAGCCTTTCGCTAAGGCTGTTCTTGTGGAATTGGCAAAGGGATATTTGGAAGCCCATAGAGGGCTATGGTGAAAAAGGAAATATCTTCCGTTCAAAACTGGAAAGAAGATTTCTGAGAAACTGCTCTGAGTTCTGTTAATTCATCTCACAGAGTTACATCTTTCAACTCAGGCAGCCTTTGGCTAAGGCTGTTCTTGTGAAATTGGCAAAGGGATATTTGGAAGCCCATAGAGGGCTATGGTGAAAAAGGAAATATCTTCCGTTCAAAACTGGAAAGAAGCTTTCTGAGAAACTGCTCTGTGTTCTCTTAATTCATCTCACAGAGTTACATCCTTCCCTTCAAGAAGCGTTTCGCTAAGGCTGTTCTTGTGGAATTGGCAAAGGGATATTTGGAAGCCCATAGAGGGCTATGGTGAAAAAGGAAATATCTTCCATTTAAAACTGGAAAGAAGCTTTCTGAGAAACTGCTCTGTGCTCTCTCAATTCATCTCACAGAGTTACATCTTTCCCTTCAAGAAGCCTTTCGCTAAGGCTGTTCTTGTGGAATTGGCAAAGGGATATTTGGAAGCCCATGGAGGGCTATGGTGAAAAAGGAAATACCTTCCGTTCAAAAATGGAAAGAAGCTTTCTGAGAAACTGCTCGGTATTATGTTAATTCATCTCACAGGGTTACATCTTTCCCTTCAAGAAGCCTTTCTCTAAGGCTGTTCTTGTGGAATTGGCAAAGGGATATTTGGAAGTCCATAGAGGGCTATGGTGAAAAAGGAAATATCTTCCGTTCAAAATTGGAAAGAAGCTTTCTGAGAAACTGCTCTGTGTTCTGTGAATTCATCTCACAGAGTTACATCTTTCCCTTCAAGAAACCTTTCGTTAAGGCTGTTCTTGTGGAATTGGGAAAGGGATGTTTGGAAGCCAATAGAGGGCTATGGTGAAAAAGGAAATATCTTCCGTCAAAACTGGAAAGAAGCGTTCTGAGAAACTGCTGTGTGTTCTGTTTAATTCATCTCACAGAGTTACATCTTTCCATTCAAGAAGCCTTTCGCTAAGGCTGTTCTTGTGGAATTGGCAAAGGGATATTTGGAAGCCCTTAGAGGGCTATGGTGAAAAAAGAAATATCTTCCGTTCAAAACTGGAAAGAAGCTTTCTGAGAAACTGCTCTGTGTTCTGTTAATTCATCTCACAGAGTTACATCTTTCCCGTCAAGAAGCCTTTCGCTAAGGCTGTTCTTGTGGAATTGGCAAAGGGATATTTGGAAGCCCATAGAGGGCTATGGTGGAAAAGGAAATATCTTCCGTTCAAAACTATAAAGAAGCTTTCTGGGAAACTGCTCTATGTTCTGTTAATTCATCTCACAGAGATATATCTTTCCCTTCAAGAAGCCTTTCCCTATGGCTGTTCTTGTGGAATTGGCAAAGGGATATTTGGAAGCCCATAGAGGGCTATGGTGAAAAAGGAAATACCTTCCGTTCAAAACTGGAAGGAATCTTTCTGAGAAACTTCTCGGTGTTATGTTAATTCATCTCGCAGGGTTACATCTTTCCCTTCAAGAAGCCTTTCGCTAAGGGTGTTCTTGTGGAATTGGCAAAGGGATATTTGGAAGCCCATAGAGGGCTATGGTGAAAAAGGAAATATCTTCCGTTCAAAACTGGAAAGAAGCTTTCTGAGAAACTGCTCTGTGTTCTGTGAATTCATCTCACAGAGTTACATCTTTCCCTTCAAGAAACCTTTCGCTAAGGCTGTTCTTGTGGAATTGGGAAAGGGATATTTGGAAGCCAATAGAGGGCTATTGTGAAAAAGGAAATATCTTCCGTTCAAAACGGGAAAGAAGCTTTCTGAGAAACTGCTTTGTGTTCTGTTAATTCATCTCACAGAGTTACATCTTTCCATTCAAGAAGCCTTTCGCTAAGGCTGTTCTTGTGGAATTGGCAAAGGGATATTTGGAAGCCCATAGAGGGCTATGGTGAAAAAGGAAATATCTTCCGTTCAAAACTGGAAAGAAGCTTTCTGAGAAACTGCTCTGTGTTCTGTTAATTCATCTCACAGAGTTACATCTTTCCCGTCAAGAAGCCTTTCGCTAAGGCTGTTCTTGTGGAATTGGCAAAGGGATATTTGGAAGCCCATAGAGGGCTATGGTGGAAAAGGAAATATCTTCCGTTCAAAACTGGAAAGAAGCTTTCTGAGAAACTGCTCTGTGTTCTGTTAATTCATCTCACAGAGTTACATCCTTCCCTTCAAGAAGCCTTTCGCTAAACCTGTTCTTGTGGAATTGGCAAAGGGATATTTGGAAGCCCATAGAGGGCTATGGTGAAAAAGGAAATACCTTCCGTTCAAAACTGGAAAGAAGCCTTCTGAGAAACTGCTCTGTGTTCTGTTAATTCATCTGACAGAGTTACATCTTTCCCTTCAAGAAGCCTTTCGCTAAGGCTGTTCTTGTGGAATTGGCAAAGGGATATTTGGAAGCCCATAGAGGGTTATGGTGAAAAAGGAAATATCTTCCGTTCAAAACTGGAAAGAAGATTTCTGAGAAACTGCTCTGTGTTCTGTGAATTCATCTCCCAGAGTTACATCTTTCCCTTCAAGAAGCCTTTCGCTAAGGCTGTTCTTGTGTAATTGGCAAAGGGATATTTGGACGCCCGTAGATTTCTATGGTGAAAAAGGAAATATCTTCCGTTCAAAACTGGAAAGAAGCTTTCCGAGAAATTGCTCTGTGTTCTGTAAATTCATCTCACAGAGTTACATCTTTCCCCTCAAGAAGCCTTTCGCTAAGCTGTTCTTGTGGAATTGGCAAAGGGATATTTGGAAGCCCGTGGAGGGCTATGGTGAAAAAGGAAATATCTTCCGTTCAAAACTGGAAAGAATCTTTCTGAGAAACTGCTCTGTGTTCTGTAAATTCATCTCACAGAGTTACATCTTTCCCTTCAAGAAGCCTTTCGATAAGGCTGTTCTTGTGGAATTGGCAAAGGGATATTTGGAAACCCATAGAGGGCTATGGTGAAAAAGGAAATATCTTCCGTTCAAAACTGGAAAGAAGCTTTCTGAGAAACTGCTCTCTGTTCTGTTAATTCATCACACAGAGTTACATCTTTCCCTTCAAGAAGCCTTTCGCTAAGGCTGTTCTTGTGGAATTGGCAAAGGGATATTTGGAAGCCCATAGAGGGCTATGGTGAAAAAGGGAATACCTTTCGTTCAAAACTGGAAAGAAGCCTTCTGAGAAACTGCTCTGTGTTCTGTTAATTCATCTCACAGAGATACATCTTTCCCTTTTAAAAGCCTTTCGCTAATGCTGTTCTTGTGGAATTGGCAAAGGGATATTTGGAAGCCCATAGAGGGCTATGGTGAAAAAGGAAATATCTTCCTTTCAAAACTGGAAGGAATCTTTCTGAGAAACTGCTAGGTGTTATGTTAATTCATCTCACAGGGTTACATCTTTCCCTTCAAGAAGCCTTTCGCTAAGGCTGTTCTTGTGGAATTGGCAAAGGGATATTTGGAAGCCCATAGAGGGCTATGGTGAAAAAGGAAATATCTTAAGTTCAAAACTGGAAAGAAGATTTCTGAGAAACTGCTCTGTGTTCTGTGAATTCATCTCACAGAGTTACATCTTTCCCTTCAAGAAACCTTTCGCTAATGCTGTTCTTGTGGAATTGGGAAAGGGATATTAGGAAGCCAATAGAGGGCTATGGTGAAAAAGGAAATATCTTCCGTTCAAAACTGGAAAGAAGCGTTCTGAGAAACTGCTGTGTGTTCTGTTAATTCATCTCACAGAGTTACATCTTTCCATTCAAGAAGCCTTTCGCTAAGGCTGTTCTTGTGGAATTGGCAAAGGGATATTTGGAAGCCCATAGAGGGCTATGGTGAAAAAGGAAATATCTTCCGTTCAAAACTGGAAAGAAGCTTTCTGAGAAACTGCTCTGTGTTCTGTTAATTCATCTCACAGAGTTACATCTTTCCCGTCAAGAAGCCTTTCGCTAAGGCTGTTCTTGTGGAATTGGCAAAGGGATATTTGGAAGCCCATAGAGGGCTATGGTGGAAAAGGAAATATCTTCCGTTCAAAACTATAAAGAAGCTTTCTGGGAAACTGCTCTATGTTCTGTTAATTCATCTCACAGAGATACATCTTTCCCTTCAAGAAGCCTTTCCCTATGGCTGTTCTTGTGGAATTGGCAAAGGGATATTTGGAAGCCCATAGAGGGCTATGGTGAAAAAGGAAATACCTTCCGTTCAAAACTGGAAGGAATCTTTCTGAGAAACTGCTCGGTGTTATGTTAATTCATCTCACAGGGTTACATCTTTCCCTTCAAGAAACCTTTCGCTAAGGCTGTTCTTGTGGAATTGGGAAAGGGATATTTGGAAGCCAATAGAGGGCTATTGTGAAAAAGGAAATATCTTCCGTTCAAAACGGGAAAGAAGCTTTCTGAGAAACTGCTTTGTGTTCTGTTAATTCATCTCACAGAGTTACATCTTTCCATTCAAGAAGCCTTTCGCTAAGGCTGTTCTTGTGGAATTGGCAAAGCGATATTTGGAAGCCCATAGAGGGCTATGGTGAAAAAGGAAATATCTTCCGTTCAAAACTGGAAAGAAGCTTTCTGAGAAACTGCTCTGTGTTCTGTTAATTCATCTCACAGAGTTACATCTTTCCCGTCAAGAAGCCTTTCGCTAAGGCTGTTCTTGTGGAATTGGCAAAGGGATATTTGGAAGCCCATAGAGGGCTATGGTGGAAAAGGAAATATCTTCCGTTCAAAACTGGAAAGAAGCTTTCTGAGAAACTGCTCTGTGTTCTGTTAATTCATCTCACAGAGTTACATCCTTCCCTTCAAGAAGCCTTTCGCTAAACCTGTTCTTGTGGAATTGGCAAAGGGATATTTGGAAGCCCATAGAGGGCTATGGTGAAAAAGGAAATACCTTCCGTTCAAAACTGGAAAGAAGCCTTCTGAGAAACTGCTCTGTGTTCTGTTAATTCATCTGACAGAGTTACATCTTTCCCTTCAAGAAGCCTTTCGCTAAGGCTGTTCTTGTGGAATTGGCAAAGGGATATTTGGAAGCCCATAGAGGGCTATGGTGAAAAAGGAAATACCTTCCGTTCAAAACTGGAAAGAAGCTTTCTGAGAAACTGCTCTGTGTTCTGTTAATTCATCTCACAGAGTTACATCTTTCCCTTCAAGAAGCCTTTCGCTAAGGCTGTTCTTGTGGTATTGGCAAAGGGATATTTGGAAGCCCATAGAGGGCTATGGTGAAAAAGGAAATATTTTCCATTCAAAACTGGAAAGAAGCTTTCTGAGAAACTGCTCTGTGTTCTGTTAATTCATCTCACAGAGTTACATCTTTCCCTTCAAGAAGCCTTTCGCTAAGGCTGTTCTTGTGGAATTGGCAAAGGGATATTTGAAGCCCATAGAGGGCTCTGGTGAAAAAGGAAATATCTTCCGTTCAAAACTGGAAAGAAGATTTCTGAGAAACTGCTCTGAGTTCTGTTAATTCATCTCACAGAGTTACATCTTTCAACTCAGGAAGCCTTTCGCTAAGGCTGTTCTTGTGAAATTGGCAAAGGGATATTTGGAAGCCCATAGAGGGCTATGGTGAAAAAGGAAATATCTTCCGTTCAAAACTGGAAAGAAGCTTTCTGAGAAACTGCTCTGTGTTCTCTTAATTCATCTCACAGAGTTACATCTTTCCCTTCAAGAAGCCTTTCGCTAAGGCTGTTCTTGTGGAATTGGCAAAGGGATATTTGGAAGCCCATAGAGGGCTATGGTGAAAAAGGAAATATCTTCCATTTAAAACTGGAAAGAAGCTTTCTGAGAAACTGCTCTGTGCTCTGTCAATTCATCTCACAGAGTTACATCTTTCCCTTCAAGAAGCCTTTCGCTAAGGCTGTTCTTGTGGAATTGGCAAAGGGTTATTTGGAAGCCCATAGAGGGCTATGGTGAAAAAGGAAATATCTTCCGTGCAAAACTGGAAAGAAGCTTTCTGAGAAACTACTCTGTGTTCTGTGAATTCATCTCACAGAGTTACATCTTTCCCTTCAAGAAGCCTTTCGCTAAGGCTGTTCTTGTGTAATTGGCAAAAGGATATTTGGACGCCCATAGAGTTCTATGGTGAAAAAGGAAATATCTTCCGTTCAAAACTGGAAAGAAGCTTTCCGAGAAACTGCTCTGTGTTCTGGAAATTCATCTCACAGAGTTACATATTTCCCCTCAAGAAGCCTTTCGCTAAGCTGTTCTTGTGGAATTGGCAAAGGGATATTTGGAAGCCCATGGAGGGCTATGGTGAAAAAGGAAATATCTTCCGTTCAAAAATGGAAAGAAGCTTTCTGGGAAACTGCTCTATGTTCCGTTAATTCATCTCACAGAGATACATCTTTCCCTTCAAGAAGCCTTTCCCTATGGCTGTTCTTGTGGAATTGGCAAAGGGATATTTGGAAGCCCATAGAGGGCTATGTTGAAAAAGGAAATATCTTCCGTTCAAAACTGGAAGGAATCTTTCTGAGAAACTGCTCAGTGTTATGTTAATTCATCTCACAGTGTTACATCTTTCCCTTCAAGAAGCCTTTCGCTAAGGCTGTTCTTGTGGAATTGGCAAAGGGATATTTGGAAGCCCATAGAGGGTTATGGTGAAAAAGGAAATATCTTCCGTTCAAAACTGGAAAGAAGATTTCTGAGAAACTGCTCTGTGTTCTGTGAATTCATCTCACAGAGTTACATCTTTCCCTTCAAGAAACCTTTCGCTAAGGTTGTTCTTGTGGAATTGGGAAAGGGATATTTGGAAGCCAATAGAGGGTTATGGTGAAAAAGGAAATATCTTCCGTTCAAAACTGGAAAGAAGATTTCTGAGAAACTGCTCTGAGTTCTGTTAATTCATCTCACAGAGTTACATCTTTCAACTCAGGAAGCCTTTCGCTAAGGCTGTTCTTGTGTAATTGGCAAAGGGATATTTGGACGCCCGTAGATTTCTATGGTGGAAAAGGAAATATCTTCCGTTCAAAACTGGAAAGAAGCTTTCCGAGAAATTGCTCTGTGTTCTGTAAATTCATCTCACAGAGTTACATCTTTCCCCTCAAGAAGCCTTTCGCTAAGCTGTTCTTGTGGAATTGGCAAAGGGATATTTGGAAGCCCGTGGAGGGCTATGGTGAAAAAGGAAATATCTTCCGTTCAAAACTGGAAAGAATCTTTCTGAGAAACTGCTCTGTGTTCTGTAAATTCATCTCACAGAGTTACATCTTTCCCTTCAAGAAGCCTTTCGATAAGGCTGTTCTTGTGGAATTGGCAAAGGGATATTTGGAAACCCATAGAGGGCTATGGTGAAAAAGGAAATATCTTCCGTTCAAAACTGGAAAGAAGCTTTCTGAGAAACTGCTCTCTGTTCTGTTAATTCATCACACAGAGTTACATCTTTCCCTTCAAGAAGCGTTTCGCTAAGGCTGTTCTTGTGGAATTGGCAAAGGGATATTTGGAAGCCCATAGAGGGCTATGGTGAAAAAGGGAATACCTTTCGTTCAAAACTGGAAAGAAGCCTTCTGAGAAACTGCTCTGTGTTCTGTTAATTCATCTCACAGAGTTACATCTTTCCCTTTTAAAAGCCTTTCGCTAATGCTGTTCTTGTGGAATTGGCAAAGGGATATTTGGAAGCCCATAGAGGGCTATGGTGAAAAAGGAAATATCTTCCTTTCAAAACTGGAAGGAATCTTTCTGAGAAACTGCTAGGTGTTATGTTAATTCATCTCACAGGGTTACATCTTTCCCTTCAAGAAGCCTTTCGCTAAGGCTGTTCTTGTGGAATTGGCAAAGGGATATTTGGAAGCCCATAGAGGGCTATGGTGAAAAAGGAAATATCTTAAGTTCAAAACTGGAAAGAAGATTTCTGAGAAACTGCTCTGTGTTCTGTGAATTCATCTCACAGAGTTACATCTTTCCATTCAAGAAACCTTTCGCTAATGCTGTTCTTGTGGAATTGGGAAAGGGATATTAGGAAGCCAATAGAGGGCTATGGTGAAAAAGGAAATATCTTCCGTTCAAAACTGGAAAGAAGCGTTCTGAGAAACTGCTGTGTGTTCTATTAATTCATCTCACAGAGTTACATCTTTCCATTCAAGAAGCCTTTCGCTAAGGCTGTTCTTGTGGAATTGGCAAAGGGATATTTGGAAGCCCATAGAGGGCTATGTTGAAAAAGGAAATATCTTCCGTTCAAAACTGGAAAGAAGCTTTCTGAGAAACTGCTCTGTGTTCTGTTAATTCATCTCACAGAGTTACATCTTTCCCGTCAAGAAGCCTTTCGCTAAGGCTGTTCTTGTGGAATTGGCAAAGGGATATTTGGAAGCCCATAGAGGGCTATGGTGGAAAAGGAAATATCTTCCGTTCAAAACTATAAAGAAGCTTTCTGGGAAACTGCTCTATGTTCTGTTAATTCATCTCACAGAGATACATCTTTCCCTTCAAGAAGCCTTTCCCTATGGCTGTTCTTGTGGAATTGGCAAAGGGATATTTGGAAGCCCATAGAGGGCTATGGTGAAAAAGGAAATACCTTCCGTTCAAAACTGGAAGGAATCTTTCTGAGAAACTGCTCGGTGTTATGTTAATTCATCTCACAGGGTTACATCTTTCCCTTCAAGAAGCCTTTCGCTAAGGGTGTTCTTGTGGAATTGGCAAAGGGATATTTGGAAGCCCATAGAGGGCTATGGTGAAAAAGGAAATATCTTCCGTTCAAAACTGGAAAGAAGCTTTCTGAGAAACTGCTCTGTGTTCTGTGAATTCATCTCACAGAGTTACATCTTTCCCTTCAAGAAACCTTTCGCTAAGGCTGTTCTTGTGGAATTGGGAAAGGGATATTTGGAAGCCAATAGAGGGCTATTGTGAAAAAGGAAATATCTTCCGTTCAAAACGGGAAAGAAACTTTCTGAGAAACTGCTTTGTGTTCTGTTAATTCATCTCACAGAGTTACATCTTTCCATTCAAGAAGCCTTTCGCTAAGGCTGTTCTTGTGGAATTGGCAAAGCGATATTTGGAAGCCCATAGAGGGCTATGGTGAAAAAGGAAATATCTTCCGTTCAAAACTGGAAAGAAGCTTTCTGAGAAACTGCTCTGTGTTCTGTTAATTCATCTCACAGAGTTACATCTTTCCCGTCAAGAAGCCTTTCGCTAAGGCTGTTCTTCTGGAATTGGCAAAGGGATATTTGGAAGCCCATAGAGGGCTATGGTGGAAAAGGAAATATCTTCCGTTCAAAACTGGAAAGAAGCTTTCTGAGAAACTGCTCTGTGTTCTGTTAATTCATCTCACAGAGTTACATCCTTCCCTTCAAGAAGCCTTTCGCTAAACCTGTTCTTGTGGAATTGGCAAAGGGATATTTGGAAGCCCATAGAGGGCTATGGTGAAAAAGGAAATACCTTCCGTTCAAAACTGGAAAGAAGCCTTCTGAGAAACTGCTCTGTGTTCTGTTAATTCATCTGACAGAGTTACATCTTTCCCTTCAAGAAACCTTTCGCTAAGGCTGTTCTTGTGGAATTGGCAAAGGGATATTTGGAAGCCCATAGAGGGCTATGGTGAAAAAGGAAATACCTTCCGTTCAAAACTGGAAAGAAGCTTTCTGAGAAACTGCTCTGTGTTCTGTTAATTCATCTCACAGAGTTACATCTTTCCCTTCAAGAAGCCTTTCGCTAAGGCTGTTCTTGTGGTATTGGCAAAGGGATATTTGGAAGCCCATAGAGGGCTATGGTGAAAAAGGAAATATTTTCCATTCAAAACTGGAAAGAAGCTTTCTGAGAAACTGCTCTGTGTTCTGTTAATTCATCTCACAGAGTTACATCTTTCCCTTCAAGAAGCCTTTCGCTAAGGCTGTTCTTGTGGAATTGGCAAAGGGATATTTGGAAGCCCATAGAGGGCTATGGTGAAAAAGGAAATATCTTCCGTTCAAAACTGGAAAGAAGATTTCTGAGAAACTGCTCTGAGTTCTGTTAATTCATCTCACAGAGTTACATCTTTCAACTCAGGAAGCCTTTCGCTAAGGCTGTTCTTGTGAAATTGGCAAAGGGATATTTGGAAGCCCATAGAGGGCTATGGTGAAAAAGGAAATATCTTCCGTTCAAAACTGGAAAGAAGCTTTCTGAGAAACTGCTCTGTGTTCTCTTAATTCATCTCACAGAGTTACATCTTTCCCTTCAAGAAGCCTTTCGCTAAGGCTGTTCTTGTGGAATTGGCAAAGGGATATTTGGAAGCCCATAGAGGGCTATGGTGAAAAAGGAAATATCTTCCATTTAAAACTGGAAAGAAGCTTTCTGAGAAACTGCTCTGTGCTCTGTCAATTCATCTCACAGAGTTACATCTTTCCCTTCAAGAAGCCTTTCGCTAAGGCTGTTCTTGTGGAATTGGCAAAGGGTTATTTGGAAGCCCATAGAGGGCTATGGTGAAAAAGGAAATATCTTCGGTGCAAAACTGGAAAGAAGCTTTCTGAGAAACTACTCTGTGTTCTGTGAATTCATCTCACAGAGTTACATCTTTCCCTTCAAGAAGCCTTTCGCTAAGGCTGTTCTTGTGTAATTGGCAAAGGGATATTTGGACGCCCATAGAGTTCTATGGTGAAAAAGGAAATATCTTCCGTTCAAAACTGGAAAGAAGCTTTCCGAGAAACTGCTCTGTGTTCTGTAAATTCATCTCACAGAGTTACATATTTCCCCTCAAGAAGCCTTTCGCTAAGCTGTTCTTGTGGAATTGGCAAAGGGATATTTGGAAGCCCATGGAGGGCTATGGTGAAAAAGGAAATATCTTCCGTTCAAAACTGGAAAGAAGCTTTCTGAGAAACTGCTCAGTGTTATGTTAATTCATCTCACAGTGTTACATCTTTCCCTTCAAGAAGCCTTTCGCTAAGGCTGTTCTTGTGGAATTGGCAAAGGGATATTTGGAAGCCCATAGAGGGCTATGGTGAAAAAGGAAATATCTTCCGTTCAAAACTGGAAAGAAGATTTCTGAGAAACTGCTCTGTGTTCTGTGAATTCATCTCACAGAGTTACATCTTTCCCTTCAAGAAACCTTTCGCTAAGGCTGTTCTTGTGGAATTGGGAAAGGGATATTTGGAAGCCAATAGAGGGCTATGGTGAAAAAGGAAATATCTTCCGTTCAAAACTGGAAAGAAGCGTTCTGAGAAACTGCTGTGTGTTCTGTTAATTCATCTCACAGACTTACATCTTTCCATTCAAGAAGCCTTTCGCTAAGGCTGTTCTTGTGGAATTGGCAAAGGGATATTTGGAAGCCCATAGAGGGCTATGGTGAAAAAGGAAATATCTTCCGTTCAAAACTGGAAAGAAGCTTTCTGAGAAACTGCTCTGTGTTCTGTTAATTCATCTCACAGAGTTACATCTTTCCCGTCAAGAAGCCTTTCGCTAAGGCTGTTCTTGTGGAATTGGCAAAGGGATATTTGGAAGCCCATAGAGGGCTATGGTGGAAAAGGAAATATCTTCCGTTCAAAACGGGAAAGAAGCTTTCTGAGAAACTGCTCTGTGTTCTGTTAATTCATCTCACAGAGTTACATCTTTCCCTTCAAGAAGCCTTTCGCTAAACCTGTTCTTGTGGAATTGGCAAAGGGATATTTGGAAGCCCATAAAGGGCTATGGTGAAAAAGGAAATACCTTCCGTTCAAAACTGGAAATATGCCTTCTGAGAAACTGCTCTGTGTTCTGTTAATTCATCTGACAGAGTTACATCTTTCCCTTCAAAAAGCCTTTCGCTACGGCTGTTCTTGTGGAATTGGCAAAGGGATATTTGGAAGCCCATAGAGGGCTATGGTGAAAAAGGAAATACCTTCCGTTCAAAACTGAAAAAAAAGAAGCTTTCTGAGAAACTGCCCTGTGTTCTGTTAATTCATCTCACAGAGTTACATCTTTCCATTCAAGAAGCCTTTCGCTAAGGCTGTTCTTGTGGAATTGGCAAAGGGATATTTGGAATCCCATAGAGGGCTATGGTGAAAAAGGAAATATCTTCCATTCAAAACTGGAAAGAAGCTTTCTGAGAAACTGCTCTGTGTTCTTTTAATTCATCTCACAGAGTTACATCTTGCCCTTCAAGAAGCCTTTCGCTAAGGCTGTTCTTGTGGAATTGGCAAAGGGATATTTGGAAGCCCTTAGAGGGCTATGGTGAAAAAGGAAATATCTTCCGTTCAAAACTGGAAAGAAGCTTTCTGAGAAACTGCTCTGTGTTCTGTTAATTCATCACACAGAGTTACATCTTTCCCTTCAAGAATCCTTTCGCTAAGGTTGTACTTGTGGAATTGGCAAAGGGATATTTGGAAGCCCATAGAGGGCTATGGTGAAAAAAGAAATATCTTCCGTTCAAAACTAGAAAGAAGCTTTCTGAGAAACTGGTCTGTGTTCTGTTAATTCATCTCACAGAGTTACATCTTTCCCTTCAAGAAGCCTTTCGCTACGGCTGTTCTTTTGGAAATGGCAAAGGGATATTTGGAAGCCCATAGAGGGCTATGGTGAAAAAGGAAATATCTTCCGTTCAAAACGGGAAAGAAGCTTTCTGAGAAACTGGTCTGTGTTCTGTTAATTCATCTCACAGGGTTACATCTTTCCCTTCAGGAATCCGTTCGCTAAGGCTGTTCTTGTGGAATTGGCAAAGGGATATTTGGAAGCCCATAGAGGGCTATGGTGAAAAAGGAAATATCTTCCGTTCAAAACTGGAAAGAAGCTTTCTGAGAAACTGCTCTGTGTTCTGTGAATTCATCTCACAGAGTTACATCTTTCCCTTCAAGAAACCTTTCGCTAAGGCTGTTCTTGTGGAATTGGGAAAGGGATATTTGGAAGCCAATAGAGGGCTATGGTGAAAAAGGAAATATCTTCCGTTCAAAACGGGAAAGAAGCTTTCTGAGAAACTGCTTTGTGTTCTGTTAATTCATCTCACAGAGTTACATCTTTCCCGTCAAGAAGCCTTTCGCTAAGGCTGTTCTTGTGGAATTGGCAAAGGGATATTTGGAAGCCCATAGAGGGCTATGGTGAAAAAGGAAATATCTTCCGTTCAAAACTGGAAAGGAGCTTTCTGAGAAACTGCTCTGTGTTCTGTTAATTCATCTCACAGAGTTACATCCTTCCCTTCAAGAAGCCTTTCGCTAAACCTGTTCTTGTGGAATTGGCAAAGGGATATTGGGAAGCCCATAGAGGGCTATGGTGAAAAAGGAAATACCTTCCGTTCAAAACTGGAAAGAAGCCTTCTGAGAAACTGCTCTGTGTTCTGTTAATTCATCTCACAGAGTTACATCTTTCCCTTCAAGAAGCCTTTCGCTAAGGCTGTTCTTGTGGAATTGGCAAAGGGATATTTGGAAGCCCATAGAGGGCTATGGTGAAAAAGGAAATACCTTCCGTTCAAAACTGGAAAGAAGCTTTCTGAGAAACTGCTCTGTGTTCTGTTAATTCATCTCACAGAGTTACATCTTTCCCTTCAAGAAGCCTTTCGCTAAGGCTGTTCTTGTGGAATTGGCAAAGGGATATTTGGAAGCCCATAGAGGGCTATGGTGAAAAAGGAAATATTTTCCATTCAAAACTGGAAAGAAGCTTTCTGAGAAACTGCTCTGTGTTCTGTTAATTCATCTCACAGATTTACATCTTTCCCTTCAAGAAGCCTTTCGCTAAGGCTGTTCTTGTGGAACTGGCAAAGGGATATTTGGAAGCCCCTAGAGGGCTATGGTGAAAAAGGAAATATCTTCCGTTCAAAACTGGAAAGACGCTTTCTGAGAAACTGCTCTGTGTTCTGTTAATTCATCACACAGAGTTACATCTTTCCCTTCAAGAAGCCTTTCGCTAAGGCTGTTCTTGTGGAATTGGCAAAGGGATATTTGGAAGCCCATAGAGGGCTATGGTGAAAAAGGAAATATCTTCCGTTCAAAACTGGAAAGAAGATTTCTGAGAAACTGCTCTGAGTTCTCTTAATTCATCTCACAGAGTTACATCTTTCAACTCAGGAAGCCTTTCGCTAAGGCTGTTCTTGTGAAATTGGCAAAGGGATATTTGGAAGCCCATAGAGGGCTATGGTGAAAAAGGAAATATCTTCCGTGCAAAACTGGAAAGAAGCTTTCTGAGAAACTGCTCTGTGTTCTGTGAATTCATCTCACACAGTTACATCTTTCCCTTCAAGAAGCCTTTCGCTAAGGCTGTTCTTGTGGAATTGGCAAAGGGATATTTGGAAGCCCATAGAGGGCTATGGTGAAAAAGGAAATATCTTCCGTTCAAAACTGGAAAGAAGCTTTCTGAGAAACTGCTCTGTGTTCTGTGAATTCATCTCACAGAGTTACATCTTTCCCTTCAAGAAACCTTTCGCTAAGGCTGTTCTTGTGGAATTGGGAAAGGGATATTTGGAAGCCAATAGAGGGCTACGGTGAAAAAGGAAATATCTTCCGTTCAAAACGGGAAAGAAGCTTTCTGAGAAACTGCTTTGTGTCTGTTAATTCATCTCACAGAGTTACATCTTTCCATTCAAGAAGCCTTTCGCTAAGGCTGTTCTTGTGGAATTGGCAAAGGGATATTTGGAAGCCCATAGAGGGCTATGGTGAAAAAGGAAATATCTTCCGTTCAAAACTGGAAAGAAGCTTTCTGAGAAAATGCTCTGTGTTCTGTTAATTCATCTCACAGAGTTACATCTTTCCCGTCAAGAAGCCTTTCGCTAAGGCTGTTCTTGTGGAATTGGCAAAGGGATATTTGGAAGCCCATAGAGGGCTATGGTGGAAAAGGAAATATCTTCCGTTCAAAACTGGAAAGAAGCTTTCTGAGAAACTGCTCTGTGTTCTGTTAATTCATCTCACAGAGTTACATCCTTCCCTTCAAGAAGCCTTTCGCTAAACCTGTTCTTGTGGAATTGGCAAAGGGATATTTGGAAGCCCATAGAGGGCTATGGTGAAAAAGGAAATACCTTCCGTTCAAAACTGGAAAGAAGCCTTCTGAGAAACTGCTCTGTGTTCTGTTAATTCATCTGACAGAGTTACATCTTTCCCTTCAAGAAGCCTTTCGCTAAGGCTGTTCTTGTGGAATTGGCAAAGGGATATTTGGAAGCCCATAGAGGGCTATGGTGAAAAAGGAAATACCTTCCGTTCAAAACTGGAAAGAAGCTTTCTGAGAAACTGCTCTGTGTTCTGTTAATTCATCTCACAGAGTTACATCTTTCCCTTCAAGAAGCCTTTCGCTAAGGCTGTTCTTGTGGAATTGGCAAAGGGATATTTGGAAGCCCATAGAGGGCTATGGTGAAAAAGGAAATATTTTCCATTCAAAACTGGAAAGAAGCTTTCTGAGAAACTGCTCTGTGTTCTGTTAATTCATCTCACAGAGTTACATCTTTCCCTTCAAGAAGCGTTTCGCTAAGGCTGTTCTTGTGGAATTGGCAAAGGGATATTTGGAAGCCCCTAGAGGGCTATGGTGAAAAAGGAAATATCTTCCGTTCAAAACTGGAAAGAAGCTTTCTGAGAAACTGCTCTGTGTTCTGTTAATTCATCACACAGAGTTACATCTTTCCCTTCAAGAAGCCTTTCGCTAAGGCTGTTCTTGTGGAATTGGCAAAGGGATATTTGGAAGCCCATAGAGGGCTATGGTGAAAAAGGAAATATCTTCCGTTAAAAACTGGAAGGAATCTTTCTGAGAAACTGCTCGGTGTTAAGTTAATTCATCTCACAGGGTTACATCTTTCCCTTCAAGAAGCCTTTCGCTAAGGCTGTTCTTGTGGAATTGGCAAAGGGATATTTGGAAGCCCATAGAGGGCTATGGTGAAAAAGGAAATATCTTCCGTTCAAAACTGGAAAGAAGATTTCTGAGAAACTGCTCTGAGTTCTGTTAATTCATCTCACAGAGTTACATCTTTCCCTTCAAGAAGCCTTTCGCTAAGGCTGTTCTTGTGGAATTGGCAAAGGGATATTTGGAAGCCCATAGAGGGCTATGGTGAAAAAGGAAATATCTTCCGTTCAAAACTGGATAGAAGCTTTCTGTAAAACTGCTCTGTGTTCTGTTAATTCATCTCACAGAGTTACATCATTCCCTTCAAGAAGCCTTTCGCTAAGGCTGTTCTTGTGGAATTGGCAAAGGGATATTTGGAAGCCCATAGAGGGCTATGGTGGAAAAGGAAATATCTTCCGTTCAAAACTATAAAGAAGCTTTCTGGGAAACTCCTCTATGTTCTGTTAATTCATCTCACAGAGATACATCTTTCCCTTCAAGAAGCCTTTCCCTATGGCTGTTCTTGTGGAATTGGCAAAGGGATATTTGGAAGTCCATAGAGGGCTATGGTGAAAAAGGAAATACCTTCCTTTCAAAACTGGAAGGAATCTTTCTGAGAAACTGCTCGGTGTTATGTTAATTCATCTCACAGGGTTACATCTTTCCCTTCAAGAATCCTTTCGCTAAGGCTGTTCTTGTGGAATTGGCAAAGGGATATTTGGAAGCCCATAGAGGGCTATGGTGAAAAAGGAAATATCTTCCGTACAAAACTGGAAAGAAGCTTTCTGAGAAACTGCTCTGTGTTCTGTTAATTCATCACACAGAGTTACATCTTTCCCTTCAAGAAGCCTTTCGCTAAGGCTGTTCTTGTGGAATTGGCAAAGGGATATTTGGAAGCCCATAGAGGGCTATGGTGAAAAAGGAAATATCTTCCGTTCAAAACTGGAAAGAAGATTTCTGGGAAACTGCTCTGAGTTCTGTTAATTCATCTCACAGAGTTACATCTTTCCCTTCAAGAAGCCTTTCGCTAAGGCTGTTCTTGTGAAATTGGCAAAGGGATGTTTGGAAGCCCATAGAGGGCTATGGTGAAAAAGGAAATATCTTCCGTGCAAAACTGGAAAGAAGCTTTCTGAGAAACTACTCTGTGTTCTGTGAATTCATCTCACAGAGTTACATCTTTCCCTTCAAGAAGGCTTTCGCTAAGGCTGTTCTTGTGTAATTGGCAAAGGGATATTTGGACACCCATAGAGTTCTATGGTGAAAAAGGAAATATCTTCCGTTCAAAACTGGAAAGAAGCTTTCCGAGAAACTGCTCTGTGTTCTGTAAATTCATCTCACAGAGTTACATCTTTCCCCTCAAGAATCCTTTCGCTAAGCTGTTCTTGTGGAATTGGCAAGGGGATATTTGGAAGCCCATGGAGGGCTATGGTGAAAAAGGAAATATCTTCCGTTCAAAAATGGAAAGAAGCTTTCTGGGAAACTGCTCTATGTTCCGTTAATTCATCTCACAGAGATACATCTTTCCCTTCAAGAAGCCTTTCCCTATGGCTGTTCTTGTGGAATTGGCAAAGGGATATTTGGAAGCCCATAGAGGGCTATGGTGAAAAAGGAAATATCTTCCGTTCAAAACTGGAAGGAATCTTTCTGAGAAACTGCTCGGTGTTATGGTAATTCATCTTACAGTGTTACATCTTTCCCTTCAAGAAGCCTTTCGCTAAGGCTGTTCTTGTGGAATTGGCAAAGGGATATTTGGAAGCCCATAGAGGGCTATGGTGAAAAAGGAAATATCTTCCGTTCAAAACTGGAAAGAAGATTTCTGAGAAACTGCTCTGTGTTCTGTGAATTCATCTCACAGAGTTACATCTTTCCCTTCAAGAAACCTTTCGCTAAGGTTGTTCTTGTGGAATTGGGAAAGGGATATTTGGAAGCCAATAGAGGGCTATGGTGAAAAAGGAAATATCTTCCGTTCAAAACTGGAAAGAAGATTTCTGAGAAACTGCTCTGAGTTCTGTTAATTCATCTCACAGAGTTACATCTTTCAACTCAGGAAGCCTTTCGCTAAGGCTGTTCTTGTGAAATTGGCAAAGGGATATTTGGAAGCCCATAGAGGGCTATGGTGAAAAAGGAAATATCTTCCGTTCAAAACTGGAAAGAAGCTTTCTGAGAAACTGCTCTGTGTTCTGTTAATTCATCTCACAGAGTTACATCTTTCCCTTCAAGAAGCCTTTCGCTAAGGCTGTTCTTGTGGTATTGGCAAAGGGATATTTTGAAGCCCATAGAGGGCTATGGTGAAAAAGGAAATACCTTCTGTTCAAAACTGGAAAGAAGCCTTCTGAGAAACTGCTCTGTGTTCTGTTAATTCATCTCACAGAGTTACATCTTTCCCTTTTAAAAGCCTTTCGCTAATGCTGTTCTTGTGGAATTGGCAAAGGGATATTTGGAAGCCCATAGAGGGCTATGGTGAAAAAGGAAATATCTTCCTTTCAAAACTGGAAGGAATCTTTCTGAGAAACTGCTAGGTGTTATGGTAATTCATCTCACAGGGTTATATCTTTCCCTTCAAGAAGCCTTTCGCTAAGGCTGTTCTTGTGGAATTGGCAAAGGGATATTTGGAAGCCCATAGAGGGCTATGGTGAAAAAGGAAATATCTTCCGTTCAAAACTGGAAAGAAGCTTTCTGAGAAACTGCTCTGTGTTCTGTTAATTCATCTCACAGAGTTACATCCTTCCCTTCAAGAAGCCTTTCGCTAAGGCTGTTCTTGTGGAATTGGCAAAGGGATATTGGGAAGCCCATAGAGGGCTATGGTGAAAAAGGAAATACCTTCCGTTCAAAACTGGAAAGAAGCCTTCTGAGAAACTGCTCTGTGTTCTGTTAATTCATCTCACAGAGTTACATCTTTCCCTTCAAGAAGCCTTTCGCTAAGGCTGTTCTTGTGGAATTGGCAAAGGGATATTTGGAAGCCCATAGAGGGCTATGGTGAAAAAGGAAATACCTTCCGTTCAAAACTGGAAAGAAGCTTTCTGAGAAACTGCTCTGTGTTCTGTTAATTCATCTCACAGAGTTACATCTTTCCCTTCAAGAAGCCTTTCGCTAAGGCTGTTCTTGTGGAATTGGCAAAGGGATATTTGGAAGCCCATAGAGGGCTATGGTGAAAAAGGAAATATTTTCCATTCAAAACTGGAAAGAAGCTTTCTGAGAAACTGCTCTGTGTTCTGTTAATTCATCTCACAGATTTACATCTTTCCCTTCAAGAAGCCTTTCGCTAAGGCTGTTCTTGTGGAACTGGCAAAGGGATATTTGGAAGCCCCTAGAGGGCTATGGTGAAAAAGGAAATATCTTCCGTTCAAAACTGGAAAGACGCTTTCTGAGAAACTGCTCTGTGTTCTGTTAATTCATCACACAGAGTTACATCTTTCCCTTCAAGAAGCCTTTCGCTAAGGCTGTTCTTATGGAATTGGCAAAGGGATATTTGGAAGCCCATAGAGGGCTATTGTGAAAAAGGAAATATCTTCCGTTCAAAACTGGAAAGAAGATTTCTGAGAAACTGCTCTGAGTTCTCTTAATTCATCTCACAGAGTTACATCTTTCAACTCAGGAAGCCTTTCGCTAAGGCTGTTCTTGTGAAATTGGCAAAGGGATATTTGGAAGCCCATAGAGGGCTATGGTGAAAAAGGAAATATCTTCCGTGCAAAACTGGAAAGAAGCTTTCTGAGAAACTGCTCTGTGTTCTGTGAATTCATCTCACACAGTTACATCTTTCCCTTCAAGAAGCCTTTCGCTAAGGCTGTTCTTGTGGAATTGGCAAAGGGATATTTGGAAGCCCATAGAGGGCTATGGTGAAAAAGGAAATATCTTCCGTTCAAAACTGGAAAGAAGCTTTCTGAGAAACTGCTCTGTGTTCTGTGAATTCATCTCACAGAGTTACATCTTTCCCTTCAAGAAACCTTTCGCTAAGGCTGTTCTTGTGGAATTGGGAAAGGGATATTTGGAAGCCAATAGAGGGCTACGGTGAAAAAGGAAATATCTTCCGTTCAAAACGGGAAAGAAGCTTTCTGAGAAACTGCTTTGTGTCTGTTAATTCATCTCACAGAGTTACATCTTTCCATTCAAGAAGCCTTTCGCTAAGGCTGTTCTTGTGGAATTGGCAAAGGGATATTTGGAAGCCCATAGAGGGCTATGGTGAAAAAGGAAATATCTTCCGTTCAAAACTGGAAAGAAGCTTTCTGAGAAAATGCTCTGTGTTCTGTTAATTCATCTCACAGAGTTACATCTTTCCCGTCAAGAAGCCTTTCGCTAAGGCTGTTCTTGTGGAATTGGCAAAGGGATATTTGGAAGCCCATAGAGGGCTATGGTGGAAAAGGAAATATCTTCCGTTCAAAACTGGAAAGAAGCTTTCTGAGAAACTGCTCTGTGTTCTGTTAATTCATCTCACAGAGTTACATCCTTCCCTTCAAGAAGCCTTTCGCTAAACCTGTTCTTGTGGAATTGGCAAAGGGATATTTGGAAGCCCATAGAGGGCTATGGTGAAAAAGGAAATACCTTCCGTTCAAAACTGGAAAGAAGCCTTCTGAGAAACTGCTCTGTGTTCTGTTAATTCATCTGACAGAGTTACATCTTTCCCTTCAAGAAGCCTTTCGCTAAGGCTGTTCTTGTGGAATTGGCAAAGGGATATTTGGAAGCCCATAGAGGGCTATGGTGAAAAAGGAAATACCTTCCGTTCAAAACTGGAAAGAAGCTTTCTGAGAAACTGCTCTGTGTTCTGTTAATTCATCTCACAGAGTTACATCTTTCCCTTCAAGAAGCCTTTCGCTAAGGCTGTTCTTGTGGAATTGGCAAAGGGATATTTGGAAGCCCATAGAGGGCTATGGTGAAAAAGGAAATATTTTCCATTCAAAACTGGAAAGAAGCTTTCTGAGAAACTGCTCTGTGTTCTGTTAATTCATCTCACAGAGTTACATCTTTCCCTTCAAGAAGCGTTTCGCTAAGGCTGTTCTTGTGGAATTGGCAAAGGGATATTTGGAAGCCCCTAGAGGGCTATGGTGAAAAAGGAAATATCTTCCGTTCAAAACTGGAAAGAAGCTTTCTGAGAAACTGCTCTGTGTTCTGTTAATTCATCACACAGAGTTACATCTTTCCCTTCAAGAAGCCTTTCGCTAAGGCTGTTCTTGTGGAATTGGCAAAGGGATATTTGGAAGCCCATAGAGGGCTATGGTGAAAAAGGAAATATCTTCCGTTAAAAACTGGAAGGAATCTTTCTGAGAAACTGCTCGGTGTTAAGTTAATTCATCTCACAGGGTTACATCTTTCCCTTCAAGAAGCCTTTCGCTAAGGCTGTTCTTGTGGAATTGGCAAAGGGATATTTGGAAGCCCATAGAGGGCTATGGTAAAAAAGGAAATATCTTCCGTTCAAAACTGGAAAGAAGATTTCTCAGAAACTGCTCTGAGTTCTGTTAATTCATCTCACAGAGTTACATCTTTCCCTTCAAGAAGCCTTTCGCTAAGGCTGTTCTTGTGGAATTGGCAAAGGGATATTTGGAAGCCCATAGAGGGCTATGGTGAAAAAGGAAATATCTTCCGTTCAAAACTGGATAGAAGCTTTCTGTAAAACTGCTCTGTGTTCTGTTAATTCATCTCACAGAGTTACATCATTCCCTTCAAGAAGCCTTTCGCTAAGGCTGTTCTTGTGGAATTGGCAAAGGGATATTTGGAAGCCCATAGAGGGCTATGGTGGAAAAGGAAATATCTTCCGTTCAAAACTATAAAGAAGCTTTCTGGGAAACTCCTCTATGTTCTGTTAATTCATCTCACAGAGATACATCTTTCCCTTCAAGAAGCCTTTCCCTATGGCTGTTCTTGTGGAATTGGCAAAGGGATATTTGGAAGTCCATAGAGGGCTATGGTGAAAAAGGAAATACCTTCCTTTCAAAACTGGAAGGAATCTTTCTGAGAAACTGCTCGGTGTTATGTTAATTCATCTCACAGGGTTACATCTTTCCCTTCAAGAATCCTTTCGCTAAGGCTGTTCTTGTGGAATTGGCAAAGGGATATTTGGAAGCCCATAGAGGGCTATGGTGAAAAAGGAAATATCTTCCGTTCAAAACTGGAAAGAAGCTTTCTGAGAAACTGCTCTGTGTTCTGTTAATTCATCACACAGAGTTACATCTTTCCCTTCAAGAAGCCTTTCGCTAAGGCTGTTCTTGTGGAATTGGCAAAGGGATATTTGGAAGCCCATAGAGGGCTATGGTGAAAAAGGAAATATCTTCCGTTCAAAACTGGAAAGAAGATTTCTGAGAAACTGCTCTGAGTTCTGTTAATTCATCTCACAGAGTTACATCTTTCCCTTCAAGAAGCCTTTCGCTAAGGCTGTTCTTGTGAAATTGGCAAAGGGATGTTTGGAAGCCCATAGAGGGCTATGGTGAAAAAGGAAATATCTTCCGTGCAAAACTGGAAAGAAGCTTTCTGAGAAACTACTCTGTGTTCTGTGAATTCATCTCACAGAGTTACATCTTTCCCTTCAAGAAGGCTTTCGCTAAGGCTGTTCTTGTGTAATTGGCAAAGGGATATTTGGACACCCATAGAGTTCTATGGTGAAAAAGGAAATATCTTCCGTTGAAAACTGGAAAGAAGCTTTCCGAGAAACTGCTCTGTGTTCTGTAAATTCATCTCACAGAGTTACATCTTTCCCCTCAAGAATCCTTTCGCTAAGCTGTTCTTGTGGAATTGGCAAGGGGATATTTGGAAGCCCATGGAGGGCTATGGTGAAAAAGGAAATATCTTCCGTTCAAAAATGGAAAGAAGCTTTCTGGGAAACTGCTCTATGTTCCGTTAATTCATCTCACAGAGATACATCTTTCCCTTCAAGAAGCCTTTCCCTATGGCTGTTCTTGTGGAATTGGCAAAGGGATATTTGGAAGCCCATAGAGGGCTATGGTGAAAAAGGAAATATCTTCCGTTCAAAACTGGAAGGAATCTTTCTGAGAAACTGCTCGGTGTTATGGTAATTCATCTTACAGTGTTACATCTTTCCCTTCAAGAAGCCTTTCGCTAAGGCTGTTCTTGTGGAATTGGCAAAGGGATATTTGGAAGCCCATAGAGGGCTATGGTGAAAAAGGAAATATCTTCCGTTCAAAACTGGAAAGAAGATTTCTGAGAAACTGCTCTGTGTTCTGTGAATTCATCTCACAGAGTTACATCTTTCCCTTCAAGAAACCTTTCGCTAAGGTTGTTCTTGTGGAATTGGGAAAGGGATATTTGGAAGCCAATAGAGGGCTATGGTGAAAAAGGAAATATCTTCCGTTCAAAACTGGAAAGAAGATTTCTGAGAAACTGCTCTGAGTTCTGTTAATTCATCTCACAGAGTTACATCTTTCAACTCAGGAAGCCTTTCGCTAAGGCTGTTCTTGTGAAATTGGCAAAGGGATATTTGGAAGCCCATAGAGGGCTATGGTGAAAAAGGAAATATCTTCCGTTCAAAACTGGAAAGAAGCTTTCTGAGAAACTGCTCTGTGTTCTGTTAATTCATCTCACAGAGTTACATCTTTCCCTTCAAGAAGCCTTTCGCTAAGGCTGTTCTTGTGGTATTGGCAAAGGGATATTTTGAAGCCCATAGAGGGCTATGGTGAAAAAGGAAATACCTTCTGTTCAAAACTGGAAAGAAGCCTTCTGAGAAACTGCTCTGTGTTCTGTTAATTCATCTCACAGAGTTACATCTTTCCCTTTTAAAAGCCTTTCGCTAATGCTGTTCTTGTGGAATTGGCAAAGGGATATTTGGAAGCCCATAGAGGGCTATGGTGAAAAAGGAAATATCTTCCTTTCAAAACTGGAAGGAATCTTTCTGAGAAACTGCTAGGTGTTATGGTAATTCATCTCACAGGGTTATATCTTTCCCTTCAAGAAGCCTTTCGCTAAGGCTGTTCTTGTGGAATTGGCAAAGGGATATTTGGAAGCCCATAGAGGGCTATGGTGAAAAAGGAAATATCTTAAGTTCAAAACTGGAAAGAAGATTTCTGAGAAACTGCTCTGTGTTCTGTGAATTCATCTCACAGAGTTACATCTTTCCCTTCAAGAAACCTTTCGCTAATGGTGTTCTTGTGGAATTGGGAAAGGGATATTAGGAAGCCAATAGAGGGCTATGGTGGAAAAGGAAATATCTTCCGTTCAAAACTATAAAGAAGCTTTCTGGGAAACTGCTCTATGTTCTGTTAATTCATCTCACAGAGATACATCTTTCCCTTCAAGAAGCCTTTCCCTATGGCTGTTCTTGTGGAATTGGCAAAGGGATATTTGGAAGCCCATAGAGGGTTGTGGTGAAAACGGAAATACGTTCCGTTCAAAACTGGAAGGAATCTTTCTGAGAAACTGCTCGGTGTTATGTTAATTCATCTCACAGGGTTACATCTTTCCCTTCAAGAAGCCTTTCGCTAAGGCTGTTCTTGTGGAATTGGCAAAGGGATATTTGGAAGCCCATAGAGGGCTATGGTGAAAAAGGAATTATCTTCCGTTCAAAACTGGAAAGAAGCTTTCTGAGAAACTGCTCTGTGTTCTGTGAATTCATCTCACAGAGTTACATCTTTCCCTTCAAGAAACCTTTCGCTAAGGCTGTTCTTGTGGAATTGGGAAAGGGATATTTGGAAGCCAATAGAGGGCTACGGTGAAAAAGGAAATATCTTCCGTTCAAAACGGGAAAGAAGCTTTCTGAGAAACTGCTTTGTGTTCTGTTAATTCATCTCACAGAGTTACATCTTTCCATTCAAGAAGCCTTTCGCTAAGGCTGTTCTTGTGGAATTGGCAAAGGGATATTTGGAAGCCCATAGAGGGCTATGGTGAAAAAGGAAATATCTTCCGTTCAAAACTGGAAAGAAGCTTTCTGAGAAACTGCTCTGTGTTCTGTTAATTCATCTCACAGAGTTACATCTTTCCCGTCAAGAAGCCTTTCGCTAAGGCTGTTCTTGTGGAATTGGCAAAGGGATATTTGGAAGCCCATAGAGGGCTATGGTGGAAAAGGAAATATCTTCCGTTCAAAACTGGAAAGAAGCTTTCTGAGAAACTGCTCTGTGTTCTGTTAATTCATCTCACAGAGTTACATCCTTTCCTTCAAGAAGCCTTTCGCTAAACCTGTTCTTGTGGAATTGGCAAAGGGATATTTGGAAGCCCATAGAGGGCTATGGTGAAAAAGGAAATACCTTCCGTTCAAAACTGGAAAGAAGCCTTCTGAGAAACTGCTCTGTGTTCTGTTAATTCATCTGACAGAGTTACATCTTTCCCTTCAAGAAGCCTTTCGCTAAGGCTGTACTTGTGGAATTGGCAAATGGATATTTGGAAGCCCATAGAGGGCTATGGTGAAAAAGGAAATACCTTCCGTTCAAAACTGGAAAGAAGCTTTCTGAGAAACTGCTCTGTGTTCTGTTAATTCATCTCACAGAGTTACATCTTTCCCTTCAAGAAGCCTTTCGCTAAGACTGTTCTTGTGGAATTGGCAAAGGGATATTTGGAAGCCCATAGAGGGCTATGGTGAAAAAGGAAATATTTTCCATTCAAAACTGGAAAGAAGCTTTCTGAGAAACTGCTCTGTGTTCTGTTAATTCATCTCACAGAGTTACATCTTTCCCTTCAAGAAGCCTTTCGCTAAGGCTGTTCTTGTGGAATTGGCAAAGGGATATTTGGAAGCCCCTAGAGGGCTATGGTGAAAAAGGAAATATCTTCCGTTCAAAACTGGAAAGAAGCTCTCTGAGAAACTGCTCTGTGTTCTGTTAATTCATCACACAGAGTTACATCTTTCCCTTCAAGAAACCTTTCGCTAAGGCTGTTCTTGTGGAATTGGCAAAGGGATATTTGGAAGCCCATAGAGGGCTATGGTGAAAAAGGAAATATCTTCCGTTCAAAACTGGGAAGAAGATTTCTGAGAAACTGCTCTGAGTTCTGTTAATTCATCTCACAGAGTTACATCTTTCAACTCAGGAAGCCTTTCGATAAGGCTGTTTTTGTGGAATTGGGAAAGGGATATTTGGAAGCCCATAGAGGGCTATGGTGAAAAAGGAAATATCTTCCGTGCAAAACTGGAAAGAAGCTTTCTGAGAAACTACTCTGTGTTCTGTGAATTCATCTCACAGAGTTACATCTTTCCCTTCAAGAAGCCTTTCGCTAAGGCTGTTCTTGTGTAATTGGCAAAGGGATATTTGGACGCCCATAGAGTTCTATGGTGAAAAAGGAAATATCTTCCGTTCAAAACTGGAAAGAAGCTTTCAGAGAAACTGCTCTGTGTTCTGTAAATTCATCTCACAGAGTTACATCTTTCCCCTCAAGAAGCCTTTCGCTAAGCTGTTCTTGTGGAATTGGCAAAGGGATATTTGGAAGCCCATGGAGGGCTATGGTGAAAAAGGAAATATCTTCCGTTCAAAAATGGAAAGAAGCTTTCTGGGAAACTGCTCTATGTTCCGTTAATTCATCTCACAGAGATACATCTTTCCCTTCAAGAAGCCTTTCCCTATGGCTGTTCTTGTGGAATTGGCAAAGGGATATTTGGAAGCCCATAGAGGGCTATGGTGAAAAAGGAAATATCTTCCGTTCAAAACTGGAAGGAATCTTTCTGAGAAACTGCTCGGTGTTATGTTAATTCATCTTACAGTGTTACATCTTTCCCTTCAAGAAGCCTTTTGCTAAGGCTGTTCTTGTGGAATTGGCAAAGGGATATTTGGAAGCCCATAGAGGGCTATGGTGAAAAAAGAAATATCTTCCGTTCAAAACTGGAAAGAAGATTTCTGAGAAACTGCTCTGTGTTCTGTGAATTCATCTCACAGAGTTACATCTTTCCCTTCAAGAAACCTTTCGCTAAGGTTGTTCTTGTGGAATTGGGAAAGGGATATTTGGAAGCCAATAGAGGGCTATGGTGAAAAAGGAAATATCTTCCGTTCAAAACTGGAAAGAAGATTTCTGAGAAACTGCTCTGTGTTCTGTTAATTCATCTCACAGAGTTACATCTTTCCCTTTTAAAAGCCTTTCGCTAATGCTGTTCTTGTGGAATTGGCAAAGGGATATTTGGAAGCCCATAGAGGGCTATGTTGAAAAAGGAAATATCTTCCTTTCAAAACTGGAAGGAATCTTTCTGAGAAACTGCTAGGTGTTATGGTAATTCATCTCACAGGGTTACATCTTTCCCTTCAAGAAGCCTTTCGCTAAGGCTGTTCTTGTGGAATTGGCAAAGGGATATTTGGAAGCCCATAGAGGGCTATGGTGAAAAAGGAAATATCTTAAGTTCAAAACTCGAAAGAAGATTTCTGAGAAACTGCTCTGTGTTCTGTGAATTCATCTCACAGAGTTACATCTTTCCCTTCAAGAAACCTTTCGCTAATGCTGTTCTTGTGGAATTGGGAAAGGGATATTAGGAAGCCAATAGAGGGCTATGGTGAAAAAGGAAATATCTTCCGTTCAAAACTGGAAAGAAGCGTTCTGAGAAACTGCTGTGTGTTCTGTTAATTCATCTCACAGAGTTACATCTTTCCATTCAAGAAGCCTTTCGCTAAGGCTGTTCTTGTGGAATTGGCAAAGGGATATTTGGAAGCCCATAGAGGGCTATGGTGAAAAAGGAAATATCTTCCGTTCAAAACTGGAAAGAAGCCTTCTGAGAAACTGCTCTGTGTTCTGTTAATTCATCTGACAGAGTTACATCTTTCCCTTCAAGAAGCCTTTCTCTAAGGCTGTTCTTTTGGAATTGGCAAAGGGATATTTGGAAGCCCATAGAGGGCTATGGTGAAAAAGGAAATACAATCCGTTCAAAACTGGAAAGAAGCTTTCTAAGAAACTGCTCTGTGTTCTGTTAATTCATCTCACAGAGTTACATCTTTCCCTTCAAGAAGCCTTTCGCTAAGGCTGTTCTTGTGGAATTGGCAAAGGGATATTTGGAAGCCCATAGAGGGCTACGGTGAAAAAGGAAATATTTTCTTTTCAAAACTGGAAAGAAGCTTTCTGAGAAACTGCTCTGTGTTCTGTTAATTCATCTCACAGAGTTACATCTTTCCCTTCAAGAAGCCTTTCGCTAAGGCTGTTCTTGTGGAATTGGCAAAGGGATATTTGGAAGCCCCTAGAGGGCTATGGTGAAAAAGGAAATATCTTCCGTTCAAAACTGGAAAGAAGCTTTCTGAGAAACTGCTCTATGTTCTGTTTATTCATCACACAGAGTTACATCTTTCCCTTCATGAAGCCTTTCGCTAAGGCTGTTCTTGTGGAAATGGCAAAGGGATATTTGGAAGCCCATAGAGGGCTATGGTGAAAAAGGAAATACCTTCCGTTCAAAACTGGAAAGAAGATTTCTGAGAAACTGCTCTGAGTTCTGTTAATTCATCTCACAGAGTTACATCTTTCAACTCAGGAAGCCTTTCGCTAAGGCTGTTCTTGTGAAATTGGCAAAGGGATATTTGGAAGCCCATAGAGGGCTATGGTGAAAAAGGAAATATCTTCCGTTCAAAACTGGAAAGAAGCTTTCTGAGAAACTGCTCTGTGTTCTGTTAATTCATCTCACAGAGTTACATCTTTCCCTTCAAGAAGCCTTTCGCTAAGGCTGTTCTTGTGGAATTGGCAAAGGGATATTTGGAAGCCCATAGAGGGCTATGGTGAAAAAGGAAATATCTTCCATTTAAAACTGGAAAGAACCTTTCTGAGAAACTGCTCTGTGTTCTGTCAATTCATCTCACAGAGTTACATCTTTCCCTTCAAGAAGCCTTTCGCTAACGCTGTTCTTGTAGAATTGGCAAAGGGATATTTGGAAGCCCATAGAGGGCTATGGTGAAAAAGGAAATATCTTCCGTTCAAAACTGGAAAGAAGATTTCTGAGAAACTGCTCTGTGTTCTGTGAATTCATCTCACAGAGTTACATCTTTCCCTTCAAGAAACCTTTCGCTAAGGCTGTTCTTGTGGAATTGGGAAAGGGATATTTGGAAGCCAATAGAGGCCTATGGTGAAAAAGGAAATATCTTCCGTTCAAAACTGGAAAGAAGCGTTCTGAGAAACTGCTGTGTGTTCTGTTAATTCATCTCACAGAGTTACATCTTTCCATTCAAGAAGCCTTTCGCTAAGGCTGTTCTTGTGGAATTGGCAAAGGGATATTTGGAAGCCCATAGAGGGCTATGGTGAAAAAGGAAATATCTTCCGTTCAAAACTGGAAAGAAGCTTTCTGAGAAACTGCTCTGTGTTCTGTTAATTCATCTCACAGAGTTACATCTTTCCCGTCAAGAAGCCTTTCGCTAAGGCTGTTCTTGTGGAATTGGCAAAGGGATATTTGGAAGCCCATAGAGGGCTATGGTGGAAAAGGAAATATCTTCCGTTCAAAACTGGAAAGAAGCTTTCTGAGAAACTGCTCTGTGTTCTGTTAATTCATCTCACAGAGTTACATCTTTCCCTTCAAGAAGCCTTTCGCTAAACCTGTTCTTGTGGAATTGGCAAAGGGATATTTGGAAGCCCATAAAGGGCTATGGTGAAAAAGGAAATACCTTCCGTTCAAAACTGGAAAGATGCCTTCTGAGAAACTGCTCTGTGTTCTGTTAATTCATCTGACAGAGTTACATCTTTCCCTTCAAGAAGCCTTTCGCTAAGGCTGTTCTTGTGGAATTGGCAAAGGGATATTTGGAAGCCCATAGAGGGCTATGGTGAAAAAGGAAATACCTTCCGTTCAAAACTGAAAAAAAAGAAGCTTTCTGAGAAACTGCTCTGTGTTCTGTTAATTCATCTCACAGAGTTACATCTTTCCCTTCAAGAAGCCTTTCGCTAAGGCTGTTCTTGTGGAATTGGCAAAGGGATATTTGGAATCCCATAGAGGGCTATGGTGAAAAAGGAAATATCTTCCATTCAAAACTGGAAAGAAGCTTTCTGAGAAACTGCTCTGTGTTCTGTTAATTCATCTCACAGAGTTACATCTTGCCCTTCAAGAAGCCTTTCGCTAAGGCTGTTCTTGTGGAATTGGCAAAGGGATATTTGGAAGCCCTTAGAGGGCTATGGTGAAAAAGGAAATATCTTCCGTTCAAAACTGGAAACAAGCTTTCTGAGAAACTGCTCTGTGTTCTGTTAATTCATCACACAGAGTTACATCTTTCCCTTCAAGAATCCTTTCGCTAAGGCTGTACTTGTGGAATTGGCAAAGGGATATTTGGAAGCCCATAGAGGGCTATGGTGAAAAAAGAAATATCTTCCGTTCAAAACTAGAAAGAAGCTTTCTGAGAAACTGGTCTGTGTTCTGTTAATTCATCTCACAGAGTTACGTCTTTCCCTTCAAGAAGCCTTTCGCTACGGCTGTTCTTGTAGAAATGGCAAAGGGATATTTGGAAGCCCATAGAGGGCTATGGTGAAAAAGGAAATATCTTCCCTTCAAAACGGGAAAGAAGCTTTCTGAGAAACTGCTCTGTGTTCTGTTAATTCATCTCACAGAGTTACATCTTTCCCTTCAAGAAGCCTTTCGCTAAGGCTGTTCTTGTGGAATTGGCAAAGGGATATTTGGAAGCCCATAGAGGGCTATGGTGAAAAAGGAAATATCTTCCGTTCAAAACTGGATAGAAGCTTTCTGTAAAACTGCTCTGTGTTCTGTTAATTCATCTCACAGAGTTACATCATTCCCTTCAAGAAGCCTTTCGCTAAGGCTGTTCTTGTGGAATTGGCAAAGGGATATTTGGAAGCCCATAGAGGGCTATGGTGAAAAAGGAAATATCTTCCGTGCAAAACTGGAAAGAAGCTTTCTGAGAAACTACTCTGTGTTCTGTGAATTCATCTCACAGAGTTACATCTTTCCCTTCAAGAAGCCTTTCGCTAAGGCTGTTCTTGTGTAATTGGCAAAGGGATATTTGGACGCCCATAGATGGCTATGGTGAAAAAGGAAATATCTTCCGTTCAAAACTGGAAAGAAGCTTTCCGAGAAACTGCTCTGTGTTCTGTAAATTCATCTCACAGAGTTACATCTTTCCCCACAAGAAGCCTTTCGCTAAGCTGTTCTTGTGGAAATGGCAAAGGGATATTTGGAAGCCCATGGAGGGCTATGGTGAAAAAGGAAATATCTTCCGTTCAAAAATGGAAAGAAGCTTTCTGGGAAACTGCTCTGTGTTCTGTTAATTCATCTCACAGAGATACATCTTTCCCTTCAAGAAGCCTTTCCCTATGGCTGTTCTTGTGGAATTGGCAAAGGGATATTTGGAAGCCCATAGAGGGCTATGGTGAAAAAGGAAATATCTTCCTTTCAAAACTGGAAGGAATCTTTCTGAAAAACTGCTCGGTGTTATGTTAATTCATCTCACAGGGTTACATCTTTCCCTTCAAGAAGCCTTTCGCTAAGGCTGTTCTTGTGGAATTGGCAAAGGGATATTTGGAAAGCCATAGAGGGCTATGGTGAAAAAGGAAATATCTTCCGTTCAAAACTGGAAAGAAGCTTTCTGAGAAACTGCTCTCTGTTCTGTTAGTTCATCACACAGAGTTACATCTTTCCCTTCAAGAAGCCTTTCGCTAAGGCTGTTCTTGTGGAATTGGCAAAGGGATATTTGGAAGCCCATAGAGGGCTATGGTGAAAAAGGAAATATCTTCCGTGCAAAACTGGAAAGAAGCTTTCTGAGAAACTACTCTGTGTTCTGTGAATTCATCTCACAGAGTTACATCATTCCCTTCAAGAAGCCTTTCGCTAAGGCTGTTCTTGTGGAAATGGCAAAGGGATATTTGGAATCCCATAGAGGGCTATGGTGAAAAAGGAAATATCTTCCATTCAAAACTGGAAAGAAGCTTTCTGAGAAACTGCTCTGTGTTCTGTTAATTCATCTCACAGAGTTACATCTTGCCCTTCAAGAAGCCTTTCGCTAAGGCTGTTCTTGTGGAATTGGCAAAGGGATATTTGGAAGCCCTTAGAGGGCTATGGTGAAAAAGGAAATATCTTCCGTTCAAAACTGGAAACAAGCTTTCTGAGAAACTGCTCTGTGTTCTGTTAATTCATCACACAGAGTTACATCTTTCCCTTCAAGAATCCTTTCGCTAAGGCTGTACTTGTGGAATTGGCAAAGGGATATTTGGAAGCCCATAGAGGGCTATGGTGAAAAAAGAAATATCTTCCGTTCAAAACTAGAAAGAAGCTTTCTGAGAAACTGGTCTGTGTTCTGTTAATTCATCTCACAGAGTTACGTCTTTCCCTTCAAGAAGCCTTTCGCTACGGCTGTTCTTGTGGAAATGGCAAAGGGATATTTGGAAGCCCATAGAGGGCTATGGTGAAAAAGGAAATATCTTCCCTTCAAAACGGGAAAGAAGCTTTCTGAGAAACTGCTCTGTGTTCTGTTAATTCATCTCACAGAGTTACATCTTTCCCTTCAAGAAGCCTTTCGCTAAGGCTGTTCTTGTGGAATTGGCAAAGGGATATTTGGAAGCCCATAGAGGGCTATGGTGAAAAAGGAAATATCTTCCGTTCAAAACTGGATAGAAGCTTTCTGTAAAACTGCTCTGTGTTCTGTTAATTCATCTCACAGAGTTACATCATTCCCTTCAAGAAGCCTTTCGCTAAGGCTGTTCTTGTGGAATTGGCAAAGGGATATTTGGAAGCCCATAGAGGGCTATGTTGAAAAAGGAAATATCTTCCGTTCAAAACTGGAAAGAAGCTTTCTGAGAAACTGCTCTGAGTTCTGTTAATTCATCTCACAGAGTTACATCTTTCCCGTCAAGAAGCCTTTCGCTAAGGCTGTTCTTGTGAAATTGGCAAAGGGATATTTGGAAGCCCATAGATGGCTATGGTGAAAAAGGAAATATCTTCCGTTCAAAACTGGAAAGAAGCTTTCTGAGAAACTGCTCTGTGTTCTGTTAATTCATCTCACAGAGTTACATCTTTCCCTTCAAGAAGCCTTTCGCTAAGGCTGTTCTTGTGGAATTGGCAAAGGGATATTTGGAAGCCCATAGATGGCTATGGTGAAAAAGGAAATATCTTCCGTTCAAAACTGGAAAGAATCTTTCTGAGAAACTGCTCTGTGTTCTGTAAATTCATCTCACAAAGTTACATCTTTCCCTTCAAGAAGCCTTCCGTTAAGGCTGTTCTTGTGGAATTGGCAAAGGGATATTTGGAAACCCATAGAGGGCTATGGTGAAAAAGGAAATATCTTCCGTTCAAAACTGGAAAGAAGCTTTCTCAGAGACTGCTCTCTGTTCTGTTAATTCATCACACAGAGTTACATCTTTCCCTTCAAGAAGCCTTTCGCTATGGCTGTTCTTGTGGAATTGGCAAACGGATATTTTGAAGCCCATAGAGGGCTATGGTGAAAAAGGAAATACCTTCCGTTCAAAACTGGAAAGAAGCCTTCTGAGAAACTGCTCTGTGTTCTGTTAATTCATCTCACAGAGTTACATCTTTCCCTTTTAAAAGCCTTTCGCTAATGCTGTTCTTGTGGAATTGGCAAAGGGATATTTGGAAGCACATAGAGGGCTATGGTGAAAAAGGAAATATCTTCCGTTCAAAACTGGAAAGAAGCTTTCTGAGAAACTGCTCTGTGTTCTGTTAATTCATCTCACAGAGTTACATCTTTCCCTTCAAGAAGCCTTTCGCTAAGGCTGTTCTTGTGTAATTGGCAAAGGGATATTTGGAAGCCCATAGAGGGCTATGGTGAAAAAGGAAATATCTTCCGTGCAAAACTGGAAAGAAGCTTTCTGAGAAACTACTCTGTGTTCTGTGAATTCATCTCACAGAGTTACATCTTTCCCTTCAAGAAGCCTTTCGCTAAGGCTGTTCTTGTGTAATTGGCAAAGGGATATTTGGACGCCCATAGATGGCTATGGTGAAAAAGGAAATATCTTCCGTTCAAAACTGGAAGGAATCTTTCTGAGAAACTGCTCGGTGTTATGTTAATTCATCTCACAGGGTTACATCTTTCCCTTCAAGAAGCCTTTCGCTAAGGCTGTTCTTGTGGAATTGGCAAAGGGATATTTGGAAAGCCATAGAGGGCTATGGTGAAAAAGGAAATATCTTCCGTTCAAAACTGGAAAGAAGCTTTCTGAGAAACTGCTCTCTGTTCTGTTAGTTCATCACACAGAGTTACATCTTTCCCTTCAAGAAGCCTTTCGCTAAGGCTGTTCTTGTGGAATTGGCAAAGGGATATTTGGAAGCCCATAGAGGGCTATGGTGAAAAAGGAAATATCTTCCGTGCAAAACTGGAAAGAAGCTTTCTGAGAAACTACTCTGTGTTCTGTGAATTCATCTCACAGAGTTACATCATTCCCTTCAAGAAGCCTTTCGCTAAGGCTGTTCTTGTGGAATTGGCAAAGGGATATTTGGACGCCCATAGATTTCTATGGTGAAAAAGGAAATATCTTCCGTTCAAAACTGGAAAGAAGCTTTCCGAGAAATTGCTCTGTGTTCTGTAAATTCATCTCACAGAGTTACATCTTTCCCCTCAAGAAGCCTTTCGCTAAGCTGTTCTTGTGGAATTGGCAAAGGTATATTTGGAAGCCCATGGAGGGCTATGGTGAAAAAGGAAATATCTTCCGTTCAAAAATGGAAAGAAGCTTTCTGGGAAACTGCTCTATGTTCCGTTAATTCATCTCACAGAGATACATCTTTCCCTTCAAGAAGCCTTTCCCTATGGCTTTTCTTGTGGAATTGGCAAAGGGATATTTGGAAGCCCATAGAGGGCTATGGTGAAAAAGGAAATATCTTCCGTTCAAAACTGGAAGGAATCTTTCTGAGAAACTGCTCGCTGTTATGTTAATTCATCTCACAGTGTTACATCTTTCCCTTCAAGAAGCCTTTCGCTAAGGCTGTTCTTGTGGAATTGGCAAAGGGATATTTGGAAGCCCATAGAGGGCTATGGTGAAAACGGAAATATCTTCCGTTCAAAACTGGAAAGAAGATTTCTGAGAAACTGCTCTGTGTTCTGTGAATTCATCTCACAGAGTTACATCTTTCCCTTCAAGAAACCTTTCGCTAAGGCTGTTCTTGTGGAATTGGGAAAGGGATATTTGGAAGCCAATAGAGGGCTATGGTGAAAAAGGAAATATCTTCCGTTCAAAACTGGAAAGAAGCGTTCTGAGAAACTGCTGTGTGTTCTGTTAATTCATCTCACAGAGTTACATCTTTCCATTCAAGAAGCCTTTCGCTAAGGCTGTTCTTGTGGAATTGGCAAAGGGATATTTGGAAGCCCATAGAGGGCTATGGTGGAAAAGGAAATATCTTCCGTTCAAAACTGGAAAGAAGCTTTCTGAGAAACTGCTCTGTGTTCTGTTAATTCATCTCACAGAGTTACATCTTTCCCTTCAAGAAGCCTTTCGCTAAACCTGTTCTTGTGGAATTGGCAAAGGGATATTTGGAAGCCCATAAAGGGCTATGGTGAAAAAGGAAATACCTTCCGTTCAAAACTGGAAAGATGCCTTCTGAGAAACTGCTCTGTGTTCCGTTAATTCATCTGACAGAGTTACATCTTTCCCTTCAAGAAGCCTTTCGCTAAGGCTGTTCTTGTGGAATTGGCAAAGGGATATTTGGAAGCCCATAGAGGGCTATGTTGAAAAAGGAAATAACTTCCGTTCAAAACTGAAAAAAAAGAAGCTTTCTGAGAAACTGCTCTGTGTTCTGTTAATTCATCTCACAGAGTTACATCTTTCCCTTCCAGAAGCCTTTCGCTAAGGCTGTTCTTGAGGAATTGGCAAAGGGATATTTGGAATCCCATAGAGGGCTATGGTGAAAAAGGAAATATCTTCCATTGAAAACTGGAAAGAAGCTTTCTGAGAAACTGCTCTGTGTTCTGTTAATTCATCTCACAGAGTTACATCTTGCCCTTCAAGAAGCCTTTCGCTAAGGCTGTTCTTGTGGAATTGGCAAAGGGATATTTGGAAGCCCTTAGAGGGCTATGGTGAAAAAATAAATATCTTCCGTTCAAAACTGGAAAGAAGCTTTCTGAGAAACTGCTCTGTGTTCTGTTAATTCATCACACAGAGTTACATCTTTCCCTTCAAGAATCCTTTCGCTAAGGCTGTACTTGTGGAATTGGCAAAGGGATATTTGGAAGCCCATAGAGGGCAAGGGTGAAAAAAGAAATATCTTCCGTTCAAAACTAGAAAGAAGCTTTCTGAGAAACTGGTCTGTGTTCTGTTAATTCATCTCACAGAGTTACATGTTTCCCTTCAAGAAGCCTTTCGCTACGGCTGTTCTTGTGGAAATGGCAAAGGGATATTTGGAAGCCCATAGAGGGCTATGGTGAAAAAGGAAATATCTTCCGTTCAAAACTGGAAAGAAGCTTTCTGAGAAACTGCTCTGTGTTCTGTTAATTCATCTCACAGAGTTACATCTTTCCCTTCAAGAAGCCTTTCGCTAAGGCTGTTCTTGTGGAATTGGCAAAGGGATATTTGGAAGCCCATAGATGGCTATGGTGAAAAAGGAAATATCTTCCGTTCAAAACTGGAAAGAATCTTTCTGAGAAACTGCTCTCTGTTCTGTAAATTCATCTCACAAAGTTACATCTTTCCCTTCAAGAAGCCTTTCGCTAAGGCTGTTCTTGTGGAATTGGCAAAGGGATATTTGGAAACCCATAGAGGGCTATGGTGAAAAAGGAAATATCTTCCGTTCAAAACTGGAAAGAAGCTTTCTGAGAAACTGCTCTCTGTTCTGTTAATTCATCACACAGAGTTACATCTTTCCCTTCAAGAAGCCTTTCGCTAAGGCTGTTCTTGTGGAATTGGCAAAGGGATATTTTGAAGCCCATAGAGGGCTATGGTGAAAAAGGAAATACCTTCCGTTCAAAACTGGAAAGAAGCCTTCTGAGAAACTGCTCTGTGTTCTGTTAATTCATCTCACAGAGTTACATCTTTCCCTTTTAAAAGCCTTTCGCTAATGCTCTTCTTGTGGAATTGGCAAAGGGATATTTGGAAGCCCATAGAGGGCTATGGTGAAAAAGGAAATATCTTCCGTTCAAAACTGGAAAGAAGCTTTCTGAGAAACTGCTCTGTGTTCTGTTAATTCATGTCACAGAGTTACATCTTTCCCTTCAAGAAGCCTTTCGCTAAGGCTGTTCTTGTGGAATTGGCAAAGGGATATTTGGAAGCCCATAGAGGGCTATGGTGAAAAAGGAAATATCTTCCGTGCAAAACTGGAAAGAAGCTTTCTGAGAAACTACTCTGTGTTCTGTGAATTCATCTCACAGAGTTACATCTTTCCCTTCAAGAAGCCTTTCGCTAAGGCTGTTCTTGTGTAATTGGCAAAGGGATATTTGGACGCCCATAGATGGCTATGGTGAAAAAGGAAATATCTTCCGTTCAAAACTGGAAAGAAGCTTTCCGAGAAACTGCTCTGTGTTCTGTAAATTCATCTCACAGAGTTACATCTTTCCCCTCAAGAAGCCTTTCGCTAAGCTGTTCTTGTGGAAATGGCAAAGGGATAGTTGGAAGCCCATGGAGGGCTATGGTGAAAAAGGAAATATCTTCCGTTCAAAAATGGAAAGAAGCTTTCTGGGAAACTGCTCTGTGTTCTGTTAATTCATCTCACAGAGATACATCTTTCCCTTCAAGAAGCCTTTCCCTATGGCTGTTCTTGTGGAATTGGCAAAGGGATATTTGGAAGCCCATAGAGGGCTATGGTGAAAAAGGAAATATCTTCCTTTCAAAACTGGAAGGAATCTTTCTGAGAAACTACTCGGTGTTATGTTAATTCATCTCACAGGGTTACATCTTTCCCTTCAAGAAGCCTTTCGCTAAGGCTGTTCTTGTGGAATTGGCAAAGGGATATTTGGAAGCCCATAGAGGGCTATGGTGAAAAAGGAAATATCTTAAGTTCAAAACTGGAAAGAAGATTTCTGAGAAACTGCTCTGTGTTCTGTGAATTCATCTCACAGAGTTACATCTTTCCCTTTTAAAAGCCTTTCGCTAATGCTGTTCTTGTGGAATTGGCAAAGGGATATTTGGAAGCCCATAGAGGGCTATGGTGAAAAAAGAAATATCTTCCGTTCAAAACTGGAAAGAAGCTTTCTGAGAAACTGCTCTGTGTTCTGGAAATTCATCTCACAGAGTTACATCTTTCCCTTCAAGAAGCCTTTCGCTAAGGCCGTTCTTGTGTAATTGGCAAAGGGATGTTTGGACGCCCATAGATGGCTATGGTGAAAAAGGAAATATCTTCCGTTCAAAACTGGAAAGAAGCTTTCCGAGAAACTGCTCTGTGTACTGTAAATTCATCTCACAGAGTTACATCTTTCCCCTCAAGAAGCCTTTCGCTAAGCTGTTCCTGTGGAATTGGCAAAGGGATATTTGGAAGCCCATGGAGGGCTATGGTGAAAAAGGAAATACCTTCCGTTCAAAAATGGAAAGAAGCTTTCTGGGAAACTGCTCTGTGTTCTGTTAATTCATCTCACAGAGATACATCTTTCCCTTCAAGAAGCCTTTCCCTATGGCTGTTCTTGTTTAATTGGCAAAGGGATATTTGGAAGCCCATAGAGGGCTATGGTGAAAAAGAAATATCTTCCGTTCAAAACTGGAAGGAATCTTTCTGAGAAACTGCTCGGTATTATGTTAATTCATCTCACAGGGTTACATCTTTCCCTTCAAGAAGCCTTTCGCTAAGTCTGTTCTTGTGGAATTGGCAAAGGGATATTTGGAAGTCCATAGAGGGCTATGGTGAAAAAGGAAATATCTTCCGTTCAAAATTGGAAAGAAGCTTTCTGAGAAACTGCTCTGTGTTCTGTGAATTCATCTCACAGATTTACATCTTTCCCTTCAAGAAAAATTTCGCTAAGGCTGTTCTTGTGGAATTGGGAAAGGGATATTTGGAAGCCAATAGAGGGCTATGGTGAAAAAGGAAATATCTTCCGTTCAAAACTGGAAAGAAGCGTTCTGAGAAACTGCTGTGTGTTCTGTTAATTCATCTCACAGAGTTACATCTTTCCATTCAAGAAGCCTTTCGCTACGGCTGTTCTTGTGGAATTGGCAAAGGGATATTTGGAAGCCCATAGAGGGCTATGGTGAAAAAGGAAATATCTTCCGTTCAAAACGGGAAAGAAGCTTTCTGAGAAACTGCTCTGTGTTCTCTTAATTCATCTCACAGAGATACATCTTTCCCTTCAAGAAGCCTTTCCCTATGGCTGTTCTTGTGGAATTGGCAAAGGGATATTTGGAAGCCAATAGAGGGCTATGGTGAAAAAGGAAATATCTTCCATTCAAAACTGGAAAGAAGCTTTCTGAGAAACTGCTCTGTTTTCTGTAAATTCATCTCACAGAGTTACATCTTTCCCTTCAAGAAGCCTTTCGCTAAGGCTGTTCTTGTGGAATTGGCAAAGGGATATTTGGAAACCCATAGAGGGCTATGGTGAAAAAGGAAATATCTTCCGTTCAAAACTGGAAGTAATCTTTCTGAGAAACTGCTCTGTGTTCCGTTAATTCATCTCACAGAGTTACATCTTTCCCTTTTAAAAGCCTTTCGCTAATGCTGTTCTTGTGGAATTGGCAAAGGGATATTTGGAAGCCCATAGAGGACTATGGTGAAAAAAGAAATATCTTCCGTTCAAAACTGGAAAGAAGCTTTCTGAGATACTGCTCTGTGTTCTGGAAATTCATCTCACAGTGTTACATCTTTCCCTTCAAGAAGCCTTTCGCTAAGGCCGTTCTTGTGTAATTGGCAAAGGGATATTTGGACGCCCATAGATGGCTATGGTGAAAAAGGAATTATCTTCCGTTCAAAACTGGAAAGAAGCTTTCCGAGAAACTGCTCTGTGTACTGTAAATTCATCTCACAGAGTTACATCTTTGCCCTCAAGAAGCCTTTCGCTAAGCTGTTCTTGTGGAATTGGCAAAGGGATATTTGGAAGCCCATGGAGGGCTAGGGTGAAAAAGGAAATACCTTCCGTTCAAAAATGGAAAGAAGCTTTCTGGAAAACTGCTCTGTGTTCTGTTAATTCATCTCACAGAGATACATCTTTCCCTTCAAGAAGCCTTTCCCTAAGGCTGTTCTTGTGGAATTGGCAAAGGGATATTTGGAAGCCCATAGAGGGCTATGGTGAAAAAGAAATATCTTCCGTTCAAAACTGGAAGGAATCCTTCTGAGAAACTGCTCGGTATTATGTTAATTCATCTCACAGGGTTACATCTTTCCCTTCAAGAAGCCTTTCGCTAAGGCTGATCTTGTGGAATTAGCAAAGGGATATTTGGAAGTCCATAGAGTGCTATGGTGAAAAAGGAAATATCTTCCGTTCAAAACTGGAAGTAATCTTTCTGAGAAACTGCTCTGTGTTCTGTTAATTCATCTCACAGAGTTACATCTTTCCCTTTTAAAAGCCTTTCGCTAATGCTGTTCTTGTGGAATTGGCAAAGGGATATTTGGAAGCCCATAGAGGGCTATGGTGAAAAAAGAAATATCTTCCTTTCAAAACTGGAAAGAAGCTTTCTGAGAAACTGCTCTGTGTTCTGGAAATTCATCTCACAGAGTTACATCTTTCCCTTCAAGAAGCCTTTCGCTAAGGCCGTTCTTGTGTAATTGGCAAAGGGATATTTGGACGCCCATAGATGGCTATGGTGAAAAAGGAAATATCTTCCGTTCAAAACTGGAAAGAAGCTTTCCGAGAAACTGCTCTGTGTACTGTAAATTCATCTCACAGAGTTACATCTTTCCCCTCAAGAAGCCTTTCGCTAAGCTGTTCTTGTGGAATTGGCAAAGGGATATTTGGAAGCCCATGGAGGGCTATGGTGAAAAAGGAAATACCTTCCGTTCAAAAATGGAAAGAAGCTTTCTGGGAAACTGCTCTGTGTTCTGTTAATTCATCTCACAGAGATACATCTTTCCCTTCAAGAAGCCTTTCCCTTTGGCTGTTCTTGTTTAATTGGCAAAGGGATATTTGGAAGCCCATAGAGGGCTATGGTGAAAAAGAAATATCTTCCGTTCAAAACTGGAAGGAATCTTTCTGAGAAACTGCTCGGTATTATGTTAATTCATCTCACAGGGTTACATCTTTCCCTTCAAGAAGCCTTTCGCTAAGTCTGTTCTTGTGGAATTGGCAAAGGGATATTTGGAAGTCCATAGAGGGCTATGGTGAAAAAGGAAATATCTTCCGTTCAAAATTGGAAAGAAGCTTTCTGAGAAACTGCTCTGTGTTCTGTGAATTCATCTCACAGATTTACATCTTTCCCTTCAAGAAACCTTTCGCTAAGGCTGTTCTTGTGGAATTGGGAAAGGGATATTAGGAAGCCAATAGAGGGCTATGGTGAAAAAGGAAATATCTTCCGTTCAAAACTGGAAAGAAGCGTTCTGAGAAACTGCTGTGTGTTCTGTTAATTCATCTCACAGAGTTACATCTTTCCATTCAAGAAGCCTTTCGCTAAGGCTGTTCTTGTGGAATTGGCAAAGGGATATTTGGAAGCCCATAGAGGGCTATGGTGAAAAAGGAAATATCTTCCGTTCAAAATTGGAAAGAAGCTTTCTGAGAAACTGCTCTGTGTTCTGTTAATTCATCTCACAGAGTTACATCTTTCCCTTCAAGAAGCCTTTCGCTAAGGCTGTTCTTGTGGAATTGGCAAAGGGATATTTGGAAGCCCATAGAGGGCTATGGTGAAAAAGGAAATATCTTCCGTTCAAAACGGGAAAGAAGCTTTCTGAGAAACTGCTCTGTGTTCTTTTAATTCATCTCACAGAGTTACATCTTTACATTCAAGAAGCCTTTCGCTAAGGCTGTTCTTG